>NW_028227258.1:126780298-127347798 GCF_978045245.1 Mus caroli
GACAAGGAGTTTGCTGTTTCTTTAGTTGGTGACAGTGCCTCTTCTCAGCAGAGGGCTCCGCTGAGCAAACTAAACAGAACCCTTGATCTACTTGTGATCAAGGCACGCAACACCTACCTAGTCCATAGTTCTCAAACCCCTTTTGCTTTTTATCATATTCAATAGCCAGTATCTTTACTCTAAAATTTATAATTGTGTGTGTGTGTGTGTGTGTGTGTGTGTGTGTGCTTTCAAGTGTGCACACGCAGGTCAACTTTGGGTGTAGGTACTCAATCTCCACCTTATTTGAGAAGGGTCTTCTGTTGTTGTTCATTGCTTTGTGTGCCAGCCTAATTGGCCTTAGAACTGCATTGGTTTCTCTCATTATTGCCTTCCAATTTCCCCAAAGGTGTGTAGGCATTAGAGACATACCTTACTGTGCCTTATTTATGTGAGTCTAGGGATTTTAACTTAAGTCCATATGCTTGCATAGCAAGTGGTTTCCCCACTGAGCTCTCTATCTCTCGACAGTTTTTGTAAGACAAGATGACAGTGCCCTTTGCTTTCCTCTCCCTTTTATTTTCTTTTGTCAACGATCATCTGATCTAGTTGAGCATAATGTTTAAATATGAGATTCATGATGCCACTACCGTAACTTAGTTCAGTAGGGCCTCTTTATCTCATTGAGGGCATTGCTATATTAAAAGGAAGCCCCTCATGTAGAGTCAGCCCATCTAGATTCTTGGACTCCTTGGCCTTGCTTCTAGAAGGTGCAGGGCAGAGTGGAGCTGCACACCCATGGATGTCTACAGACCTGACTATAGAACACCTCTAGGCAGGATGGAGATGACTGATGAGATTTTTACTGCCAGGCTAAAGCTGTAATAGGACTCTTCCAACTGAGGGTCCAAGATTAGATCATTGCACATAAAATGCCCACGTGAGTGATTTATGGGCCACTTCAAATATAAAGCGGAAAACAAGTCCTTTATTTAAACTGGTGACTGAGGACAGGTTCCTGCCAAAAATAGCTCTCAGCCTTCAGTGAGGCCATAAACCACAACTTTGTCATATCAGAGGCAGGCTGAGGATAGGGGCCATGGGATCCAGAAGTTCCAAAGGTTTTACTCTAGTTGGTTAAGACAATTTGTTTCATGTTGTAAAACAATGGACTTCTGGAAACCTCAGGTGCTGTTGCGTGAGTCTGTTCTGCCCAGCAGGAAGTGCTTAGGAGGTGATGGGGAACAGTGAAGAGAAAATGGGGTTAGCAAAAAATAGGACAAGAATGTAGTCACACTTGGGCATTTCTGATCCCACTGGACTTTCACATAGACTTTGAACTCTGGTCACTGCAGATAACACCTCACAGTGTAGAGCCTAGTTGAGGAACGATGAGGGGTCAGTGACTCATGAGGAGGGAAGAGCAAAACAAGGCTGGAAGCTAGGAATGGAAGCACACATGTGTGATACCTAGTACCCAAGAGGCTGAGGCGAGGCGATCAGGAGTTCAAGGCCAGTCTAGGCTATACAGAAAGTTCAAGGCCAATTTGAGCTATGCAAGAATACCATTTTTTCACCCTGTGGTGGTTGATTTTTTTTCATCAACTTGACACAAACCACAGTCATCTGGGAGGAGGGAAGATCAACTGAGGAAATGCTTCCATCTGACTGGCCTACAGATGATTCTGTGATGCATTTTCTTGATTCATGATTGATGTGTGAGGACCCAGTGCACTGTAGGTGGTACCACTGTTGGACTGAGCTCATGAGTCATTTTTCCTGGGTAAGTATGGATACCACCCCTCATAAGAAAAGAAAGAAAGAAAGAAAGAAAGAAAGAAAGAAAGAAAGAAAGAAAGAAAGAAAGGAAGGAAGAAAGGAAGAAAGGAAGAAAGGAAGAAAGGAAGAAAAGAAAAAGGAAGAAAGGAAGAAAGGAAGAAAGGAAGAAAGGAAGAAAGGAAGAAAGGAAGAAAGGAAGAAAGGAAGAAAGGAAGAAAGGAAGAAAGGAAGAAAGGAAGAAAGGAAGAAAGGAAGAAAGGAAGAAAGGAAGAAAGGAAGAAGGAAAGGAAAGGAAAGGAAAGGAAAGGAAAGGAAAGGAAAGGAAAGGAAAGGAAAGGAAAGGAAAGGAAAGGAAAGGAAGAAAAGCCTTTCTTTACAGCAAATGGAAACCATCATAAAACCAACTGCACACAAACCCAGAGAACTACAGATTGTAAGGAGCCCAACCCCAGCAGATACACCTACACTACAGCTCCTGCATCTTAGGGAACATCACTGAAGAGGGCGCAGAATGATTGTAAGATTCAGAAGATGGAGAAGTAAGCTGTGAAACAGTTTCTTCTAGAAATGGCTGCTTAAACAAGATGGGAGCAATGGCAATATCAGTGTTATCCCCCATGTTAACAAGGAAGAAGAAATGTTCAAGGGCCCTACCCTTAGACAAAGAACTACAAGCAACTAATGAAGCTAGAAGAAGAAATAGCCTCTCAGGGGATGGTCCTCTTTACTGGTTATTCAAGGAAGAGTGGTAAGACTTGAAATCATGTTCATGCCAATAGCAAAACTGTACCCAGCAGGTTATATTTGTAAATAATTGTGTGTGTGTGTGTCACACACACACACTTACATATATAACAATAATGATCAAAGGATAAGAGAAAATCGATCTGAGAGTAGGAGGGGGTCATGAGAAGGGCTGAAGAAAGGGGAGGGAAGAGGAAAATTATGTAATTTTAAACTAAAATATATTAAAAAAAACCGATCAAGTCATGGGGAGCAAGCCAATCAACTGCATTTCTCCACGGCTCTGCTTCAGTGCCTACCTCCAGTTTACCCCCTTGTGTTCTTGTACCAGCTTTCCTGATGATACACTGTAATCTGAAAGCCAAATAAATCCTTTCATTCTGAGTTTCAACAGAGAAAAATAACCAGGACACTGCCATAAAAAAGCCAACACTTCGTAAAGGAACAAAAATTCAAAACAAATCAAAACAAAATGAAAGGGAATAAAAACCTTGTAAATATGGAACAGTAAGCCACCAAGAGGGTGGTGTCCTCAACACACTATGTTCCAATAGGACATCTTCCTTGAGTTGTATAAAGGCTATCTTCTCATTCAGTGTCTTCACGGCGGGTTGAGAGTTTAGAACTACAGGCAATCAGGAGCCAAGAGCTTGATGGCTGAGCATCAGTTTTGCAAATACAGTGAGGCTCTTTGCTCGTAATCTTTGTTGGTTATAGACCTGGAAGTGGCTAATGTTATACCACACAGGCTGGGTCATCCCGTTTTGGATGAAGGAAGTAACAAAGTTAGAAACAACCAGATTGGGTGATTTTTTTTTTTTTTTAAGATCAAGTAGAAGAAGAGCACTTTGTAAGAAAAAGTTCATTTCGACAGAGAAACTGAACGCATGTGGAAATGCAGAGTGGCTGGGAGACACAGTGTTGGCAAGAGCACAGTGAGATTATGCTTCCCCAGTGTCCCAGCTCCTGCGTAATAGACGGGGTCTGCGGGGAGGCATTAACAGTGGCTTCCCTATCAAATAGCTCACTTCATCTGGGAGAGAAACATTATGGGTCTCGGAGCCAGGAGGAGACAGTGTTTCCTTGAAAACGTTCTCACCGCTCACTCACAAGATCCTGATTTCTAAATTGGTTTCAATTAAATCCATTTTTCCCCCTTTGGAAGAAGCAACATTCCCCGGTAATCTCTCCTAACTGTTGGCAGATCTGATGCTATAACACTCCACACCTTCCCAGTGGCTGCAATTACACACATCAGGTTTCAGAACGGACCACAAGGTAAGATTCTAGAGGTAAAAGGCTACCACTTATGGTCCCCATTTGGCTCTCATGTGTCACAGTCTTTTATTGTCGGGAGTTATTTAGAGACACAGTCACTGGCTAACAAAACCATCTGTTAGTTAACAACGACAAAATATGAGGTTGTTTCAGACTGACACGGGGGCATTTCAAGTGAAGGGGTAGGACTGCCAACCATTCTTACCCTCCAGCCTTTCCTTGTTAATGAAGAATGCATTTGTTATCAAAGCCAGTTTGGCAAATGTGCTTTCACCTCTTACCTATCTAGAAATCAAAGCTGCCTAGGGAGTTATTCGAGGATATGGTCTCCCTTTGGAGTCCATCTTGCTCCAGTCACGCTAACAGAATTGTATATGTGCATCAGGAAAACAATACAGCCTTTATGCAGTTCCACCAACACAGCCTACTCACAACATGGTGGATGTTGGGAAAGCAAAAACAGTCTCACCGGGGCAGATTCGGTGAAATTCTTCACCTCTGCGCTTTCTTGCCCCCATTCTATTATTTTTCAGAGAGAAGGGGTGGGAGAGGAAAATCTCTCTTCCCCTCCTTTTCCCTCAACCAGATAGTTTCTCAAATCAGCTAAATATAACTCCATTTATTGTCATGCTAAAACGTTCTATTTAGCTGTGTTTAACTGGATATCATGATTCCATGGGCCGACCTTTCACTCCTGGGAAGTCGTTTTAAATTCAATCCCCGGGCAAAGGAGAATCCTTCCAATCCGTTGGCTGTGAAAGGGTACAAGTGGGATGTGTTTTGATGGTATCTGCTTATGGTTCAGTTCTCAGTAAACCCGAGCACCAACGGGGCCTCAATTGTCCTTTGTTGTGGGAGTCTGGGTTTTAAGAAGCCTGGGAGAGCCGAGCAGGAGACCCAGGGCTGGGTTGCTGGCATCAGCCAAGGCTGCACAAAGGTACCACCTGAAAGGGGAGGCATATGGAACTAAGTGAGGTTGATGCCGCCTCCTTTCTGAGCTGATGGGGAGTTCAGACGAAAATATATGGTTTCTCTCCATTTCATTTGATCTCTTTAAAAGGGACATTTCCCACTTTCTGGGAGGCAAAGAGGGCGTAGGTGAGGTCAGGAAAGGAACTAGAAGTGTGTGAACCAGTCAAGAGGAAATCGGAGTATCCTGAACATTTATCCATCTCAAAGGTTCAGAGCTTAAACCCAACGTTTCAAGCTTGAAAATTCCCTTTTCCGGAAGCTTTCCCCTGCTCGGGTCAGTAGTACTACAGTCTGTCTGGAATTCTGCACCATTATCACACTGATTCTTTCAAAATAAAGCATTTCCATTAAATCTCATGAAAATAAAATCTCATTAAAAAAAAGTCATGTTTTCCCCAAAAACATGTTCAGGGTTTGATCAGATTTGTAAAGAGTTTAATGGGTAGGACACTAAAGGTTTGGGGTTGTGTGGGATTTTCCTTTGCTGTTGGTTTTGGTTTTTCAATTCTATTTCAACTTTCTAGTCACTCTACGTCATAATCGTTCAACTCATTACTATTATTACTGTTATTATTATTATTATTATTATTATTGCTATAATTATTTTTACTTGTTCACTTTACATCCCCCTCACTGACCCCCATTCCTCTCCCCTTCCAAATCTCTTCTTTATAATCTATAAGAGAGTAGTTGGTTCCATGTTCAGTTCGGACATCTCCCCTCCTCCCCCACACACCACAATGAAAGCCACCCCTCTGCATGCATGAGGAAGGCAAGCATTCTTCCACAGTACCTTGCCTACCCACTTTTACGCAGTCCTTACTCTCCCAAGCTCCCTGAAGGCAGAAGCAGTCCCTCTTTGATTTTCTACAGATTTTAGCTGCAGAAATCCTCCAAGAATGGGAGCTTTCATCTAACCCATAGCTGCATGACCATAAGAGAGCTTCCTCCATTAGGTTGAGGTAGCCCCTCATGTAAGGGTTGCAATGTGTGAGTTATCATGACTCTCATATGAATCCCTTTAGGAACTTCCACTTGGATTATCTAAATAGTCAGAATCCATCCATCTTCAAATCTATCACCATAGCCTCTTGATGGATAGTCATCATGTGAATTGGTATGAAGTATAATCTCTTGGGGTTGGAGCATACTTTTTGGTATCACGACAGTTTAGATAATCTCTGCTTGACTAGCTGTGTTTAATAGACTACCCCTCATCTCTCCAGAACAAATAAATATCTCCATCAGGCAGCAAGGGTTCCTTCATGGGCCTTCTTAGCAATCTCTCTCACATGACACAGGGGTTTCCCCCTTATTCCACTCCTGCTGCTCCTACAGGTCTTGATCTTTTAAGAGGGGGATTCCCCACTTCATGATGGTGGCACTCTTTTTGCATAAAGAAGTCCCCTTTAAGAACTCAGTAAAATTGATGGAATAGCCACTATCATTCATGTGTCTGCCACATGACAGGTGGTGGGTGGGTAGGTGGGGTCACCTCTAATTTGTCCACTTCCTCTCTTCTTCCTCAAAGAACCCCCCCCCCAAGAAAGGCCCTTGCTTCTTGGAGGTGGTCCATATCTATTACTTTAAATCAATGGTATGGCAGTTTGCTCCACCTTGATGGCTTATCAGCTAAGGTCTTTCCATTAAAGTCCCCGGCAGCATCCTTTGCATCTGCTAGATTTTGAAAATGATAAAAGAAAATCCTCTTGATTTGTTGACTTCTCGGTCCTTCATTGAAAGTACTTGCAACAGTGGCAGCTATCAGTCCCAGAACCAAACAGAAGTTCCCCTAGGATCACTGTGCAGCACGGGCAGCGAATAAAAGAGACAGCATGCTTTATACTACTGGAGGATGAGGCTGAAGATCCATTCTATCTTCTTTCTAAATGTGGGTCTTCCGTAGCTGTATGATTGGAGGACCTTTGCTTCGTGGGTCCTATATCTATGCATGTCTTGTCAGCTAAAGATTTATAAAACTTCTTATTTGTCTTCAAGGAGTTTCTCAAATATTATAGGTGTATTTTTGTCATTCTCTCCTGGCTATTATAGTGTTTGAAAGCAGGTTTTTAAAAGGCTAAGCAAATAAGAACAAACTGGAACTATGATGCTTACACAATGATCTGGGAGGATTTAGCAGGACAACAGATTTGCATTAGTCAAAGGCATGTAAAGTTCTTGAGTGCTAGATGAACACAGTTAGTGTGCTTATCTGGCAGCATTCGTGCAACTCACACTTCAGTACCGAGGAGCTTGGTAGATGCATATAGAATTTATTCTTTCTTTTAAAAATTCCATTATTCTCTTTTTGTCTTTAAATGGCCCAGTAGTAAATGATTTATAACAATTATTCTTTTTAGTATAGAATCTAAGCTATCATTATGGCATCTTGATTTTTCTTTGAAAAAAAATATTTGCTAGCATATGACTCATCTGTCTCAGAATGGACCTCCTGGGCTCCAGGCTGATCTTTATGGCCGAGACGATGTTAAACACTTCCTCCCCTTACTTCCTTTCCTCAAGCGCTCAGCTTACAGATATGAGGCTGCCGTGCTCAGGACTTTTCCAACCCTGAGGATGGGGCCCTGGGCAATGCTCTACCCAGTGAGCTACGGCTTCAGATCATTGCTTTGCTTTTAAAGCTGTTTATTCCCTCTGTTTTCTTGGCTATCACGATGAGGATAATCTCAATGTCACCAGCCTTTTAAATGAACCCATTTGGGGTTTAATTCATCCATGAGTTAATATATATGATTATTCCATTAATCTTGAGCCTTTCTTTTTGCTGTCAGAATTTAAAGCTATAAATTTCTTCGTCATCGTGACACATTGATTTTCATACATAACCCATTTAAAATGTCGTGCAATAATTTAATTTTGATTATGATGTCTCTCTTTTGCCATTAATTATTTGAAATGTGTTTGAAAATTTCCAGGGAAGTGGCAGCTGATTTCATTCTTTCTGAGGAGTGTCTGTGAGGTTTACTAGGCTGGCTAGATGGCTGTTTAATTTTTTGTACGTCTTTATTAATCTGAGAAGTCATTGAATGCGGTGTTTATATGGTTTTTATCAGGCTTGTTGTTAGTGCTGTAAATCTATGTCCTCAATTCTCTTTGTTTGCCTGGTCTATTGACTGTAAGTTGGAGTAGATGAGCAAGCACATGGGCCTCTCTTTCGTGCCTCTGTTTTGCATTCACGATCTCTGGAGCGGTAAACACTCATAAGAGTTTAACATGGTTGTGCTCCCCTTGGCAAGGATGTCAGGCTAAGCCTCTGCTGCTGATGTAGGAGCACCTTCCAATGCTCATCCTGCTGCAACCCAGCAAGGGATACATCCCTGCTCCTGTGGGAAACGGCATGATGCACTCGCTCCACTGGCTCCCACCCTCACCAGTGTGACTTCTCAAGCTCAGAGATTATACAACTCAGAAACACTTCTCCCATGCCCGTCTGGTGAGCTTCTAGGTGCACTATCAGTCTTATCGCCTGTTCTCACAGGAGATTTAGATTGTGATGAATTCAGGCATTATGAGTCAGAAAATTTACATAAGGATTAGGGGGATGGACGCTGGATACACATAGCTTCCAAGCCTGATGACCTGATCCCAGGATACACATGGTAGAAGGAGAGAACTAAGCACTATATGTTGTTCTCCAACCTCTATATGAATGCCACCGCATGTGTGGGCCCCATATAAACAAACAAACAACAACAATAATAAATAAATAAATCTGGCATTAAGTGTGTATCTGTTAGCAAGAAAGATGCTTGCGATAAATCGTTCTGAGGCTCCAAACCGCGTCTTACAGCACAGCCTGGGACTTATCCATCTAGCCCTTCTAATGACTTGAAGTTATTCATATGTAGGTAAAAATGCCCTTTTTAACTAGTCAGAATGGGTTTTATTGTCTATAGCTGTACTATGAAAAACATACCCATTTTACAGAAGAGGAAAATTGAGATGTGCAAAGGAGCCTTGCTCAAGAGGCACAACTAATAGATGTCAGAGTTGGCCTGAGAACCTAAGCCTTTCAAGGCCAGGTTAGGGGTCTTTCAACAGCAGGAATAGGCTCATATTCTAGAAACTTCCAGAGCCATGAAGACCCTTTAAAAGAACTTTACATGCAGAACCAAAGTCTTGCTTCATGATAACTCTGGGATAGGTTACCAAATAAAAGGTGGCACAGCTCCCACAAGGCTGGCCGTAAAGTGCCAGTCCATCTGTTTACCCTGTCTCCTGCTTTACCTTTTGGTAATCATTGTGTCCTTTCTTTTGTGTTTCTTGTTCATATATATGTCTGTGCCAGATTTGGAACTCCCTGGGCAATTTCTCATCCATCTAGGACAGCAAGACAAAAGTTCTTAGTGTGACAGGGGTGCATCTGTAAACTCTCTCCTGTGAGCAGATACTTAATAGTTCAAATTTTAACGTGCGTCATTTAAATCCACTACGTAAATAGTCAGAGCTGACCCACTGGAGGGAAGAGCAGGAGAGAAAGCAAAAAGATGAGCTCTAAAACAAAATGGCAGGTGTGGTGCAAAGAGAGAGGAAGAGAAGGGAGCTGAGAAGACACCGGTGGTTTCACTACGCCTGCCAATCATTGATCACATGTGCCAGTTACACTTTCCTGTGTCCCCCACGTGTGCTCTCTATTAATCCCCTTGTTGCCATTGTCTAGCCGAGGAGAGGGGTTCAGAGAAGTTAATAAGTAACCACCCCAGTCACACACTGTTAAGAAGGAAAGGCAGGAACGCCTGGCTTGATCAAAGCCGCTGTATGTTCACCTGGGGAGGAGTGAGGCACTCCGGAGACGGAGCCCCGCAAACCTCCCACCGTGCATCTGGATTATACACTGCCAGCCTTCCACTCTATGTGGGACAGTGAGGTATCAGCACTTAATGTATATTTATGTATCTGTTAATTCACACACAGAGGCGCGTAGACACATATACCCCACAATTATCCTCCCCAAAGGAAAGAAAATTGGTTAATTTCTGTGTCTACTTTGACCAAAGTCTTCTGGAATAAATACTTACCAGAAGGAAGACATAATAGATGACAAATGGGGCAACATTCTCAAGTGCCATAGTTTTAGGAGTAATGCAAACCCCTTACTCCAGCCTTGCCTCCCACATTTAGTGAGTAAACAAAGCCGCATAGACCCAAAAAAGCAACAGGAGAATATCACAAAAAAGTGGAGGGGCCATGAAAATTCTTTCTG
Source organism: Mus caroli (assembly GCF_978045245.1). Classification (NCBI taxonomy): domain Eukaryota; kingdom Metazoa; phylum Chordata; class Mammalia; order Rodentia; family Muridae; genus Mus; species Mus caroli. The sequence goes on from NW_028227258.1 coordinate 126,790,275, forward strand.
AAGGTCCATTCCCCTAAGGGTTGAGGTCAGGCATATGGTTCTATTCATCAAACTCCAGACAAAGGGCTTGCCTATTTTATGCCCCGATCATTATTGTTGGTTAAATTAAAGCACGATCAAAAACCATGTAATGGAATATTAATTTCAGTTACTGGGGCTAATTGAAAACATAGCAAGAGTCGTGAGTATGGAAAATGGAGTGAGAACACTCAGATGCACGTCCAAGACTAGCTTACTCTTTTCAAGTTGGGCAGTAGCATATTTTCAAGGAATGGCACTTATCCCTCGAGTCATGCTTAAGTGCATCAGGAGCAAAAGTTAGCCTGGGAAAAAGGAAGAAGAGCTAACTCTCAGCTATCAGGGGTTTCAGAAATGAAAATCCAGTCTTAAAACTATCAGTTGGTAACTTGCACACATGAAAGACATTACAGAAACATACAATCCCTGAAGCCAAGAGCCAACCATCTCTCATCTTGCTACCCTCAGCTCAAAGCCTGAACCCTGGCACCGGGATGATGTTCATCACTAATTGTTGACTGATTGACGGGATGAGTTTTGGAGACGTATGCCTGCTGCCACAAACAAGAGTGACAGTTGACCACCAGCAGTGAAAGTATAGTCAGCCAGGCAAGGATTGAAGGAGGGAAGTCAATTGGTATAAAAGTCTAAAAGATGAAGTAGCTAGGAAATTATTTTAAAGATTTGTTTATCTTTACTTTATGTGTGTGAATATTTTGCTTGCATGTATGTAGATATGTACCACATACATGCCTGGTGTCAGAGGAGGTTAGGAGAGGTTATTGGATTCCCTGGAAATGAAGTTATAGATGGTTTTGTGCCATTATGTGGGTGCTGGAAACTGAACCTGGGTCCTCTGAAAGAGCAGTAAGGGCTCTTAACTGCTGAGCCATCTCTCCTCTCCAGTCTGGTACCTAGGAACTTCTGTCTGCTTTATCTATAGCTGCATTCCCAGTCCTGAGAACAGTGCCTGGCAGATGTTAGGTACTTCATTAGTAAGTGTTGAACTCCTGTATCAATGCTTGGAATGGATTGGAAGGAGAGGATGGAGTTTGGAACTCAGAACGTTACAAAGCAGTTTTATATTTGTGCTGAGAATGGGTTGAATTGTTGGTATCGTTATTTTAAAGTAAGTATAAGAATCAACTAGCATGATCCACCTTGCGGGATTAACAAAATGCAAAGGATCCAGATGATGCTTCTCAAGGTCTCAACTACAGCCAGTTGAATAAGAGTTGTTCTAGAAAGACTAAGATGTCCAGAACCTCTGGTTCTGCCGGCCATGCTTGTGGTAGAGGAGGTTAGTATGTCCTTGTGGAGAATCCATAGCAAATTGGGGCCCTCTTCTCTTAGTGCCCCCTGCCTGCTACCAGGGGTTGACTTCTCCTATAAGAAGCTTGATGTTCTTGCTTTTTATGAGAGTGCTTTCCTGATTGTCAAAGGCTAGTGGGTGATGGGGAGATGTGAGCCGCTGTGTTTAAGCAGTGCTACTGAAAATGTTCTTATAAAGAACACCCTCCAGATGTACTCTGACTAGGGCTCTTGATGGCATAAGGGAAGGAAATGCTGGCCAAACAAGCTGTGTGCACTGTAGCAGGAACCATTTGTGTGGGGTTAAAAACATGTCATCAACATTCAATGGTTCCCCTATATGGCATGTGACAGCTCCTGATGTGACTGTGTGTGGTACTCTATGCATGTGGGTGGCATTCTTTTCCTTCTCACACAAGTATGTATATGTCATTTGTTGTCTTCTCCCTTTGTTATGCTCTTAACCATCCCTTTAAATTTAAAGAGAAGAAACCAGACATGAAACAACAGTTATTCTCCCTTGGTCAAGTACTGCCTGTTCTAAATCCATTTTGGGTTCAGCTCAAGTGATGCAAAATTAGGGAAATTTTGCCTACAATCACAAATTCAAAATATTGTCACAAAGTTCCCTGTTCCTTTCTTGTTTCATTATCATACGTGGGAGACAGAGTTATATATTTTAAATGTATCTCTTTTGAATTGTAACCCCAGATGCAGGCAGCAGTTTTCACATAGTTAAAAATAACAACAACAACAAAAGCCCAACAACACAGCCTCTTGCATTTTGTCCTGCCCCAACAACTGTGTGATTTTGACTCCCTTGCATCCCCGAGTGAAACTTTTGGTGCTGAAGCATACAATGGGACTCTCTTTAGCAACCAAGATGAGGGGAAAGTCACAGGGGTAAACTGTAGACCCAAGGGCACATGTGGTTTACGGCTGAGAAACTTACAGTAGTCCTTTAGACCCTGCAAGCTGAAGCTGGTCCCAGCAATAATTCACTCAGTGGCGGTTACTTGGCTGAACACCAGAGGTCCTGCTGAACTGGTAATACACAGAGTTGATGTTGACGGAAGACTGAGTTACAACTGCAGTTCACAGGCACATTATTGGAGTTTCCCACTATTTAGAATGACCCCTGCCCTAAACTCTCTCAAAGCTCAATGTTTCAACTTTCTCTGAAACTGACATATTGGTTTTGTTGTTGTTGTTGTTGTTGTTGGTTTTGTTTGTTTGTTCGTTCAACATATCCCCAGAAGACTTTATCTATAGGCTGTAGTATAGCTTCCTTACAGCAGAGCAGGTGCCAAAAATATCCCCGCAAGAGTCTGTCTCATGATGTAACTGAGCTACAAGAAGACTTAGTAGGACCTTTGTGGGCTGAGAAGTAAGTGAGCTGCCTTATTCAGCACGCTGGTCACTTGTCTGAGAGTGAGTTATGCAGGCACCGACAGAAGAGCACAGTATTGTGAGGCTTTTAATGATGCAAGGTATCAGGCAACTAGAAGGTGGACTGCTTTGTAAATACGAGTTACCAGCTCTTTTCATTTTCCTCCTAAATTAGGAATATTCATTGGCCTTCAATCATTTTGTAGCTAAAGTTTAACCTTTATTTAGAATCTATCTAGAATATTCATAGTACAAATGAACGAATGAATGAATGAGTACATGGGGGTTTTTGTGAAGGGGAAATTTTGTCATGTCAGGCTTAAGATGAGTCCTAGAATATATTTTTTTTCCAAGACTTGTATATTTTTGCGTATACACCCTCTGCTAGGTAGGTAAAAGTGGCTAGCTGGAACCACTCGGCAGTGCAGACTAAAGGTGATTCTGCTGAGTGATGGCTGGACAGAGGGCGGGGCTGGGCAACCCGTTGTGTGGTCCAAGGCTGACCCTGCATCCCAAGATTGGGTTTGGTGAGTCAAACACTGTTATTACTGGTTCCTGCCATCAACCTTCTCCGATGAAGATGGCTGTAAGTCCTCCTCTGTGAGCGAGGTTAAGCTGAATTCAAGGGATGGCTGTCGAGGATGAAAGATGTTCAACAGAGACACCATGGTGCCTGTAAAGTCAGTCACCAAGGGACATGTAAAAATTCCTCTGGAGACCAACAAGAGCTCTCTGCTCAGGGTAAAAAGCATGGCTTTTTGGTGGCCCAGTTTCCACAGTTTCTTTTATTATTTATTTTAATGTGCTTGGGAGAGAGAGCAGAGAAAATCAATTACTGTCTACAATACAATAAGTCTGTGGTAAGGAATAGTGGCGTGGTGTTAGTGGCCACTACAGATTAGTCTCCCAATGTCACTTGATTCTTTTGAATTTTATAAGGGGGAAAAAAAACCCTTCATATTCTATGGCATTCACATTAAGATTTTTCTTTCAAGATTATGTGTAACTCAGCCCAGTTCTGAAAGTGCAATAAGGAAAACCGAGGTTTTTCTTTCCAAGGATATAACAATGTATAGTTAATTTTGATTTTTTTAACAGAAATGTGCAAGTGTAAAACTTGCTCTAGAGCTTTGGCTCTCATCTAGGAGGCAGGTGCACCAAAGACCAGGAATGTACAAATCAGTAGTAATCGTGTAACACGGATTTCAGATTTTCTGAGTGTCACATTAACAATGGGAAGTTTTCCACTGACTGATATTTGAATGTCACACCCCCAGCAAACCTGTAATTAAAGTTATTTTGGCATTTTCAAATCAAATCCCTGCTTTTGGGGGGGGTGGGCGGGTTACAATTCCACTTTCAAAATGTGCTTCCAGAGAAAATTTGACATGAAATACAAAGTCTTATCCAGGCGACAATTCCCCTCCACCTTCCACCATGAAGTTGAAGTGTTTTAAGTTGCAGCAGCATGTTTAAGGTGGATGTCGGCCTTGCTTGTTTGCAGTAATATTGGTGATGCAGCGGTCATTGTAATAGCAGAGAGGCAGTTCGAGGGGACAGCAGGAACAATGTGTACTGCTTCTCCGGTTAAGACGGTTATTAACTGGTTGATACTCCTCTCTGAGAGAAGCAACACTTGCCTGTGGTAGTGGCACAATCTAAACATTATCAGAATAAAAGAAGGAAAAAAGGATCCAGTCTCCCCATGGGCCCGCAGCCACCTCTCTTTTTGTGTGCCATCTCTTTCTTTGAATCTTCTGGGCACAAATGTTTTGCGTGGAATTCTACCGGTTTTCTTTGTCACTCACATATGTTTCGGTGTCTGTAACAGGAAGGGACAAAGCACTACCAGGATCATCTTTTGCCTCCCCTCCCCCTTCCCCTCAGTGTGGCCTCTGACTAGGAGGAGGGTGGTGGTGGGGGTGCTCTAGACAGTTCTTAAAGAGGTAGCTAAATTCTCCACTGGCATTTAAAAAGTAAAAGGAGAATGTTGGGGGGGGGTGGTATCTTATCTAGGGGGGAGGGGTCATGGGAAGGCCATTCAATTCTTGCCGGAAGGTCAAAGGGGCAGTGGGAGGGGTCATGAAAGAATGGCATCCTTTAGGTTTTAGGCACACTCCAGTGGAAGAAAATGTCAGTATAATCTTTCTTGTGCAACACATTCTAGAAAATGTCTGCCAAAGTACCATACCATTCTAAGGTGGTGTGAGCACTACAATCATTTGTTAACTTCACAGTGATCTTTCCTACAACTCCAGACCACTTTATACTCCCAAAGACTCATTTCCTTCAAGGTCCGCTCTTGTGTTACTAATCCCTTTCTTTCTTTCTTTCCTCCTCAAACGTTCATGCAACTTAATTTCAGAAATAACAGCAGTCAAACCTTAAATACACCTAGAGATTTTAAGGCTTGGATGGTGTCACCACATCATGTAAGTATGGAAGGAAAAGAGCTGTGTCAGGTACCACCATTTAGCTAAACGCTGTATTTCATGATAAGCCTTTATAGCAATTTAGAGGGTTCCCATTTCCCTCGTCAGCTGGCCATAAGATGTCGGGGAGTGGTTTTGTTTTGTTTTGTTTCTTCTTCTTTAACACAGGGCCCTAAAGAATTTGTAGGGATGTATTTTTAATACTGTCAGTAAACAGCTTCCTCAGGACACAGAGGGACAATAATGGGAGCTGTTAACGTGGGGCTAGCAAAGGTTAATCACAAGCTGCCCACTAATGACCCCTACAGCCCTCAGTTTAAACCCAACAGCACTTGTAAAGACCAATCAGGTGCATAATTTCCTGTCTGAGGTAGCCTTTATGGTTCAGAATAAAAGCAGAGTTGATTTTGAATAGAAAGGCCCCTAGCAGGGGCAGAGGTTATTATTATTAAGCTGATCTAAACACCTGGGTTTCCCACTGGACCCTATTACAATTCCTCCATTATGTCTAAATATTTCAACCATTTCTGTGGCACTGTGGATTAGTGCATTACTAAGGTAGGTGAGAAGTGGGAGACAGGACAGTTGAGGAGTGGCAAAGACCATCCCCCACTCCCACCTCCCCATCCTCAAGGTGATGACATCAGTACAGAGGCTGCCTAGGATAGGAACCAAGGTGGCAAGGGCCAGAGCTATCTCTCTGTAGCTCCCTGATTCCATCCTACCTCACTGAAGACTTCAGACTAAGCCATTCAGACTAAGAAAAACTTCACTATTTTAAAGAACCCTAGAGGAGAAGATTCCATGACTTGCCTGGTAACTCACTTCATTGTGAGTCAGCAGTCGGGTCCCCAGATAAAGAGCTAAAGTAATTTTTTTCTACGCGTTCGATCCACTTTCCCTGCCCTCTTTTTGGGTGGCTGTATTTTGCCGATCCCTCCATGTTTTATTATATGCTTGGTTAAACATTACTCTGGGTCCAATAAAATTGCTTAGGTCTTTGAAGATTTTATTTCCACCTCCAGCTTGCAGATCTGGACATATTGGGGTGAGGTGCATGGATGGAGGCTCGTCCTGTCAAGAAACAATGATATACGTAGGCTCACTGGAGGGACAAGATTTAAAAGCAGCAACAAGTTTTCTAGATTCCAGCTTGGAAGCTGCGATTTGGGTGGCCCTTTGGGGAAGTGGCTCAGTTAGTACTCAGTGCTTTCAATTACCCTGTTAGCATGCTGGCTTCCTATCATGTTGTACTAGGTGTATAATTGTCCTTTTCCAATAACTGTATTATAAGACATAAGTCAAACAAACAAAAAACAAAACCAAACAGAACAAAAATGCAACTTTCACCTTAAGGGAAATGAAAAAGTTTGGTCTAGAGCCAAATTTGAATGGCTATGGCCTGGGAATAAAGATCTAGGTTTCCCCAAATTCTGCGTGCCAACATAGAAAGAGTTTTGTAAAGTCTTATAGTTTTATAGAACAAAGAAGTTCATAAGCAGTGAAGGCAAGTTTAAAACACATTGTTTGGCACATTGGCACGGTGGTCCCAGTAAGAGGGGGGAAGCTTGTCGACAGCCCTTAGATGTTATCTGGCAACATTCTTAACTTCGGGGTTGGTGGAATCTAGTGGTCTGCTGAAGTAAGAAGTCCCCAACGGGTTTTGTCTACTAGTTACCGGGTGTAAATTCTGACACGGGTGGGCTAGGAATGCCTATTCAAGGGTGGAAAGCTAGCCCAGAGAAGGGAGTTAGGATCTGGACCTTCACATCTCCGGTGTTCTAAACCATCTGTGCTTACAAACAGGGCTTCTGAGCAGGAGCTCTTATACACAGCCCCAGAGAGAGCAGTGAGCACAGTGGTAGGGTCACAAGGGAAGCGGATGTAGTAGGGTCTCACAGTTACTTCCTGTGATAAACCCAAGCTCCCCAAACTTGCTATGTAGCTCAGGCTAGTCTTGAACTTCTGAACCTTCCTCCACTGCCCAAGTGCTGGCATTAAGATCAATTTTCTAAAAGCAATGCTCCTTCCTAGATGGCTGGAGGGAGGGCGTGGTCACTTCTGTGCCTGACAGGCAGAGTACCTGTGAGTTGGGGTTCCTTCCTTCTTGTTGGAACCCTGAGTTCAGCACGGGGACTTGAATAAGCATCCTAAGGAATTCAGATGTTGTACTGGGGATCACCTGTTCCAAGTAGCAGACAGAACACTTTAACTTCACATCAACTTAAGCAAGAGAGGGAGGGCTGGAGCTTGGCCGCAGTGCACTTTCACTTTTCCTATCTTTCCCACCATAGGAAAGGAGCCAATCATCCCTGAGCTCCAGCTGGACTCTGTTAGATGATCATGGCAGGAGGAATGGGAACATGCCAAATGAGACCCATATGCTTTGCCAAAGCTAGCAGCTGAGGTTGGAAGTCAGAAGGATGTCAACTGCCACTTTTTATTAAGGGCAATGGGAGTGCGGTGGTGGGTGTGTTCTCCAGGAGCAGAGGCATATCCACGATGCCAACCATCACTTAGAGGTCAGTAAGCCTTACTTGAAAATGACCAGACTGATTTCCAGCCTTGTGCTTCGTCCAGAGCTGCCTAGGACACAGGCTTAGAAGAAACCACCTCTCCATGGGCTATACCCAGTTTCAGCCTGCATCTGGTTTCAGTCCTGCCATGCCTGGAGCTCTGTGACTCAAACATCTCTGTCCTTTCCAATTTCTTTATCCTGCAGGACCAATTTGCCTTCTGTGGGACCAAGTAGCTGCTGATCTAATAATTATTCTGTCTTAATTTCTCTACAAATTATAAAGTACATTCCTTTGGATGATACTAATATGAGGTAATGAGAAGTGAGGGACGAAGGGACAGAGGGAGGGAGGGAGAGAGAGAGAGAGAGAGAGAGAGAGAGAGAGAGAGAGAGAGAGAGAGAGAGAGAGAGAGAGAGAGAGAGAAAGACACAGAGAGAGACAGAGAGAGAGACAGAGAGAGAGACAGAGATTGAGAGAGAGAGAGAGAGAGAGAGAGAGAGAGAGAGAGAGAGAGGTTTTGCAACAAGTTCCAGAACACATCATGTCTATCCAGCCTGTCTCCACCTCCATCTCAGATGCACAGATCTACCAAAGTACAATGGGGTAGTTTCTGGCTGACTAGCAAGAAGGGGAAAGAGTTAAAGGGAATTACTCTCAGGGGTCAGGGTTGGGTGCTGATAGCTGGACCTGAGGCTATCAGAATCTTTCTCCATTTCAGTGAGTGCCCTGGCCTCATGCTGCCTGGCCTATGACAGCTTGCATTTGTTCTGTTTGTTTGGAGCCCCAGACTCTGTGAACAGAAAAAACAAAACAAAACAAAACAAAAAACAAACAAGCAAACAAAAACAAGGAGAAAAATGGAATTACGTAAACTTCAAAAGTATCCTATGCTGTCATGTTTAATTTTTACTGGCTTCATAGGAACAGAGAAAGAACCAAGGTGAATTTTTGCTTGGACTGTAGAGCAGAGGCTTCATCCCAGCTCCCGAGGATGATGCTGGCCCCTGTGGCATGCTGCCTCTGTATGTGTATCCCTATCACTTGTCAGAGGACTGACTTACAGCAGAACATCATCCATGTGCCAGATATCATCCGTGGATATAGGTACCCCCTGTGCCGTGGGCGCTGTCCTAGGAACCATTGGCTCTGAGCTGAATAGGACAGACAGGCCTGACGTCAAGATTCATATACTTAGCAAAGTCCACAGATATGTAGATGAATAACAAAATGAACAATTGCAGGGTATTACTGAAACAGGTGGTGTGTCAGAGAGATGGGCTGTGGCAGGGATGCAGATGTGACATGGGGACTTTCTGTCTGATGAGATTCTTATACGGACTCACGGAGTCATTCCCCCATGTGGCCATGATAGATGATCAGATCTGTGAGGCAAGAGCTTTTTCCCTAATGACAGGGCCTCATGGTGAAAACCTCAGGCAGAGTCTTATGTATCCATAGCTCGACTGGAACCCACTTTTTTTTCTTTGCCTTTCTTTCTTTTTTATTATAATTATTTTATTTTTTCCTTTTTTAGATATTTTCTTTATTTACATTTTAAATGTTATCCCCTTTCCTAGTTTCCACTCCGAAAATCCCCTATCCCCTCCCCCTCCCCCTGCTCCCCAACCTACCCACTCCCATTTCTGGTCCTGGCATTCCCTTATACTGGGGCATAGAACCCTCATAGGACCTAGGGTCTCTCCTCCAATTGATGACCTACTAGGCCTACCTCTGCTACATATATAGCCAGAGCCACAAGTTCCACCATGTGTTTTCTTTGACTGGTGGTATAGTTTACCTGGGGGTACTGGTTAGTTCATATTGATGTTCCTCCTATGGGGCTTCAGATCCCTTTAGCTCCCTGGGTACTTTCTCTGGCTCCTTCTTTGGGGACCTTGTGCTTCATCCAATGGATGACTATGAATATCCACTTCTGTATTTGCCAGGCACTGGCAAAGCCTCTCAAGAGACAGCTATATCAGGCTCCTGTCACCAGGATCTTGTTGGCATCTGCCTAGTGTCTGGGTTTGGTGGTTTTTTATGGGATAGATCCCCAAGTGGGGCAGTCTCTGGATGGTCGTTCCTTCAGGCTCTGCTCCAAACTTTGTCTCTGTAACTCCTTCCATGGGTATTTTGTTCCCCATTCTAAGAAGGAGCAAAGTATCCACACTTTGGTCTTCCTTCTTCTTGAGTTTCATGTATTTTGCAAATGGTATCTTAGATATTCTAAGGTTTTGGGCTAATATCCACTTATCAGTGAGTGCATATCATGTGTGTTCTTTTGTGATTGGGTTACCTCCCTCAGGATTATGCCCTCCAGATCCATCCATTTGCCTAAGAATTTCATAAATTCATTGGTTTCAATTGATGAGAAGTACTCCATTGTATAAATGTACCACATTTTCTGTATCCATTCCTCTGTTGAGGGACATCTGGGTTCTTTCCAGCTTCTGGCTATTATAAATAAGGCTGCTATGAATATAGTGGAGCATGTGTCATTATTACAAGTTGGAATATTTTCTGAGTATATGCCTAGGAGAGGTATTGCTGGATCCTCTGGTAGTATTATGTCCAATTTTCTGAGGAACCACCAAACTGATTTCCAGAGTGTTTGTACCAGCTTGCAATCCCACCAGCAATGGAGACTCCTCTTTCCTCTTTCTCCACATCCTCGCCAGCATCTGCTGTCACCTGAATTTTTGATCTTAGCCATTCTGACTGGTGTGAGGTGGAATCTCTCAGGGTTGTTTTGATTTGCATTTCCCTGATGATTAAGGCTGTTGAACATTTTTTCAGGTGCTTCTCAGCCATTCGGTATTCCTCAGTTGAGAATTCTTTGTTTAGCTCTGTACCCCATTTTTAATGGGGTTATTTGAATTTCTGGAGTCTAACTTCTTGAGTTCTTTATATATATTGGATATTAGTTCCCTATCAGATTTAGGATTGGTAAAGATCCTTTCCCAAACTGTTGGTGGCCTTTTTGTCTTATTGACAATGTCTTTTGCCTTACACAAGCTTTGCAATTTTATGAGGTCCCATTTGTCGATTCTCAATCTTACAACACATTGCTGTTCTGTTCAGGAATTTTTCCCCTATGCCCATATCTTTGAGGCTCTTCCCCACTTTCTCCTCTATAAGTTTCAGTGTCTAAGTGGTTCCTTGATCCACTTAGACTTTGTACAGATGATAAGAATGGATCAATTTGCATTCTTCTACATGATAACCAACAGTTTTGTTAAGGATGACCTTGAACTTCAGTTTCCCTGACTCGGCTTCCCAAGTGCTGAGGTCACCCAGAGAGTCCACATTTATGATATCACAAGATCCTCCTACCTTCTCCAATTCATAGGGGACTGGTCTACATTCTTGCATGAATAGAATGCATAGTTGGCTAAGGTCTTGAGTACTGCACTTGGCCCTTGAGACGCCTCATCACATTTGAACATTTACCCTTTTAAACCTCCTAGGAGCCTTGGAGGACCCCAGTAGGCTTTGCCATTTGATTTGAAAACAAGGAAAATTAATCCATAGAGCTCTGATGTCACCACTACTAGTAGTACAGAGAGAGCTGGCTTGGACTTGGGGTGGCTTCCTTATAGTTCTGCCTTCTTCCCAGCAGAGAAAATGGACAAGCTGCACATGCATAAATGCTGGGACCCTGCCCCCCATTACCACCAAATCTACAGAACATTTCCTGCCATACAGTGAGGTAGGCTGGGATATACGAGATGTAAGATGCATCTTGTTCCTGGGTCTAGATGGGATGTAAAATACCACCCTCATGTCCTAGCTAAGAAATTGTTTAACAGAGGAGTGAAATTAGTCCTACAAACCCAACACACTATGCAGGAAGCAGTGATCTGAAAAATGTACTTTAGTGGAGAAATCGGAGGCAAGGACCTTGTAGCTAGCTCATGATGAGACCTGACAGCAATGTAAATGTCACAGCAGTGTGCCCACACAGGACAGCTTATTAGCAGACCGACAGAAGTGAAGCACTGTGAAACTGTGGTGTGAATGGAAACTCCTGTGTTCTGGAGGTCAACTGCAGAAGTCTGTGGGTGAGCCCTCGTCTTACGTCAGTGGCGGCGTCCCATCCTGAGAAGCCTCTGGTCTCACCTCAGTGGTGGTGTCCTGAGAAGCCTTTAACAGAAGCTGCCTTGGCCTTGTCATTTACCTCCTTCCTGAGACTGAAGCCTGTCTTCAGTATTCTGCTAAGGAATTCTAAATCCATCACTCTCTGTGAACAGAAAGACCCTTGATGAGAGCTGAACAGCACACGGGGTCTCAATGGCTAGGCCTCAGCATCTTGAGAAAACATGACCCTGTTCTGTTCTTGAGAATGTGATAGATACATTGTTTACTATTTCTCCTCCTGAGGAATATATAAAGAGAAGTGTACAAGTGCCAATTTAACTGGTCTCTCACGGTAACCCGAGGTTAGACAGAGGCTGGCGTGCAAGCGTTTCTCAGATAAGGAAAACAATACATCTATCGGAAGGCTCTCAAAGAAACGAACCCTCTCAGAAAGGCAAATGAGAGGCAAATAAGTTAAAAATGTGTAATCTATCACATGCCCTAGAAGGAAGAGGAAACGGTAAATACGAGAAACAGGAAACTCTACAAACTGGATTATTCCCTAGGAATGTGGTGGCGCCTGTCCACTCCCCCTCCATATACCCCCCCTTCCACTCACCCTCCACACACACCCCTTCCACTCCCCCTCCACTCTCTCTCCTCCACACACCCTGGTGGGGGGCACAGAGTTTAACTTCTGGCATCTTTCCTCAAACTCCACCCACCCAGGGTCTTTGACTGTCTCTGTCTCCCCAGCAGGCCTGGCACTCTAAGTGCACACCCCACAGCCTGGTTTCCCTGTGGGTTCTGAGAACCATGCCCTAGTCCTCAGGGTTTCTGGGTAAGAGCTGCCTCCCCAGCTTTCCATTCTCTGATGATGTTGCCCTGAAGGAATGGCTGCCCAGGGCACTGACCACTCTTCTCTGACTAGGTGGTCACAGCTCTGCTGACATTTTGGCATCCTCTGCATGCTCCTGCACTGCCCCTATCACATTGCATTACTGTTATTAAGTCCTCTGCACTAGAGTGCTGCTGGGAGGGAATGAGTCCACCGAGACAGCTCTCCATGCTATACTGAGTTGCCCAGCACAAAGCAGGCGCTCAGGAAACAGTAGCAGTAATGACCAAGTGGTTAAGTGAATCTTTGCATCTTAAACCCTCTTTGACAGATGACACAATCGCCTTTAAAGAATGATTTTTGAACCATAAGTTCTGGAAGACATCATAGTCTGTGTTCTACTGAGTGTCACAATGCATATCATTTTATCACTTACTCTGAGATATTTTAAAGTAAAATTTAGTCAACTTGGCGCTATTCAGATATACTTGCTTCTGATGGCGAAATCATGTTCAGTAGCACAGAGAAAAGATGCCTCCTTTAAAGTTGAGTAAGAATACAAACTGGCTAGTCCCAGGGATGTGCTGAGCTGTCCACAAGACCAGTTTGAAAGGAGATGGGCTAATGTGGAAAGAGTTGAAAACTCTTGCAGTGACAACTGGGAGGGCACACTGGAGCTGACTGGAGGGTGGCAATGAAGGACCGTGCTTTTCCATTCTCCACCTACCAGAGAGAGCTCCAGCTGCCTGCACAAAGGCTTCTGGTTCTGGGAATGAGAGAGTTGCTGGGTGTGTCCTCCTGGGGTTGTGACGACTGTGTGGGGATGGACAGACTTGCACTGGGCCAAAGTATTTAGTCTGCTCTGTCTTGCCCACTGCTGGCCTCCTTGGGAATCTGAAGATAAGCTGACATCTCTTCAGCTGTCTTGAAGAGCTTGAAGGCCCAGAGAGAAGAAGTGACTTTGGGATGGACCCTGGGAGTGGATGCTGGGAGTTGAGATTCCTGCCTTCCAGCTTAAGGTCTTTCGTATTTCTGCTAGTGAAGAGTGCATGGGTTTGGCCTCACTCTGCAGGGGAAGGGTGGCTTGGTCCTTTCTTGGTAGAGCTGCCAGAAGAGAGCTGTGGAGAACGCCAGGCCTTCCTTCATTCACAACACACACACACACACACACACACACACACACACAGAGGTAGCCCTGCCCCATTCCATTAATAGCTCCACTCCAGTTCTCAAGAGTCTCTATCTTTATTTCATAGTGTTACTGGAAGCCTACAAGCATCTCCAATGCACACATTTCTCTAGTAGAGTTGGTCTTTCCAGTGTTCCTGGCCTGGATTCCCTTTGGAACTCTTATTTTTGACCCAAGTTCATAGGCTTTGTAAAAAGTATAACTTCCCACATGCTGCACACTCTCCAGTTGTCAAAAACCTCCTGGAAAACAGACAAGGAGGGAGGTGTGCCGGCTTCACACGCCCACTCCTGAACTCCTGCCTCCCTCTCTGAGCTTCATTTATAGTTCCTCTCCCTAAGCAGCGCTGGGTTAGTTCATTTTCCTGTCTTACAAATCTGTAAATTTGGCTTTCTTGTTTTGCTAAATACGTTTTTTTTTTTAAATCGCTCTCAGAGATCCAGGTTGAGAAAAATGCTTGTATTTCAAAAAGCACTTAACTCTTGATTTATCAGATGGCAGTTTAGAACTTTGTTTGGGAGAGAGTGCTAGAAGCCAAGGTCATTCAAACTCTTGTTCCTACCCTCCAAATTTCTGTTGAGATTGCTTGGTAGAATGAATCTGAGAAAATTAGGGAAGGGAGAGGGGAGACAGGAAGCAAGGAGGGGGAGAGAGAGAATGGGCAGGAGAGAGACAGAGAGTGTGTTTCTAGAAGTTCAAACACAGAGCTTTATAAACATCTACACTTTTCATATGTGAATTGTTTTCTTTTCATTTTCTTTTCATAGCAGAGACCAGGCCAAGCTTCTCGTGAGACCCTTCTGAAAACAGAGAATCTGAGTCTCCGAAATAGCTTGGCTCAGGCTCCTCCTCCCAAGGGCACCTGTGTTGCTTCAGTGTAGATGCAAATACACCGGATAGGTCCTGCGCTCAGAGGCCAAAGGGCAGTTAAGGGTTGAGATGACCTCTGTTCACTGTAGCGGTTAAAAACTCCTGCAGGTAAAATTTCTTGCTGTGTGTGACCTGATTTGAGGCACGGGTCTTTGTTTTCACCGGGTGTGCTTTCCGTTTGTTTTTTGTAAACATACAGTCTTAATGCCACACTCTGTAAGGTCTATGTATATCAATGTGTTTGTGCCAGTTGAAATAGCAAAACAAAACCAAACAAAAACGGAAAAAGCACTTCATTTAGAATTCTCTTACCCTCCGCCTGGTTGAAACAATTTGTAGAGGTGCCTCGCTAAGGGAAGGACACTGGTTCAAAAACTGTTGGAAAGAAACCGGCCAACTCCCTCTCTCTGCACAGGTTCACAGCTTAGGAATTGAAGTTTAGGACAAACACCTAATTTTGACCAAAGGGACTTGGTTCATTAAAAAAAAAAAATCCCCCTGCTCTCTCTTCTGTTCAGATCTGTATGGTTGTTTAATTGAAGTCCTGTTTTGTGGGCGCAGATGCACGAGGAGGTTGAATCATCGGCAGCCTCATTTGGTGTTCTGATGCTGTGTGTTCCTCATTATTATTCCCAGAATGTCCACTGGACCTTATGCTCCTCCTCAGGAAAACTCAGAAGCATTGAGCAGTCAAAGAGTCCTTTCTTCTCCTCCCGCCCCCTCGCCCCCATCTTCGTTGAAACTTTGCCAGTATCAGATCTCACTCTGTCTGTGGCGCATTAAAATGAAGTGCCTCCCTCCCTGCAGATCCCCCAGCCTCCGCTCCGCTCTCCAGCCCCACAGTTTCTTCCTAAGTGGGTAGCCTCTTTTGCTTGCTGCGGATGACCGCCCCCCCCCCCCAGCCTGGCTCCTTAGTGCTGGTTTTGGATTGGGGGGCTGTGAAGGGAGAGAAGGACCTGGCCCGAGTGCGACAGGAGCAGCTGTGGCCACTTACAAGCTGAAGCGCTGGACTCTGTCCCCTCCCCCCAGACTAAGGGCGCTTCACAGACTCCCCTCCTGCAATCCAGTGGGTCACCGCAGAAACCCTGACCGCTAGGGCTCAGCTTATTATTGTTGTTACAATTATTGGGTTGTTGTTTCCTTCTGATAACAAGATCTTCGGAGCAGGGGCCCCGAGAGTGAATTATGTTTTTGTAAGGTGAGCTGCCTTTCCAGAAGCAGGGCTTTCTGCCTAGCTCTCAGCCTGTCCTCCGCCCACCTCCTGTCCTTACCCACTTGAAGGCCACTCAGGAGGTTGTACATGTGGAACTTTTGTGTGGTTCCGCAGCCTTTTATTATCCTGTGGGCCTCATCCTCTTCTTAAGAAAGAGGCGGGTGGTTAGAGCTAGTGATGAAAACGGTTTTCTTGCACACCAGCTTGCTTTCTCAAGGTTTGCATACGCCGCCGCTGGCAGTCTCAGGACTGAAGGGTTCTTTTGTCTTTCTTTTCCTTTTGGCGCACCCGTGAGTGCTATAGTGCACAGAACAATTACTTCATGGTTTTTAGGAAGAATGGGACAGGGATGAAGAGAATGGGCAGATACTTGTTTTTTAAATGGCATCAAGAAAGCCTAGATAATTAGGGAAAATACTTGTATTGCCGATTTAAAGCAAACCTTGTATTTTGAGGGTCCGGAAGCATCCAAATAAGCGACATCAATGTCTAATTTGAAGTTTTGATATCCAAGTCTTAATTCTTACTTTTTTTTTAAACCAAAGTTCATCTCTTCCTGACTACTCTCATGATTTTTATACTAACTGCACAGTACCTACCCCTTTGTGTTTAAATAACATGTTTGTGATGTGGACTTAGCTTTGGATGACAAGTTATTTGCTTGAAACCAAAGCTATAAGAATATCGCTACCATAAATAATAAAGTGATTGCTCTAAAAAAAGAACATCGTGGCAAAATGTAAACACGTAGAAACACTGTTGTTAGACTCAGGACTACACCACTGTGCGTGAAGAGCCAAAGGTTCTCTCCCTACTATGTGCAGAGAGACAGAAGGACAAGTCTTAAACCAATAGTGCTTACTGTGTGGTGCTGGGTCCTCCCCACCTCTTGCATAAATCCTACTGAGATGTGTAGTGTCATTTAAGGTGCCAGTGGTCCCAAGTCTACCATAGACCAGTGCATGGTTCTAGAATGGCTATTTCAGGGTTTTGCAAGATATATGGAATATTTCTAGCAAATGAAAGAAACAACTTCTCTCTTGGTCTAGAGAATAAGAGTCTTACAGCAAGTTCCAATGTAAGAAGAAATGCAAGAGACAATGAGTTCCAAGGTCTACTCTGTGCAATGATGAAAACCCAAGATGGCAGGAGATGAAGCATTGGGAGAAAGTGCCCCAATGTCGTCAGTGCCTTAGGTGGGTATCCAGGACTAAAGTGTCATCAACACTGAAATGCATATGAGTGTGACATGCATGAGGGTCTGGCAGCAGAGAGAAGTGGCTAGAATCAAGGTAGAGTTGAAAAGAAGAATTCTCCTCCTTAGCTCATTGGCATGAACCAGACGATATGCTTAGCTCACCTCACCACCCTGCCCCCACCATACTTCCACACACCACCCTGCCTCTACCCAGCCACCACCCTCCAGCCTGCACCCACCCACACTACTCTACCTCCAACCACATCCTCACACCACTCTGAACCATTTTAGCTCTCAAAACCTGCCATGCTCCCCTTTCCCTTCAGTGCATGGCTTTGGAGGAATTTTGATATCCTTCCCTAAGTTTCTGTTTGCCCATCCTTAGTTGGTTAATGGACATTTCTAAAGGTGATGCAGTTTGTTACAAATAATTTTTTAATAATCAGTATGCTTTTTCACACTTCCCATTGAAGTTGATCTGACCATTTGCTCCAAGTACTTGGATCATTGTTTAGCAAACTTCTACTGAGGACTTCATATAGGAAAGGCTCAGTGTGAGGGGCCAGGAGAGCTGGCAATAGTGGTGTTTGATAAAAACCATGACAAGGGTAAGGATCACAACATCACAGCACATATGTGGTTCCCTAAACAGCTCTGTGGTTGGGAAAGCTGAGAACCTGTAACCCAATAGTGAAGGGTGTGTGTGAAAAAGGGGTTCTAGCAGAGGGAAAGAGTAGTCCAGAAAAAAAAAAACGTGAAGAACCTCCAAAGAACTGGAGCTGAGTGAGATTTGAGAAGGTAAGTGGTTCGGAGTGACTGGAGGATGATGGGCGGAGATAGCATGGTGGGTGGAGGAGGCTGGAAGAGTTGGGGCATGTAAAAGAGCACCTTAAAGGAGTTGGACTTATATAGGGTTTCAGGAGCCAGAGAGGAGAGATGGCACTGGGTAGAATATGTGAGGCTGGGCATGGGGTTCTGGACGGCCCAGAGGTGAGAGGAAGACTAAGCTTAAGAATGTGTGGGATGGCAGATGTGTGGCTAGCCAGGACAGGCCTTACGCTCACAATAGCCACCAGGGCTTCATTCGGAGTATCCCAGAGGGATATAGTCCATTGGCCTGGGCACCATGATAGTGGCTTGGGAGAGAGAGCTTGCAAAGGACAGATCAGGAATTAAGGAAACCTTTTTGCTTTTCATCAAAAAACAGTAGTGTGTGTGTGTGTGTGTGTGTGTGTGTGTGTGTGTGTGTGCACGCCTTCCTATGAGTGTACAGGTATGTATACCCTCTATGCAGGGCAGGCACATGTGGAGCCATAGGCAGATACCAAATGTCTTTCTTTATCTGACTTATTCCTAGGAGATAAAGTCAGTTATTGAAGTGGAAGCTTGCACTTCAGGCTAAACTGGCTTGCCAGTGAGCTCTAGAGTTCTGCTTGCCCCAGACTCCCAATGCTGGGATTAAAGGCATGTTCTCTTGCTGGGGGTTCAAACTCAGGCCCTCATGCTTGCCTAGTGAGTGTCCTTACCCACTGAGCTCTCACCTCTGGTCCCAGAGACAGTTGTTTTGAAATGTATCGAACAGCATTAAGCTTAGTGGGCTTAATCGTATTCCTGTTGCACTGTCCTTCATGCCTTTATCTGACCTTGACAGCTAGCTTTCTGTGTTAACGGAAATGGCCATTTCCACTGTCAGGTGTGGGGAAGACATTAATGGGAAATGACATTAATAGGGTGGAGCACTTGACCTGAATTTCTTCATTTAATGTCATACTCCAAACTCCATGAAGTTTGTATTTTACAGATGAGAGTGTTGGCTGAGATTTACAAAGAACAAACAAGTCCATAGTCAGATGCTCAAAACAATTTCAACCCAGTGTTGACTGAAGACAGGGAAGAGAACCAGACTGCTAAAGTTAAGGAGGAGTCTAGTGATGAACTGTAAAAAATTAAACATTTTAAATAGAAACAACAACAAATAAAACTTGTTTTAAAAGGCTTTTTGTTTATTCATTTGTTTCTTTCTCCAACTCTCTCTTGGAATTAGAATTTTAAGGTAAAGGTTTGCTTGATTAAGATTTATAACTACATTATTTTAAGTTAAACTTGGTTTTTTACTAAACAAGGAGAACCAAAAAGAAATACAAGCTGGACGATTGTTTCCATGTATTTGATATCAGTAAGCAGCTTCTATTATCACACTACACATTTGGAGGCAGTTTGCCCAAGGTACTTATTTTTAAAATTCCAGGGTTGACGTACTTCAGTCTTTAGTAGCAAGCTACTCCCATCCACCTAGAAGCAGAGTGCCTATCCAGCAGAATGTCTAATGATCACAGGAATTCAGTCTCCTCAGCCGATGACCTCATTTTATCCATCAGGAAGCCAAGAACCCAAGCAGCCAGGCAACTTTCTTGTCCAAAGCTTGAGTGTGGGTCTACATCAGGATGTCAGGAGAGCATCCTCCATCACAGACGGAAGCTTAGCCCAGACAAGGCCAGGTCTGGAAACCATGCATTCAGTTATCTGTGCTCTACTGAAGTAGGGGAATAGGAAATGCAAAGTTCTAGAAATCAACAATTTATAACTTCAAATCAATTTCATGATGGCATATTGTTCTGGGTCTTCCATCCATTTTCTTCTTATTGTCACCTCTTTCTGAACCTAGCTTAAAAGAGGGAGGCATGCGACTGGAGAGATGTCTCAGAGGTTAAGAACACTGGCTGTTCTTCCAGAGGTCCTGAGTTCAATTCCCAGCAACCACATGGTGGCTCACAACCACCTATAGTGAGGTCTGGTGCCCTCTTTTGGTGTGCAGTCATGTATACAGGCAGAATATTGTATACATAGTGAATAAATAAATTTTTAACAAGAGCGAGAGAGACAGAGAGAGAGACAGAGAGAGAGAGAGAGAGAGAGAGAGAGAGAGAGAGAGAGAGAGAAAGAGAGAGAGAGAGAGGCCTGTATGTGGGAAATGGTAAATGACAGGTTTGGTACCATCTGGAGCCTCTAGTACCCACTAAGCAGGGCTAGTAGAATATGTCCTGTGGGTAAGATGGACAGAACTTGGTCCACCTTCCTGAACTGATAGTTACACCCTAAGATTTAAAAGCAACTAGGTAATGTGATTGCGGTACTTAGTGAGGGAAATTTCTTTTACGCTAAAATGAACATAGTCACATCGATGAGAGGAGAGGAACAGGGATTATTAAGTCAAACTGGAGCATCCAAAGAAATCTCCCTTTGAAGAAAGGAGGGTACAAACTCGGGCTCTGCCTGCCCGGGCCTTCATGATGAATGTCTCATGTTCACATAGGTTTGCGCCTCTTTTTTTGAGACACTTGAGGCTCTCTGATGGACAGTAGCAAAAAAAAAATAAATAAATAAATAACGCTGTTTATAATTGTTCCGTTAAATGACATTGTTTGATGTAGGAAACATACTGTTTGATTTTTTCAACTGATAAATAATTTAAAATACTTGCTAATAGGTGCTAATAGGTGCTTTAAAACAACCAGTCTTGATGCTTATCTACAACCTTCAAACTTTAAGCCAATTTCAGTAAGTAATGTTCTCGATTAGAAGTGAGGCACTCGAATGAATGCCAAGGAGGTCTTTGAAATGACGTGAGCGGTCTGTTTTATCCCCATAGGATGGTGACTGTTAACACTCCACTCTCAAATGTGGCGTTGTCATTAGGTACAGAAGCTGATCAGTCTTCCATGCAGCCCTCTCCAAATTCTGGGTGGTCTTGGCAACTATACCACATGAACTGTAACACACAATAGAATGGGTTAGGACATTTTTTTTTTCTTCCTAGTTTTAATTCTGAATCTTGCAACTCCTGTTGGTTGAAATTGAGTGAAACAATGAAGGCTTAGCTGATGTGTGGAAGCACAGTTCTTCACGAGTTAAGGAGTATAAATATTTCATAGTTTTGTTTTTATATGTGGGTTCTTTATTTACTCAGGCCAACAAGCTTAGGCTGCAATGAGCATGGGGGTAGGGCGCTGGTTGTCTGCCTGCTTGTTAAAGAACTCTGAGAGAAGAGCAGTTCTAGTACCAGTTTTAGTGCTGATTATAGGGCTGAGAGAACCAGCCCTTAGTGAGTTTTGTTAGGCTGATCTGGAAGAATAGCGTACAGTTCCAGACTGGGTCTGTGGGATTAGGCAGTGGTGGTTGTTAGCCATCCTTTTAGAAACAGCCCTCTTTTCAAAAGCTGGGACTCAAGTGTTCCATGCATCTTAGGCTTATTTATAAAAACACCTTCAAGTGCCATAAATATAGTAAGCACTCATAAGTAGCTATGGATTTGAATTTCATAAGAAACACAACTCCTTAGAAGCTTAGGATAGAAGGGGGATGGCCAGCTCTCTAACACTACATATATTGACTGGCAGGTGGTGATGTGTGTGGATTCTGTAGCTCAGGAAGAAAAAAAATACCTCAGGAACCATTTCTAATGTCAAGAAAAGTATTCTTTTTGACAAAACTAACTTTGAGTAAGTAAATTGAAATGAAGGGGGTGGTGAAGATGATGCTGACTGATATTTTCAGATCTGAGACTATTCAGAATGACAGGCGCGTTGTCTCTTACTTCTGGCGCATGAGTTACCAGTCTATACAGAGTTTGAAAATTTCCAAATACAAAATCTGGGCCCACACAAAGTTCAGACTGAAAGTAAACTACTTTTCTTTCTGGTGTAGATGGTGCCCCCATCCCGCCAGCCCAGCTCTCTCGCCCTTCCTTTATATTTTCTTTTGGTCAGTCTACACTCTTTTTCAGATCTGAAATCTTTAGGCTTGCTCTGTTCATCTTGGCCTTCTGTCTCTACCTTCCCTTGGGGTGCTTTGGTTTCTTGCTGGCTTAGCCTTAAATAAGTAATGTCAAGTTGCCCCTCCCCCTCTTCACTCCCCTTTCTTCTCACCCCTCCTTCCTTCCTTCCTTCCTTCCTCCTCCTCCACCTCCCCTGGTCCACACCCCCTGTCCCCTTTGGTAGCCCCTGGGATGACACTTCCCATTGATGTGTCTGCCTCATTAACACTGCTGCCTTGGCAATCTGTCATGAGAAAACTGAAGAATGCCCTCCATGCACATGCCGCTGTGCCAGACCAGAATGCAACTTTTTCTCAGCTGTTCTTGCTATAACTTCCCCCTGAGTATTCAACTTTCCCATGAAGTCCTAGAAATCATATTACAGCTCTCCAGCCCCATTGAAACGCTCCCTGTATTAGTTTTACATACTAGCTTCCTTCCCCAGCAACTTCAGAGTTATTTGCAAACAGAACAAATTAGTACATAAAAAACAGGTTTTGTCTCCTATTGTTTTGAAAAATGTAGGGCACAAGAATGAGCCGTGACTCTTTGAAAGTGCAGGGGTACGCATTATAAGTGCAAATGTATATTTATTACACATGTCCCAAAGAGGCCACTGCACTAATAAGTACGAGGCAACCCCTGCTTCCCCCTCATTGCTCCAGCAGAGCACATTTTGTACCCACCACAGAGGACTGGCTAGATGTGGCACTGGGTGTTTCTGTTGCTTCAGGGGCGGGAACTTCTCATAGAACTCTCAATCTGCTTTGTAGCTTTTGGAGGAATACAATTTCATAAATGAACAAATTAATTTGGAGCAGATAACCACTTGATGATTAAATAATGATTCTTATGGCATGGTTTTGTTTTGGTTTTTGGGTTTTGTTTTTTTTTTTTTTTTTTTTTTTTTTTTTGCATTAAAAAGTGACCATTACAACTTTGGGTTACACAAACTGTTACCAAGACAAACATCTCCTAGAAATTATAATGCATATAATGTGCTTTCTGCCCAAGTGACCCTTTGCTTCCCAACAGAGAGCTCAATTGTTATATTGCATTTGGATTAACAATTTATTACACACTGATTATCTTTAGCCTTTTTAAAAGATGTGTTGCTGGTTTTAGTGTCATTATATGCAAATCGAGAGCCTTTACTTCCACATAGTTTTATCATTCTCATTCTAAAACCTGTAGGATTACGTTGTTTATTAGGTCACCTCTGGCCTGTTGGTCATGTGCACTTTTGGGTAAAAAGATGACACCCTTTTCAAAGTGCTTTAGTGGTAACTACTTAACTATTTAATTGATTTCATGATCATTTGGAAGAAAAAAGGAATTCAGAATGAGAGATACAGGAATTAGTTAACTTAAAGCTCACTGAGAACCAAAGTGATGTGAGATAACTTAGAGAAGCCCCTGTTCCAACCCCGAAGGGAAACAAAATTCTTAAACTGCAAACCTCTCATTGTGAGCGGTTCTCTCACAGGGTCCTTGGAGTTACACTGCAGATTTCTTTAGTTATAATTGACTGAAAAAAAAAAATTCTTTTCTGAGGCAGACATCCCGGATCTCCTGGCCCCACCACCCTCCTTCCAATGCGAGTTCATCTCAAACTGTTGTCTAACCTTCCCCTTAATCCATCTCATCTTGAGCTGATGGGAACTGCTTTCGTTCCTCTTGGGGAGGTAATGAAACAATCTTCTTATTCACTCGGTTCCTAGGGGCCAGCGCCTTGCAGCAACAACAACAACAGAAAAAGCAAGCGCGCACCCTGATTAATGGCTGCTAATTAGCAATGTTAATGACCAGGTGTCCCGGAGCAGGCAGCTCCTCTCAGCAAGGAGCGGGCTCAATGAGGACCCTGCAAATCCTTTCCGTGACCCTTCCCCTCAGCTGGCAGTAAGGAAACTGCTCAGTATTCCCAGGAGAGGCCCAAGCAGGGACCCAGGCTTGGACCCAAGCCCCCCGACCTTCCGTCTAGCGGGTCTTCCATGGATTAAAATTAACATTTCTGGCCCCCCAAAATGCACAAAGGTAATGAAGTGAGGCGATACACTCAAACTCTCATTTGTCAGGAGACTTTTTTTCCTCCCCTAAATGGAAGCTGTAGTTACTATTCACAGTTCCGTGTACATCTGTGCGCTGATCAGATATTAGCTCCTCCGTATCTTTTCAGTCTGGGCCTTTATTATTCCCGAATAACTCATGGGAGCGGACCGTCTTTGCTATTCAGCACAGGTGACTGAATGGCCACAGCTCACCACAGCTGGATTCCTGCTCTGAAAGTGAGGCCATCTTGAAAATCTTTCCTTAGTTAGAACTGCAAATGCTATTAGCTTTGATTTTGGAGTCAGAGAATTATTTTACCTTTGAAACAAATCAACTGAACAAAACGAAGAGCTTTATACAAAGACCCCAAAATTATTTTTTACTAATTAGAGTAGGCTTCTTTTTTTTTATTGCTGACTAGAAGGTTGAGAAGTGACAAGTCTTTGCAGATAATTAACCATTGACTCTGTTGCCAATTGGTGACAGACTGATTCTGTCTATGAGTTACACAATTATTCATTTTCTCTCACTGCAAAATAACCTGTACTTTCTCTAAGAAGTGTGTGTGTGTGTGTGTGTGTGTTGTTCAGATTGGAAGAAATTCACTGAAATGAAAGAAAGCATATCAAGTCAGTTTTTTCTTTCCTCTTTTAAAAATGCTTTCTTTCATATCTATTTAGTTCTATATCTGTCTCTCTCAGGTTAGGAGAGCATCTTGGTTGATTTACAAATCCTTTAAATGCGTTGTTAATGGAACTTAGATACTATTGGGATCTGTTTCTTTCTTTCTTTTTAAAAGAATACACAATTTGCTGGAATACAGCGCTGTTATAAAAGTTACACATTTCTCATAGATGCGGAAATACAACCCATATACAACAATCCATAAGCAAGACTTTGAAAATTATTGTTGTATGATATTGGGAATGCTGGATATGCCTATAGTGCTCCGATGAGAAGGTAGAGACAAAGATTGCAATTTTGAGGCTAACCTGGAGCTATGTAGTTGTAAGATAGCAAAAACAAGCAAAAACCTTGGGGATGGAGTTCGTTGGCAAAGTACTTGCCTAGTACTCAAGACCCTGAGCTCTATTTTTTTGACACTCAACAATAGTGTGTGTGTGTGTGTGATGTGTGTGTGAAAAGTATCCCCCAACACACCAACACACACACACACACACACACACACACTTTGCTATGTACAACACACTCAGACCCATTGAGAAACCACCAAACCACCATGATGCCACGTTGCTAGTCATCTTTATATGCGGATACTTTTTACAGTGTTTCAGAAACTGCATTTGACAATGAATGATCTAGCTCAATGTGTGAGATGCTCTACAATAGCGTATTATGACAGTCACTGTTGAAGTAATAACTCTTCATTATCCAGGAATGGGTTGATGGAAATGTCAACAGTGAACCATTTGTGATGAGCGTTCCTAACCCTGAAGGAAATGCAGGCGCCATCCTGGCTAGTCCTTCCTACACAATGGACTGAGGTTTTGTGGAGGATTGGATTATATCCCTTCCTCAGTACCTCACCCTGCTCTGCCTCCTCTTCATAGACCACTGAACAGTCATAAGGAGCCAAAGAAAAGAGCTCACTAAAAGGCACAGTGTCCAATTAATTCACTCTTAGCGAAGAAAGGGGTAATATACAAGCTAAGCTTCACATAGGGCAGGTAGTGCTCTCTTCCCACCTGAGTACAGACAGTCCCTAGAACCATGCTTGGCATGTGACTCATGAGGACAGAGACCTGCCTTAGTATATTCAGTCAGGACTTGTGGAAACCTTAAGATCTATCTCTTTGCTTTCATGGACTTTCCCTTCTGTTTTTCAAAATAATAAGTTTGAAAAGGAATCTTGACACCCTTTCTCTCCGTCCCCCGTCCCCGCCCCCTGTACCTGACTGCCAAACATGTTGACTCTTATGATTCTCACTTGGGACTTGCACTAACCGAAGCCCATCTGTCCATCTAAACTAATTTAAAGTATTTTACTTACTTTTTTACTCTTTTCTTTTTATGGCTTGAAGTCCACTTGTAGGTATAAACACACACCGGCTTAAGAACTGGATAAATACTCTTTCATTGGCTGGAGGATTAGTCACATTTACTGTTAGTCAAAGTTAAGAAGTATAGAGTTTAAGGGAAAGTGTAGGTGTTACTGCTCTTGCTTTTATTTTTTTAGCTTAGAAAGTACAAATTTCTTCTAAAAGGTGAGTGATAATTAAGAGAAAACATCTTCCATCGGAATTAGCCAAAGAAGCAAGACGCCCCTTCCATGGCTTGTGCAGGGGCAGCTGCCCCTTGCCTCGCCTACCTCTGGTGTTTCTCTTTTCAAGCGAGGCCACTTGGGTAAATTCAGCTTGTTATACGAGCCAATGAAGAAGGCTGTGCAGCCTTGGCCCTTTCCTTCATCTATCCACCTGTTGTTATATTAATCGCCTGATTGAAAAGCCCGTTTAAAGCATTTCTCTGCAAGCCCATTGTCTGTTGAGTCAAATAGCATGGGCTTCCACACTTTACAAATCGGAGTTTAAGAGACAGCAAGAAGGGAAGTAGAACAGGCAACCAGGAAAACTCTGAGCAAGTATGCGCAGGGAAAGGGATGGTAAATATTGATGTGGTCCATCGGTCAACAGGTATGGATCCTTACGTGTTCATCCTGAGCTGGGGTTCTTTACAAATAAAGAGAATAAAGATGTAAATATAATTTGTACTTATTTATTTTAGTAAATTACAGTTTTAAATTGAGAAATGAACATTGATGTTGATGACAATGATGATGACTACTATGGATTTGGTTTGTGGAGGCAAGTGCCTGGGACCCAAAGAAAGAACTATTCCCACTGGGTTCTTACTAAAGACACAGCAGCTGGGAAGCCCCAGCATCAGATCACACTGGCTAGCAGCCTCAGCTCTCCAGGCCCTCCCCGTCTCTGCTTTACTCCATCTGCAGTACTTAGGCTGACAATGTTAGTGTTAGAATTAGCCAAAAGCTAGTGATGTCAAAGTCAGGAGACACGATAGAGGGAAACACAGGGAATGGGGCCCCACTTTCAAGTGTCCTGGTAACCTAGAGGAAGTCTCCAAAGCTAGCCACAAGGATTGTGATCCTTATCTATAGATCAGTAGAAAACTGTAGAGGGCCAATTAAAAGACCAGGGATCAGTGAAGAAGAAGCGATACAGACGAGGCAAAGGCATCAACGTCTCATGAGTGGAGGAACATCTGTTCCTCTAAGGCATGCCTTGGGCATGCAAAGCATATTTCTCTTGTTGTTGTTACTCAAGCTTTATTTGATTTCCGAAAATGTTATATCCATTTTTCTTTCATCTGACCCAAGGGCTTTGCCTGTGCTAAGCAAACCTCTCACTGAGCTACATCAGCTTTCTCTTTCTTTCAGCAGCACTGGAGGTTGAACCTGGGGCCTTTGCACAGGCTAAGTACATGTTCCACCACTGAGCCATTTCCCCAGCCCCGTTAAGGCTCAGTGTTTTCTAGACTGGCTCTGGACTTTTAAACTTCCTAGTTCAGCCTCCCGATTAGCTGGAATAATAGGCCCATGCCACCTTAGCTGACTTGCAGTCTAAGTTTTATTTCAAAGTTTTCTGACGTTGATATCTTGGCCTAGTGTATGTTTTTTGGAAAATTAGGTTTGTGGTTTTGAAATAGGAGTACAGCCATTCATAGGTTTTGAAAGTCCAAGCTAAAGAAACAAAGTGGCTATCAACTCTGTGGTGGTTACTATGTCAGGGGTTCTGGACACTGTAATGAATCCTTATAATTTCAAAATAAAGTAGTGTTATTTATGAATTATGAACACAGAGGTTCAAAAACTCAAATAAATAGGCCCAGATCCCAAATCTCATCACCAGGCGCGGCAGCGTGGGTCCCACGACACCAGGCAGAGTATCCTGTTGTTGCCGTTCACTGCTGTCTGACACAGTTCAGGAAACTTATTGTTGATGCTCTTTTCCTTTGGGGGATATATGAACCCTGAGTTGGGTGAAGTTGTTTTTTGTCACCCATGTGCTTCTGGTTCCCCTAGTTTATGTGCATATGAGTTCTAGTGGTTAGTTATATGTTTAGTCGTCATGATACATTCTTCTGATACAGGTATTGGTTGTCTAGAAAGACAGGACCAGGTACTGAGACACTTGACTAAACTCTTTGAAACATCAAAGAGGAAGTTTTAAATTAAGTAGAGATCTTCGCATCTAAGAAAAATCCAGAAAGGAATATGATGGCTGAAAGTCTTAAACCAGATCCTTGTAGTCTTATATATCTCAAAACCTACTTCAATAAGGGTTTTTAAACACCTCAACTCCCCTCCTAGCCTACCACCCACCAGAGGTAGTAGAAAAGAAAGGTTAATAGGGCAATGGATGGTTTGGACCTGCTTAGAAATAGTTCTTTGGGGCAATTCCAATCTATGTCTGTCAGGATACCAGCAGTCCAATTCAAAAGTGTCACCAAACACGAATGAGCAACTGTGGCATGATATGGAAGAAACCACCAGGCCTCTGCAAA
Source organism: Mus caroli (assembly GCF_978045245.1). Taxonomy (NCBI): domain Eukaryota; kingdom Metazoa; phylum Chordata; class Mammalia; order Rodentia; family Muridae; genus Mus; species Mus caroli. Next base: position 126,818,733 of record NW_028227258.1, read on the forward strand.
ATTGGCAGGAGTCAGCTGGAGTGACCAGGAACAGCCAGGATGCTGGGAGTTCTCTGCCACAGCTTTCTCAATTAACTGGAGATCAGTGAAGACACGAGACCAACGACAGCTAGCCATGCAAGTGCTCCATCACTGATGAGTCCCATTTACATTCTTTCTAAACATCATGTGTCCTCCTATGGGTCTTGCTTCAGCAAAATGTCACATGAATCTACCTCAGCAAAACACCACATGATTTTACATCACATGAGACCACCAGAAACTTCCACTTCAGGTCCTAGTTAGAAGTCTCGAGACTTTCTCACATGTCTTTCACAGTAATCCCTGTCCCTCCTCCTCCTTCTTCTTCTTCACTACTACCACCACCACCACCACCATCATAAAGCATGTCTCTCATCATCTGGGATGCCCTAACTAGGCTAGGTGATGACCTATCTTCTCATTGTCAAAAAGCTTAAAAGGAAGAAAATTCTTGAGATACCCGTAAGGGGCCATGCAGGGTCCCCAGCCAGCCATGGTCATTGGAATCCTTTGTGTTCTCCTACCGTAGGTCCATAGGTCTGTCATGATCCAGGCGATTTCCAGGAGCCATGTTCCTGTCACCTTGAGGTCTTGCCTTAGCATCATCAAAGTACTCATCTGAGACCTCTAAGAGGTCTCTTTGTATCTAAAAGCCTTCAGCATTGCATTTCCAAAGAACAGTGGGAGAAATCATCACATGTTGTGGATATAAAAGTGTGCCATATTCACTGAAAATAAAAAAGTGTGCCTCTTGGACCCTCACATGCACTGTCCTGAGAATCTTGGAGATAAAACCTTGGAACCCCTCTGAAGAGATCTCGCGGGCACACACACACACACACACACAGAGAGAGAGAGAGAGAGAGAGAGAGAGAGAGAGAGAGAGAGAAAGAAGACCATTTCATGGTTTCAAGACTTCATTATCGTAGAAGGTCCTTAACAAAAGAAAGCTTAATGGCAGACATAGGTTTGAATACCCAGCAAATCATTAATAATAATAGCATCTAATTGCCCGTGACTACAAATGTGATAGGTACTACTCTCACCCTGTTAAAAGTGTAGACCCACTGAAGTGGATGGCATAGTATCACCGGTGGACTGGGAAATGGGGTGAGCGAGGTTAAGAACTACGGGATTTGTGTCGATAAGGAAGGAAGATCACAGCAGTGGCTGAGTGTGCTTTGGTTTGGGTGTGTAACCAGCATTCCACACGAGACAGTTTTACAGGGCTGCTCGGGAGAAAGTTTTGAGAGCATGGTACTGATTGGAAAGGGAGGTATGGAAAGGCTGGTCTTACACCAAGTGACACTTCCCTTTACGGGCTGACTCTCCGTGTTGACACAGATGTCTATAAAATAGTGATCATAGATACATCGTACATATCTATACAACAATGCTGTCCACCAGTCACATTTAGCGCGTTTCCATCCATATGTGCCCATTTATGACAGCAGCAGTCTGACTCACTCCAAGCCAGTGAGAAGGGAGGGGCTCCCGTACTGGGACAAGGACAGGAACTGCATAATTCTGCTGGTAACACTTCCTGCTCTAACCACAACTCAAGGAGAAACACATTGGTTATGAGCAAAGCCAAATGGGAGAGATGTGATAGTTTTGGAAACTTTCCAGTTTGTAAAGCAGGGTTTAAAGCTCTACGGATGTTATGAGGAGATCCTGGGGCCAGGGCTTCATGTTTGACTTAAAGACCAACAATCAGATTCCCGTTACTTTACCCGTGGAAATAAAAATCCTCTCTAATATGCTTACTCCACGCCTTCCCAAATGGCATTTCATTTCCAATCCATCTCCATTAATGCCACAAAGGATGACGACGGCCCACAGTGAAAACCACATCCTCACTGGCCACATTACCATGTCACACCCTGAACACTGCTTTTTGGTATCTTCCTGCGAGTGGCTTAGTCTTGTGTGTGGGACCTGAGTTTAGTGACTACACAAGAACTTAGAAGGTGCTAACTCTCCTGTTACAATTTTTTTAAATAAAGAAAAATAGTATTAAAAGCAGAATTAACTTTGGATTGTTAATGAAGTCCTTTAGCTCTCAAGTAGCGCTAATTCTAAGGGTCAGTTCATTTTCTAATGTCTAATGAGAGATTTTTAAAAGATTAAGTATGATCTCATGATTTTTTTAAAAATGCAAATACAACTAATAGTTTAGTTTAAAATTCTTGTTCTATATAGTGTATTACTGTAATGACCATGTCTGAAAATTTCCCCTTTGATCCCCAATAGCTATGGTCTTGCATTTCCTAACCCTGTACCCACCTTAAACCTCTGTACCATAATGGAAAGTTTCTGAACACAGGCTGACCCAGACCAGAGAGAATTTTTCAGTACTTAGACCAATATTCATTTGCCTTGAGGGACTGCTATATTTGGAGTGTGACTACTTGGTTGTGTGTGATATAGATATAGATGTAGACATAGTTATAGATATACTTTTTGAGACAGAGTTTCTTTGTGTAGCCCTGGCTGCCCTGGAACTCACTCTGTAGACCAGGCTGGCCTTGAACTCAGAAATCCGCCTGCCTCTGCCTCCTGAGTGAGGACACTTTTTTTTAAAAGTTAGCAATGGTCTAACCTGTTGATTTATCTCTCAGTTGCATCTCAAGAACACCAAGTCTTGGTTTAATAAAAGTTTAAACAACTTAAGAAATGGATGGCTATCTCCCTTTGCATACCTATTGGCTGTGGAAGTTAAAATCCTACTCCTTCCAATGAGGTACAAGAATTGCTTAAACAATACATAGGTGCTGTGTTCACAGGTGAGACTAGGAGAACGGACGCCTTTGGGATGATGGAAGTTCCCTATCTTTGGCTGTCTGTGGAGATAATGAGAGCTTAAAGGAGTGTCATAGGGCCACACACTGTAGGGAGCCTCTACTCCAGGAGCCTTGACCTCTAGATGATCTTCATATTCCTCTTATTTCTAGTGCAGTGCACACTTCCCAGGGGACAGTCAGGTGTTCAAACAACGATCCAAATATGGTTGAGCCTGTTGACTCTTGTTCTAATTGGTGTATAGGTGGTTGGGACATTAACAAAGCATAAATATTTGCCAAAGAATCATGAGTAAACTCAGCTGGACATAAACTTTGATATGCAAATGATAGAAAAGTATGAAACACGGAAAAAAAAGTTTCTTTTCATTTTGTTCCTTTTATACTTTTTAAAAGTAAGCGATAAGTGCACGGGGAGACAAGCCTTGTGAGAAAACGGTCCTCTTCCCAGAGTCTCCTAGCTCTGGGATACTGCCTCGGAAGTGGGGCCTTGATAATCCTTGCAAAGAATAATGAGAAGGGAAAAAAAAAAAACCTGCTTGCTGACAGCAACCTCCAGACAAATGAAAACCTGGACGGTGCCCTGAGAGTTTTAGGTAATCCAGGCTCATAATTTGATTTGAGAAGAGCTACTCCAGGCTACTGTGTAATTACAGCAGCATTCAGCAGGCTGGCTTCGGCTGGCCTCGGCGAGTTCTCCTTCATCGCCCTTTATACCAAAGCTCCTGTTGATGAGAGGGCGGAAACAGTCAGTGCAAAAGAAGCAATTAGCAGGCGGGAACCGCTACCACTGTTTGAGGCTAACACGCGGTCTTTATTGGTACTTATTAAGTAGATGTCTAGAGAGCGAGGGAAATATTGCAACCCACAAACATGAAGAAGAGTGTGGGAACAAAAAGAATAGAGGGAACTTTTAAAAGCAACTTATCTATTTTATATTTTACAAACCTGATCCCAAGGCTAGTTTCCGAAAGGATATTAAGCCTCCAGCTCCCGTCTGTCACAGTGCATGGCCGGCTCACATCAATCACCGTGCATGACAGGCTCGAGCATGAGTTGAACTCCTTCGGTGTTTTCTTTTCTCTTCCCTTTCTGATTTACTCTATTATCATGGGAGTTGACTTGAAAAAATATTTTTGGACAGCTGCTGTTTTGAGTTTGGGTTGTAGTTAAACCCACCAGCAGGGGGAGTCGGGGAGACTAGCAAACCTTGGTAGAGTCCAGCCTCTCTAGGATCCAGCTATGGAGCTGGTTTTTGTGGACACTTGAGAAGAAGCAAGAAACAGAACAGGCAAGAGGAAGGAAACAGGAGAGCTCTGAAGGGTTTGAAATCCTAGTTTACGGTGTTGAAGGTGGGCAAAAAGTAGCCTACAGTTTCTGCCTGTGGAATGACTGTATTCTTGCCTCTGCTGGCTTGTTTGAAAACAGGTCACAAATTCTGTCCTCCTGCAGGCTACAATCCTTGCCCGGGGTGTGTGTGTGTGTGTGTGTGTGTGTGTGTGTGTGTGTGTGTGTGTGTGTGTGCACAGCTTTCATCTTCTTGTTCTTGCCCCGTTTGGGGTATGTGGGTACTGAAGCAAGGTGCGCAAGACTGCGGAGCTTGAAGCTGTCCCAAATAGATGCCCTGCACCTGATTCTGACCTAGTCTTCATCCTCAAATGGCCGTCCAATTAAAGGTGTAATGGCCACTTCTGCTCCCTTAGCAGGAAACAGTTTCCAATATGCACAGCGACTTTAAAGTCAGCCAGCTTAATGGAAGTATGGTAGGTTGCAGAGAGAATTGCATATCTGGGCTTTGTTTTTAAGAGAGTGATGGAAGGGACTGTGGACAGAGGGCCACAGTTTGGGGCGGTGGGGGGCCGTGGGCAGTTGCTGTGCGGTAGAGTGGCATTGATATTGCAGTACACAGCAATCATCCTTGGGAAAGTACAGCCTTGTTGATAGCCTACTTTTAGTGTTCACTGGAGGCTTATGCACTCCTATTTTGTTCTTGACTCTCCTCCCATCTCTTAGCAACCACTCACAGCACAGAATCACAAGTAAAATCTCATGGGCACTGACATTGAAGAAAGTGTTTGCTTTGGAACTTAAGTACATGCTTGGAAAGGGTGAGGGACAGATGATGTCTCAGGCAGACTGAAGGCTGCACATGTTGGTGATCAGACCTTGGTAAGTGTCAACTCGTCAGTCATGGTGCTCCGTGTTCCTCTTCTTGACCGAAGCTCTTCTCGTCAGCCTTGGGGATCATGGGTGGCATAGCATCATGACCTTTTGGACAGGGTAGCTGGAGAAGCCCTGAGATCTTCTGAGTAGCTCTTGACATCCCCGTGTCTAATTAATCCAAGTCAGAAGTTGTCTCCACTTGTTACCAGTTTCAGAATACAAATGGAAGAAACTGAAATTTGTTTCACTAATTATTAATCTTTGGGTAAATATTAGAATCCCATTACAATTACACATACACACACACACACAGAGAGAGAGAGAGAGAGAGAGAGAGAGCGCTGAGATTGAATCCTGCCAGTTCAGAAACGTGGCAGCTGGCAAAACAGGATAGAAAGAACACAATCCGCCCTGCCAGGCTCCTTTTCACATGGCTTCTTTGTGATATCAGGCTGAGGAATAAAGTAATGAGCAACCATGGATAGGCCGAGTGGAGACCCTGTCGACTTAAACCTGTGTGAGCAGGGCTTCGAAAAGCAACTCCTCAGGATGCCTCTCTTCTATAAAACTCTACTTTCTCTGGAGAGTAAATATTTGATGACGTTTTTAAAGAGCCATTCAAGAATTTAATGCTTTGATGACCTGCAAAGAATGATACAGAAATTCTGTTCCCACTTCATTGCCCACCTCAACCCCCAGAAGTTCTTTTGCTTCTATGTGTAGACTGTAGCTCACAGCTGATCAGTGTGCTTTGTAGTGACAGTATCCACTGGCAGTCTAGATGGCTGAACAACAACAACTAAAAAAAAAAAAAATCTCTTAAGCAAGCCATCAAGTTATAATATGTACTCAGGGCCAACCCAGTAAAAAGCAAATGTAACCACTGCATGGTTTTCCCAATCAAGGAAGACATCGTTTTTACTTGATTGGGAATGTAACCACAGATATCCCAGAGTCCTACTCAAACATATGTCCTTGGTGTCCCTCCTAGATGCTTTTGAGGCTTGCTGCCCTCTTGAGGGCAGCCTGCACCCTCTTTGGATGCCACCGGAAAGATGCATACGTGAATGATCCCCTGAGAGACTCAAGAGTGAGCTTAAGAAGGAGCTCTTCATCTATACTGCCTGCAGTCACTGCACTTGACCCAACTGAATCTCCTGCTAGACCTGCCTGGTGTGCTGCTGCCAGATGCCTTCAGAACTCAAACAACAGCAAAACATACTTCCTGCTGTTTGGGAGGAGACTAAAGGACACGTTTCAAATTCACAGCCCCAGTCTTTTCTGTCTGGTAGAGCCTAGCTTTGATAGGGCACTATGGTCACCATATGGCTCTGTGTAAGCAGCCCACGCTGATTCACTGAGCCACTGGAGCATTCCATGGCCCTGTACTTAGTACAAGCATTTGGTGACAAGCTGGCCAGATAGGGACAGAAAACACCTCCCTTCAGAGCAGCTAATCCCCAGCAGCTGTTCAGGTCTGTTTCTTACTAAGCAAGTCACCCTGGTTGATCTTGTAAAGGCAGCTTCTGACAGCGAATGGAGGTCACATTTTTGGACATGTGTCTGTGCTGTCATTGGCCTCGCAGAGACTCCTCCGGCTTGGACGTCTATGTACATGAGCCCTGCTATCCTTTCTGGAGCAGAGGCAAAGTACATACCCCAACCGCCTTGTAAAAGCAGTACATCTAATCACATAATGCCTCTATAATGTGGTTTTTTTAGTTAAGTGACCCACAGGATATTAATTTGGTGGTAACAGCTCCCAAGGGATGTGGTACTGGCAGACACTTCAAGAGCAGGGAGCACCACTATTAGATGTGATGTTCATTTCATCTGAACATATGGAAAGCACAACAAGCCATGAGAGCTCTGTGCTTGCTATATTGTTCCTAGACCTGCCATAAATAAGGGTCTCTTAAAAACGCAGCCAATTAATAAATGTGCATCGAATTACAGTGTTTAAATATTCCATAATATGGGCCTTTCCTCCTTCGCCTACATTCCCACTCCTTCGGGGCCTCTTCGTTATTCAAGTTGTTATAACATTTTCCACTGCATGGCACATCTCAGTTTTGTTGTTGTTGATTGAGTTATTTGGTTGGTCTGCTGTCTTAAGAGAGAGAGAGAGAAAAAAAAAGACAGAAAGAAAAAAATCTGTAAGCTATAAAATGCATCTTCTTTCTTCCTTTGTCTGGGCATTAGACTCTGGCTTGGCACTAGAACCCCACCCCAAACCTCCCACCAAGAGTCTGTCCTATTTCTATAGGCTCCTACATGCTCAGCTGTACCTCTTTTGAAATGATGCCCAAATCCAGCAGTGTTTACATAAGCAAAAGGGAGTTCACGCAGCAGAGAGTTCCACCATCGCACCTTACACTTTGTAGCTGAGCTTCTATTTTTCTAACGTGATGGTTTCATCCAGCTCTGACAACAAATTGCTTTAAGAGATTATACACCCAGAGTGAACCCCTTTTTTTTTTCCTGCCAGGAATTATGGCACACCTGGAAGACCTAAATCATTTTTATCTGTGTTTTAGAAGCTTTTCATATTGAAATTGCTTATCTTGAACTGGACCTATGTCTTAAGGGGAGCAGCAGTCAGATGTGTGTTTGGGTGTGTGTGTGTTTGTGTGTACTGGGGTCATGAAATAATATATCCAAGGTGGATTTATTTCTCATCAGTCACAATAGAACACCATCCCCAGGACTGCCTCACCTCTTCCATGCCTGCTTCCCGAATTTCATATCTGAGCGAGGCTGTGTGCTTTCTACAGAGAGCTCACACCAGTTCTCACCCTGATTCCTGCTCATGTTTGATACAGTTCCCAGCTGGTTAAGGAGATCTCCGGCACCATATCTTTAGCATGTGCTTGACACTATACACACTTTGGTGAGGGAAATGATAAAGCTGTTATGAGCCACCCCTACCCCCCACAAAGATGTGTTTGATAATCACGTGATGTATTTTGAGAGAGGGAAGTACTTACAAACACTCAGGGAGTGTTGCAGCATTGGATCAATTGACTTAAAAGAAGAAAAGAAAAAAGCCATTCTGAGTTTATTGTGAAGTTTGCAGACCAGTCTATTTCCTGTCAGTTGTCAAGCTGTCAGAGCGGATTGTCAGGCTCAACATGGGAGTATAAAGAGTGGCATTGTTAGTGCAAAAGTTGTTATACATATATGCTAACACACCAGCTAATGTTTTTCATGTTTGGAATGAGTTACATGAAATTAAGGAAATGAGTTACAAGGAATTAAGGAAAAACAAGTTTTTCTGTGACGTTTGAGCTCCTGGTTTTGCCAGGAAACCCCCATCTGCTTGGTTTCCTGATCTCTGTCCCTCCCCCACTAGGCTAGGTTATACCAAGGGTTGCTAGCCAAACTGGTTCTGTTTATTCTTGTTAAACAAGGTGAATTTCTCCTCTTGGTTGTCTCTGCTACCAGAGTCAGCATTTTAAAGACCAAAAGTTCCCATAGTGACAAATGCCATGTGGATAAACATTTATTTTGTTTGGACAAAATCCCTGTGAGATTAAGAAAAGGATTAGAAAAATCATGGATAAGTCAGCACATTTATTTCTATGACTTTGCAGGCAAGCCAAGGATGACAGTGTGATATTCCAAATGATATTTAATAAGAGAGTGGAGAAAAACAAAACACAAGCACATTAAAACATATTGGCTGTTAAATTAACGTATAAATAATTTAATCTCCCAAATTACTATTTTCTGTTACAATGGTTTAATTTTACACAAATGTTACTAAATTCTGTCCCAGGTGTAGATAAAGTCATTCCGTTTCTTTAAGAAGTTCAAATTTCCTGATAAGCAGACGTCAAACCAAGAAACAAGCAGAATTAGTAGACAGTCTAATGAATGACGGGGAAAGTTGTATCTACCCCATCCTCTCGTTCCCACACACTCTGGTTACCTCATTACCTGCCCTGGGAATTTGGGGGCCAATTGGGCTGAAGAGCTTGGGTCAGGTGACCAAAACATCAAAATGTGTCTGAAACTCTACCTGACAGATGGGGTTTCAGCAGGGCCTCTGGATAGCTGACTCCTGCGGGGCTGCTGTGCAATTTTCGTATTTGATTTCACGTTTGCTTTCAGGCTTAGCATTTGGTTCCCCAGCCTGACTGCCGAAGCAAACTCGTTGATGTGGGTTTTCTGTGCAGGTGCGTGGGCTAAATTATTTCCTGTACTCCACACTGCACCACCTTATGCAATAACTAAGAAAACAAACTAAAACAAAAACTGGTCCGTTGCGATCAACTGGTTTTCAAGGGCAGAGGGGGGAATTCTAATATGTTCCTTTTCTTTATTTTTGCTTGATTGTTGTGAATAACTTTAGGGATTGATTTTTTTTTTTCAGTCTAAAAGATATAGATGGTAATGTCTAAATTTATGAGTCTCCAAAGCAAGGCTTGTGGTGGGCCACTGGATGCACCTTCCCAGTGTGGGGCTAAGAGTCGGGGCTCTGCTAGAGAAACGGAATTTGTAACTCTATCACCTGGCTAAGGTTTCACAGGACAAGAATGGTGATGACAACAACTGCTTGTTTTGTGCAGATGTAGAAAGGCTTTAAAAAAATGTTCAGGAAGTCACAGAAAACCCAGTCTTTAAGGGACAGGTGAGTGAGTTGAGTTGCAAGAAATAAACCATTTTATCCTTAAAACTGCAGTTCCACACTTAGAACCTCTCAGGACACCGGTCACGTATGGCTTGACGTTTGTCTTGATTGCTACCATAAGCGTTCTTGCTAAGAATTTGTCTTGAGTTCTCAGGGGAGGAGAACCCATCAGAAAGGCGAAGCTCATTTGAAAACTGAGTTGTCCTCAAGTGTCACAGAGGGAGGAAAGTCAGGTGCAAACCAGGCCAAGGAAAACAAAGTGGCCTGCTCTGTCGATGAAAAGACCGCATGTAAAAATACATCCTTTGGTTTACACAACAAACCTTAGTATGTGCTAATGATTATACTACACGGGAGAATCACAAAGAAGATGATGGTGGGGGGGGGGGCGCGTTGTGTGATGATGGCGGCTCCATTCATCCAGCACTGCAGGAGCTGCCCCACCATATCTGTGCTCATTCTTGTGAGCCAGAGAGGCGACTACCCCATGCTCCATTACAGGTGAACAGACTAAGGCTCAGAAGAGAGTCATAAAGTGCTCAAGACCACAAACCCATCATTCGAGGGCCACAGTGTTAGAATCCCGCCCCATGTCTGATAGAACCTGCAAACTCCGTTCTCAACGGTTCCCCACAGCTAGCTAGAGATGGCTCAAGGATATAAGGTTTTCCTGGTCTGTAAAGACTGTTCAAGGGCTGTGCTAGAGTGAATTGGATGGAGCAATAGTTGACACCATGCATACTAAAATATCTAAGCAACCTATTTGTGACGAGTCAAACCTTCAGAGAAGAAAAGGTTGGGGCTGGAGCATTCCCCAGGAACCTGCATCTGTTCTGTGGCAACTGAGTGTGAGTGTGAGACATATGCTCTGTGGTCTCTCTCCCCGCAGGAAATCCCATGGAAATACAATGATCATAGAAAGTGCCGTGTAAGCCAGAGCGAACTCGCATCCCGACAGGTGCCTGCCAAGTAGAGTAACTAGGTGCGCACATGTTTTCCAGTACAACTGTTTCATTATTAATTCATGGTCCAGGTCTCTGGTACATGCTGTTGCTAATATTAGGTTTCAAAGGAGAATAATGAATGGGCACACTGGTCTAAATGTCTCAACATTTTTTAAACAATGTTTGCAGTGCTAAATTCTATTTCTGGACTAATTGGGGTCTTTACATAAACAAGAGGAGAGTTATGATGTGTGTGTGTGTGGGGGGGCAGCACATAATTGTCCTACAGCTTAGCCACAGAAAAGGTACGGGTGATTCCCCAATGGGAGCAGCGCTGTGTGTAGGTGGGAATTTCTTCCCTTTGGGTCTCAACGTGTTAGTTTATATCAGACCAGGGAAACAGGGGTTTCCTGGGTGAGGTGTTGAGCCAGTGCTTTGCTCTGGAGGAAGACAGGGGAGTCCTTGTTTGGATGGGGAGATATCCTGTACCAGTGACCCCCAAAGCAAGGCCAGTTTCTCTGTTAGGCTCTGCAGGCACCATATCTGGGAAACCCACAGCATTTCAAATGTTTTAGCTTTAATTCCTCTTCAAGTCATGCCACTGAGTCCACTCATAGAGAATATATGATATTGAGTTTGGCCTAGTTTACATTCATTTTTATACCAGTGAAGTTGTAAAAATAGAACATTTACATAGTTCTAGAGGAGAGATGTTGAAACAGTGTCTGGGTCCCCAAATGTTGTCATGTGGTCCTGATGCTGGAGGCTTCTTGCCAAATGGTCAGGGAGGGCCGACTGAACTAGTTAAATGATTCCACTAGCTAGCCTGTCTTTCCCCACTACTGCTTTTTCTCTGTAGATCTTATTGGTGATGAGTATCTGAGGAAAAACAAAACAAAGCAAAAAAAAAAAAACAAAACTGAGATAAACAAGAAAAGAAAAGGGGCAAAAATCATATACACTGAAAAAAAAGGTAAAACATATATTACCTGTTGATTCCCATGGTCAGCGATTAGTCGCATTTAGTTAAAACTGAGTCAAAGAAAAGACACTGGTTTTAAAGAATGATGTGTTTGTTATTTACTGTGGGGAAGAATTGCAAAGTAGGGATGTAACTGTAACAGGAAATGAGTTGTGCTCCCTCACCTCACACAGGAATTTAGAGAAATGCCCAATAGCAAGAAAACACAGAAATGGGCATTTATAAGCAGTCGAGGGTGGGGAAAGTGAGGTGGAAGTCTCACAGGAAGGTTCCTGCCTTTCATTTTAACAAGAGTCACCTGAGCCTAGCCTACACCTCAGTGTTAAAGTGTGGCCCAACACACAAGAGAATCTGGGCTCAACGCTTGGCACTCCACACAGACACACACACACAGACACAGACACACACACACACACAGAGAGAGAGAGAGAGAGAGAGAGAGAGAGAGAGAGAGAGAGAGAGAGAGAGAGAGAGAGAACATGTCAAGGTTTCATGGCATTCAGACACGGCTGAAGACTTCGTAAACGATTGCATATGAAGCAACCTGAGCTATTTAAAACTAAAGGCTGTTTAATAGCTTTCAGTGAAACTCCGAAGCATGGGCTGATCGGCCTCACTTACCTTTCTGCCGCTGCTGGGCCTCCGAGGGCTCCTGTTCAATTCTGAGATTCCACTGACGGAAGGAAGAGCGAACTTTGGTGGAGTCTCTGCAATATGAGATTTAATAAGCCGCAGGCTCTGCTCACTTAGCTTCTCATAACAGAGCTCCACGGTAACACGTGGGTTCTGCCTGGTCCACGCACACAGATGCTATGGCTGTGCTCCCTGCTGTCTTATGGGGAGGGGTTCACTCACTGGAGGGGCAAATGCTAAGCATTGCCAAATGAACATGGTAACAGGTTTCTGAAAGTACCATCCCAGTGAATGGCTTTGCGGGTTGTTTTTGTTTTTTGTTTTTTTAATTTATTTTTTGTTTTTGTTTTTTATATTGATTGATTGATTGATTGGGAAAGTAGCCCAACCTTTCCTGGCATTCTATCTCATACTGGCCAAGGGCATCACGCCTTCCCTAGCCAGGATGCTTGGTGCTCAAGCTTGACAAATCAGAATCTCTGTTCTAGAGTTTAAAGGGGTTGGGCGTGGATTCCATAGCCATGCAACCAGATCTGAATAACTTTCATAGATAGCTTTCATAGCCCATTATTAAGGCCTTGGCCAGACATAGTGGACTAGACATTGTGTGAAGGGTAAGTCCTGCTTGAATCTGCCACCAAGAGACTAAAGTCATTAAATTACATTGATCTAAATTTCCTTTACCTGTTACCTTCTTTTTGGAGCCGAGTAGGGATCATTAAGAATAATTTCAGCATAGACACTGGACAATTTCGTCAGTAGGTCACACTGTAAAAAGCTGGTGAGTTTCTTAGATTAGAGCCCAGATAAAGCCCTGTCACCAGGCCTCGGCCTTGGACTCAAGTGGTTCCTTTTATACCTGCGGGTAGCTACTGCAAGACTGAAATCTTGCAGGACACATGCCTCTAAATGCTGGCCCATTTTCTTACCCAATCCTTTCACTGCCTTCCTCACCATCCAGTGTTGTCTGCATAGTCAATAAGTTGCCAGACTAGCTAGAAATATTGAGAGACTGCGCAGAAATGCTCACTAATGCCTGGAGCAAGGGAAGTCAGAGCTGGAAGGCCATTCTAGGCCTCTGCACATCACAGGGACTTGGAGTGATATGTGGACCGGAAATTCACCAGCTGCCTGAGCCCCGGCAGCTCCTGAGTTCTACCCGGTTCCCCTGTAGCACATCTGTAAGGGCCACATCACCAGCGTTTGCAGGAGGGAGGCTTACCTTTATTGTGCTTTTGGCTCAGCAGATCTGGTGACATAATATCACGCCACGATGGAGGATTACTCACCAGTTTCTGGAAGCTTCAATTTTAGAAATGAACTCCACTTAGCGCTAAGTGTTGGAGCTAACAACTTCCCCTCTCCCTGACTCCCACACTCTAATCACCCAAGCAACAAATATTCCTTAATGCGAAAGCCAGCTCTCTGGGGACCAGATGGGTATAATTTGCCTCTAGGATGAAACTTGGGCCATTCCTCCAAAGTAAAGGTTTTATTATACTTCTTTGATTATTAGAAACAGATGTGTCATGTTTATGATATGGCTTCAAGACCCCCCCCCCCAATGGATTTATGGAAAGCAATTTGTGTAGGGTAAAATAATACAGCATTTGTGAGTCATTTTTGAAGGGGGGACAAAAAAAACCAAACAAATAGGAAAATGCCATACTCTGCAAGACAAGCAGGGAGTGAGGGGTTTAGAAACATCTTTTCACCTATGATGTCCTGCAGGAGGAAGGACAAAAGTCAGGCTGTGACTAATGGGCAAGCCTGCCTGACATGGTAAGATCTCCAATCTGCCACCAACTACCACTGCCTTTCCTTATTCGTCTAGTAGATCCCTGGATGTCCCTGCCTCTCCTCACCCTGCTGCTTGGCAGCATACCTTAAAAGCATGCCTTCCTTCCTGTAGACAGAGCTCTTCCTTCGTCCCTTGCGGCATTTCTATTTGCTGTTGATGAAGCAACTACTGGTCTCCTGTCAGTTGGCCAGCTGGTGTAACTTGTGTGGTGTTCAGTGTGGGGTGAGGTGGGCAGTCAGGAACATGCTACGAGTGCGTGCTGTTGGCTGAAGTCTGAGGCGGTGTAGTACACTGGTTTTGCAGTTTGTTGCCCTTAATTGCTGTGGATAGGAATTGGAGACCCCTCTGAATTTAAACTCTGCTCTGGGGCAAAGGAGATGATTCAGTCACTAAAGTGCTTCCTTTGTAGTGTGAAGACCCCACTTTAACCAAAATTCCCTCCCCTCAAATCTGGATATAGTATCATACCCCCATAATTCCAGGGCTGGAGAGCTAGAGATAGGCAGATCTGTGGGGCCCTGTGGCCTGCCAGGTTCGCCTCCTTAGCAAGTTCCAGGCCAGTGAAAGACTTATTTAAAAAAAAAAAAAGGTAGCTGGCACCCAAGGAGCAGCACTTAAGGCTATCCGTGGCCTCTACACAGATGTACCCCAATACACAAAACAACTAAAAAAACTCAAAACCTATTTTGCCATTTATATGAAGGGTATAAACTTATAAAAATCAATATCCATATTTTATGGCTTAGTCCCATATTATATATTATATAGTTTTAAAAACTGTGCTTTTTATCACTTACATATCTAAAGTAAAAATAAACAATTGTTTTAAATAGTGTCCTATGGAGACATGGTAGTGTGTGACTTTAAATTCAAGATGCTGATGCAGGATGATTTAAAGTTCAAGGCCAGCCTGTGCCATAGATCGAGACGCGATCTCTAATTTTAAAAAAGGAAAAATAAATGTATTCTAGCCATATTTTTTTTATCTAGAAGATGGAGATATAACATAACAATCTTTTTAACATCACAGAAAAATAAGAAAGTAATCAAACCTATGTAAAATGCTCTGGGTTAGTCTATGTATGCAACAGACAGTTAAATATAATGGTCTCCTTATTCAGGGGTGATTGACAGCCAAACTTTGGAACAATTTGCCTCTGATCAGATAGCAGGTTTTCTCCCACAACCTTGAGGGCCAAACCTCTCTGCCCTTTATTGTGACATCATTTTCCCTTTGACCCTTTGGAAAACGGAACCTCACATCTTCTTCAAGTCTCTCCTTGGTCCTCTTCAGATGTATACAATACGTAATTGTCTCTACAATATGACCACAGCAGAGGTCACTTTTGCAGAACTTAGCCTAATTAAAATTGTAACCAGACATTACTGGAATGTTCTAGAATCTAACCTAGAGACCTGGACTTGTTGTTTGTTGAAGTTTTGGTGAAATAGCAGTGCTTTCTATGTACTTGATCTCCTGTCTTTGCAAAGGGGAAGGGAGGAATGTGGAGAGCACACTCATGCACAGCCCTCCCTCCCTCCCTCCCCCCTCCCTCCCTCCCCCCTCCCTCCCTCCCCCCTCCCTCCCTCTATCTCTCCTTCCCTCCCTCCCTCCTTCCCTTCCCTGTGGCAGAAAAGTGATGATGCAGCTTGGCTGGTTCATGGGGTTAGACTCAGAAAGTCCTTTTCACCTGTGCTATTTAAAGTGGAAAGAAAAGTGCAGTTGAAAACACACCCTGAGAGAAGCTGTCTCCCCTGGCTCAGACCGGTCTCTTTTCATCTTTACCTGAAGGTGGCCTGTGCCCAATTTAATGTATCATTTATTTCACCATTAGTGGGAAAATCCTCCCTAGGCCTACTCACAATGGCCGTAGGGCTCCACAAAAAAAGATAGATAGGGACAGTTAGCAGTTCTCACTGCCCTGTTTGGAAGCTCTTCTTAAGGTAAACCACACACACACACACACACACACACACACACACACACACGGATGTGGAGCCGAATGTGGAGGTTGAGGAGAACAAACTTTGAATGACAGTGAGGTTCTTTCATGGAAGCCTTTGGAGGCTATCACCCAGGAGACAGAGGAGAGGTCTTCATACAGAGAGATGTGTAGGAGGGAATCAAGGCATGTGGGAGGAAAGAAGATGCTCTACAGTCTGCTGTTCCGGGGTTTTGGGTATGTATCAGCTAGTCTTCACAGGCCATAGGTATATTGATTATTCCATCCCAGAGGCATAGATGATCAAAGGGACACACACTGAGGGTGGGGATGTCTCCAAACACGCTCACTGATAGCTGAAGCCAGGCCATCTGCTCTGTTCTTTCTCTCTACCCTTTCATGTAGATGTGGACCAGTGTTAACCCTAGTAGCTCCAACTCAATCAGGCTCGTTTAGCCTTTGGGTTGTCTCTGTGGCCTTCACCAATAAGGCCAATTAAAGTCCTTGGGGCTTCTTATGGAGGTCATGTATACCCTCCAGGGAGGAAGTACTGCTGCATTGTGGCTGGCTATAGGCTGTTCTTCCTATAGCATATACTATGGGGATATCTGACAACCAGAATCGGGTCTATTAATTCACAGCAAATAAAATGTAAGGCTTATGGTGGTCTGCTGTCCCTGTCTTCTACAAAGCAATGCTTAGAAGGTTTTTTTTTTGTTGTTGTTGTTGTTTTCCAGTTCTGACATTGATGGGTCTGTGCACTGGGCATGTTCAGTCCCGATTAGTGTAAATCACTATGGAATTGCATTAAGTTATGTGATTGCCTTTCCATGGGTCTCTTTTCAACTGATAATCCTATCTAATATCTGCATGATTCACCACAAGAGGATTCAGGCTGATGTTTTTGTACAGCACTGTGCCTGTGGTGAAACTGTTCTGTTCCCAGGTTCCACAGCCTCGAATACAGTATTAGAAAGTTCTTTTGTGGTGTGTCATTGGAGCAAAATGTTGACAGAGGTGAGTGCAGTGGTGGGATGCTAACATCAGGGTAAAACTTCTGGGGTAACTGTAGCTCTACCTGCCTTTCTCGTCTGTCATACCTCCTTAGATGGTGAGTCGCAAACCCAAAGGAGCACCTGTAAGTGAAGGTGTAAGGCTTTGGGTGAAAATGTTGGCCAAAGTAACAGGTTTCTGAGCAGCAGAGCAGCCACAAAGGTTAAAAACCAAACACACAAGGAACCCCAGGACTTTCTGCCAGCACTTGCCTGTGTTTTGTCCTAGGACATGGCTGCAACCTTGGTTCTGAGCACACATCGTGAGAACTTTCCAGCTCTCAAACCAGCAAACCGTGAAAAGGCAACAAGTGGTGTCCGAGACCTGAGGCTCAGGGGTGAAGTTTGTGTGTGTGTTGTGAATGGCAGTGACGTATGGGACAGAAAGTTTTTTGCCCTTACATGGCCATAACAGTTCAATACATGCTCTTTTCGTGAGACAGATACTCACTGAGCCGCCCTGGCTGGTCTGGAACTCTTATGTTGACCAGGCTGACCTCAAAGTCACAGAGATTCGCCTGCCTCTGCCTCCTGTGTGCTGGAATTAAAGGTGTATGCCACCATGCCTGTCCTACAAGACAGACTTCTATTTTCCTGTTATAAGTCCTCAGCATATAAGTATCAAGTTAGGACATCCTTAAATTATGTTAGAATGTTTGATCTTTTAAAAATGCTGTTTGAGTTGGTTTCTTGAATCTCATTTAATAAAAAAAAAAAAAGCAAAGGGCTTGTGAAATGGCTTACTCTGACGACCTGAGTTCCGTGCCAGACACACATGATGGAAGGGAGAACTGGTTCCCATAAGTTGTTCTTTGATTTCCACCTGTGCACTGTGGCATGCACATATGAGCATGCTCAGGTGCACACTCTCGCAAACATGTATACACACTCGGACACACACACACTCGTGTGCACACAGACACGCGCACACACACACACTAATTCAATAAACACATTAATTGTGTTTGTTTGACTGCTTGTTTTGTTGTTGCTGTTATTGTTGTTGTTCATTATAATACTTTTATTGATTTGGAGGGGGCGGATTTCACATTATATACCTGTTCACATTCACTTTGCGGTTCTTCCATGTCTACTCCCCTCTACCCCCAATAACAATTTTATTTTAAAGTCCAATTTGTGTTCCCTATATACTCCCTGGAGCATTGTTGTGTTCTCAGTGCCCTGTCCCTTAAATAGAACTGAGTCTTTCCCCTCTGCGCCCCTGCCAGAAGCCATCAGCGGAAGAGAGCTAGCTGCACGCACCTTAGCATTTTTATCACACTTCTTAAGAGTTCTCTTCGATAGCTTTCTGTCTAAGCTGTCGCTCCTTTGGGGGGTGGGGTAGGGGTTGCCACAGAAGCCTTCTGTGTCCCACTTTCTCAACTGTGCATCTGCTATCATCAATCTCACTGCCAAAGTCTCTTCCTTGATGTTTATAGTCAAGAGAACTGATCTCAGACATCCACGTGGTTTCTGGCAACACCACAGACCATGGACACAGCCCCCCAGCTGTGGTAGGGTATTAGAAAAAACTCAGGTTGAAAATACAATGTGAAAATCATTTACAGTGCTAATAGCAAACAGCAGTGCTGTGTAGGGCTCAGATGAGCTGTGATGATAAAGTCTCTGCCCTGCAGGTTAAGAGTAAGGAAGAGCTTTCTGCCACCAAGCAGATATGGCCTCCCACAGAGATAGACTTCTCCAACCAGGAATCCTGGCTAGCCATGTGTTCTTAGTGAAGGTAAAATTGACCTTTCTCCATCCCTCACCCTGACCCTTGCCCTCCTGGTGTTTGCTTTTGCATAGCCTCTTCTGTTCACACAGCCTCACTAGGTAGGTGTAATCAAAGGACATAAGTATGGCAAAGAGACTAAAGTTGAGTAAAATGAAATGAAATGTTTGGGTCTAGAGTAAATTTGAGAAAAAATTTAAATGAAAATTCATAAACATTTTTCTACTATAATACCCTGGCCAACAGAATGACGTTCTCTGTCCCATTCACCATGATGCCTATATCTTAATCTTTAGAATCTATGAATGAGTGAAATCATGTGGCAAGGGGAGCTAAGGTTACAGCTAGGATTAAAGGTGATAATAGCAAGAACTTACCTTTGATTAATTGCCTGGGCCCAGAGAGGGAGAGACAGAGACAGACAGATGAGAGGGAGAGGGAGAGAGAGAGAGAGAGAGAGAGAGAGAGAGAGAGAGAGAGAGAGAGAGAGAAAGTATCTCTGTGTGTGTGTGTCTGTGTCAATGTGTGCACAGGTAGGCATGCATGTGTAGAGACCCCGAGAATGTGTCTTTCTTCAGTCACCATTTGCCTTTTTGTTTGTTTGTTTGTTTGTTTGCTCACAGGGTAGTATCTGCATTAAGAATTTAAGAGGAATTATGAGTACTCTGGGCAGCAATAGGCAAGCCCTCAAACTCAGGAGAGAGAAATGGAGAAACAAGACTTAGAAGAATTGGTAGGCCAGTGGAAACTGTCAGGGGACTCAAGGAGTGAGACCTGGCCCTTGGAGTAGTTTATGAGTTTAGGATTACACACTTGCTCTTGGCAGGAAAACAACTTATATTACCTCTCCTATAGAAAAAGAAACAGTGTTGTGTTAAGGCACAAAACCATTCATGCTTTGAGCATTTGTAGTTTGCATAGGAGAATTTGGCTTTTTAAAGTAAATGTCAGACTTATGATTCAGATTTTAAATGTGGAATCAATAAATAAATTTTTAATTTATTAAATTAGAAAGTTTGGGTAAGTACTGCACTTGCAGAGAGTTAAAAGTAGTGAATTTATATACTACTATGAATGGTATTTGAAGTATTTAATTGGGCATATCCATAAAATTGACCAAATATTAATCTATGGCTTTTTAGAATTGATTGCTAAAATATGTTAAGCTTATGTAGTGTATGTTACTAATTTAAAAGCTTAAAGAGAAGTTATGGTATTTCTTTTTATTAAGACAAAGTGTTGCATACATCATAGGCTAGTCTAAAGCTCTTGCTATATCCCAGGCTGGCCTCAAATTAAGCTGCCTTCTTAACTCAGCCTTCTGACTGCTGAAGATTAGAGATCTGAGTCAGTCCACCTCACTGACAGGGTTTCTCTGTGTAGCCTTGGCTTTCTTGAAACTTGCTCTCGATCAGATTGGAGAAGATCTCATAGAACTCCATCTGCCTCTGCCTTCTCAGGGCTGGAATTAAAGGCAGGCGACAACCCACCCACCTCGCTTTGATTTTTTTTTTCGTTTAACTATGATAGATTAAACTACCAGTATTATTTATTATCGATACACAAATGCTACTTTCAACCCTATGAAAATTGTACTTAATGTTATTGATCATTGGAGTAGGAGAGACTAGTAACGGACATCTGCAGGCTAGAGAGATGGCTCAGTAGTTAAGAGTACTGATTGCCCTTCCAGAGGTCCTGAGTTAAATCCCCAGCAACCACATGGTGGCTCACAACCATCTGTAATGGAATCCAGTGCCCTCTTCTGGTATGTCTGAAGACAGCAATGGTGTACTCATATACATAAAACAAATAAATCTTTTTTAAAAATAATGGACATCTGTAGGCTGGTCCCCAGACATTTTAAAAATTTCACACCAAAAATTTCACATCAGAATAGTTCAACAATAGGCCTATACTATTTGAGCCTTAGACATCTGATTGTCCTCCAATATTATTTTGATTCTTTCATAATCCCCTGTGTTCAGGATAGTTTTATGTTACTTAATGTAAGCTACCATCATTCGGGAGGAAGGAACCTCATCTGAGAGAATGCCTTCATAAGATCAGGCTGCAGGCAAGTCTATAGAGGATATTCTTAATTAGTGATTGATGATGAGGGCCCTGCCCATTATGGGTGGTGCCATCCCTGGGCTGGTGGTCCTGGATTCTATAAAGAAAGCAGGTTGAGCAAGCCATGAGGTGTAAGCCAGTCGGCAGCATCCCTACATGGCATCAGCTCCTGCCTCCAGGTTCTACCCTGCTTGAGCTCCTGTCATAACTTCCATTAACGATGAACTATAGTGTGGAAGTGTAAGTCAAATAAACTTGCCTTTGATCATGGTGTTTCATCACAGCAAAGGTAACCCCAACTAAGACACCCTGGATGACGATCCCTTCTCAAACTTTACATTTCATGTGTTCAGCTGCTTCTGAAGACAAGAGATATAAATTGAAAGTGTATCTGAACAAGAAAACAAAGCCTGGAAGGTTTTTGTCTGAAGAACTGTGCAGACCAAAGTGAAAAACAAAACACTTGACGACAAGGTGGGATAAATTATGATAAAAGTCTATATGTTAACTAAAGCGTTCACTAAGAAAACCATTACCGCAACACAGGTTGGTTTGCAGCTCCCCCCACTGCAACCACACAAAAGATTAAGAAAGAAAGGAGGAAGGGAAGTGGGCGAGACAGTTCTGTGATCATGCAGACTAAAACAGTAGACTTCAAAGCCTTGCGAGAAGCTGTCCTTGTAATCCACAGCTTAATTTCCACTAAGCACCAACTGGCAAGGTGGGTTCAATGGCTTAAATCTTCATTAGGATGCTCACTGGGATACACGCAGAAGACTCCGTGAGCACTGGCATATATAAGGTAAAACGGCAATTTGCTACCTTCTTCCTTTGTCTTTTTGTTTGTTTGGTGTTTGTTTAAAACTGCTTGAGGTTGGTGATCCCTTGTTCCTTACTTCATGGACTTCGCAAATGTCATCTTTTCACCTATTTACTGCCATTTCATCAGGTAAAGATCCATGGTCTCTACTGAGTGCAGGATTCTGCTTGAAGTTTTAGAGGCAGAATTCAGTTCTGGGACTGGAGTCTGAGACTGAAGCATTCAGTTGGCTGGCTTCTTCCCCAGCAACCTTCAGCTCCAGCCTTGGTCTAACCTGCTTGTTTAGATCCCCTTACCAGGACAGGGAGGAACTCTGAGCTGCTGGTATGCTGAGGGACATGATTCTGGCTTGACAGAAGTCTTTGCTCACTGCTGTGCACTTTGAGCTACACAGGCAGTTTGAGTCCCCCCTCCTGTTGGAGTCTCAGCCTGCCTGCCTTACAAGGCCTGCTTCTGTGGTGAGTTGCTCCCAGCATCTCTCTTCAGGGCTCTATCTGGTTTATTTTGTCTCTCGGTATGTGGTAAGATATTGAGGAGATGGAGAAATTATGGATGCTGGAGGCTAGAGCCAGCTGACCCTAGGCTGATTACTGCCTAGAGCCATTGCACACCCAAGACCTCCCCAGCACTCTGTATCCCATTGCCAGTCAGGTCACAGGTAGTACTATTCTACAGAAAGCCATTCTTACCCCGTAGTTCTCTGTTCTACATCATCCAGGCCTCATTCCTTTCCTCAGTCTATATTACTAAGAATTTTTCCTGACTTAGATATTATGATAGATGTAGGGCATTAGTTATGATACAAAGCACTTAAATATCACTTACTTAAAAAATTAACTGCTAAAATAATCTTTACTAAAAATAAATATTTTTATCACACAACACATTCTGATCATGGTTTCCCTTCCCCATCTGCTCCCAGAACCTCCCCATAACACCACTCACCCAATTCCCTCTCGTTAGCAAAGAAACAAACCAGGATTTCAAAGCCAAACAAGAAGCATGTGTGTGCGTGTGTGTGCATACACTAAAATCCATAAAATCACAAGCAAAAGACCAGTAAGAGAGAAAAAAAATCTACATGGGAGCTCATGTCTATTTTAACCTCTCAAGACTGGGAACCCATCTGACTTGGACCTGTACAGACCCTAAGCATGCTGCCACAATCTCTGACCTGTTGTAACAGAGGACAGTTTCCTTGGTGTCAGAGGACACTATTTCCTTGGTGTCATTCATCCCCTCTGGCTCATATAACCTTTCTGTCTCCTCTTCTGCATATCTTCCTGAATTCTGAAGCGAGGGGAATTGATGAAGACATCCCATTTAGGACTAAGCATTCTGAACTCTCTCACTCTCTGAACATTGTCCAGTTGTGGGTCTCTGTATTAATTCCTGTCTACTGCAAGAGGAAATTTCTTTAATAATGACTAAGCAAGAAACTGATTGATGGGTATAGCAGAATGCCATTTGGAGTCACTCTATTAGTATGTTCCTTTAGAAGAACAATAGTGTTTGGATTTCCCCCTGGGTCCATGGCCTTTCTAGTCTTAGGATCTTACCCATCCAAGCATTGTCAGTCGTAGATTCCATCTCATGTAATGGGTCTTAAATCCAAAGAGCGATTGGTTACTCTCACAATGTTTGTACCACTATTACACTAGTGTGCCTTGCAGGCAGGTCACCATTGTCTATTGTAGGTTTGTAGCTGAGTTTACAATTAACTTTCTCCTCTGGTAAGCTTGCAGAGTACATTCCAATATCATGGACACTGATTAGTAGGGGTGAAGTCTCTAGATAAAGAGCCAGCTTGAGACTTCCATATTCAATGAGTTATGGAAGTGTTGTATTCCACAATAGGGCCTTTCCATCCGTTTGTAGAGAGCAACCAATAGCTTTGGCAATAGATTAAATGGTTTGGGAGTTTCCATGGGGGCATTTTGGTCAACAACTCAATGGGTGATATGTAACACATTCCGGGCATTAGAAGTTTCACTTGGTGGTGAAAGGTGTCTAGTTGGGGCTTTATCTCCCCATTACATGATTGTAGTAAAAGTTTTGGCTTCTTTAAAAATACAGTTATGTTATGTGAATATGTTTTTGTTTTAATTCCAGGTGTGGGATAAGAGACTGCTTCACAGTAGGTGATTGTGATTTGCCTTGTGCGCTAGGAGAGGTGTTATGCCAGTGGCAGACAGTTTGATTCTGGAGACTCTGAAGAGGGTACAAATGGATGAGCCTTGAGTAGGGCTCTGAGGAGGCTGCTGCTTCTCTTGCTGTTCCTGGCTGCTGTTGTGGTTTGTCACCTGTTCATGAGCAAAGGGATGGGAAGAAGTTGGAGATATCCTGACAATGGAGATTGGACTATACCCAAGAAATAGGACACCCCTAATTAGCAGGACGTAGTCTGAAGAAGTCTACACTCCCCTTTTCTTCTAAACTTCTTTCTCTCCTACCTAGTGTTGGGAGGGTGGAAGGGACTAGGATGGAGTAAAGATTGGAAGGAAAGTAGAGGAATAAGAACCCAATAAAATAGACCTAAACAAATTACTGCCAACACTTGGTGACTCCATTTAAATTCCTTTCCTATATGTCTATATTTTAAGAAGCTTCTATTAGAGTAGGCTTCCATATGACCCCTCACTGGCCCTTAGTATTAGCTGTCTCTCCCTGCATTTTCTCCCTTTCCTCCTTCTTACCTCTCTCTTCCTGTTCAATTCTCTCATTCTAGTCTCCTTCCTGTCTCTCCATAATTATATATTCTATTTCATTTTCCTTGAGAACTGTTCCTTTCGCCCTACTCCCTTACTCTATATGTAACCTCTGTGGCTATGTGAATAGTAGCATGCCTATTGAAGGCTTAAAAGCTAACATCCTCATATAAGACAAACACATAATTTGTCCTTTGGGATCAGGATTATTTCTTTTAGAATTTTTGTTTTGTTTTGTTTTAGTTTTGATTTGCATTTCACTGATAACTAAGGATGTTGAACATTTCTTTGTTTCTCAGACATTTATGTTTTAACTCTTGAGAACTCTGTTTAGTTCTGTACCCCATTAATTAACTGAGTTATTTGTTTTCTTGATGTCCAGTTTTTAAGTTCTTTATATATTTACATACTAACTCTCTATCAGATGTGTAATTTATAAAGATCTTTTCCCATTCTGTATGCAGCTGCTTTGGCTAAATAATGGTATCCTTTGCTATACCGAAGTTTTTCACTTTCATGGGGTCCTGCTTATTGATTGCTAGTCTTACAATCTGTGCAATCAGTGTCCTTCCCAGAACATCTTTTTCCTATGCCAATGAAAGCAATTGATTTTACCTATGAGTATAATTTTTAAATTGAGACATCTATTAACTTAGTCCTAATTTTTAGATACAGGTGGTTGTGGATGAAAATAGTTAAACATGCTAATAGTCAAGGAAAGGTAGATCATAAGGTACCATTTTAAATTCTAAAGCTTAGAAAGAGGTAACATGATGCAAAGATACCCACTAAGTGTGAAAAGATGGTGCTGTTGCCACATTTATGAAAAGAAGTCGGATAAGGGATATTAGGAGCCCTGGAGTACTCTCATCCTTGAGGCAGCAGTTCCGTTTCTAGGGATTTATTCAAAGAACTTACAAATATATGTGAAAAGGCTGTCAAGTATAATGTGGTCTAAATATAGAAACATAAGAATGAAAGTGAAACTCCTACAGGACTTTACTTAAAGGCATGACAGTGCAGCCATTATAATGGACACTGCAAGATCAGTCAATCACACTCATGGCTCTTATGATATATTTTAAGTGAAAGAAAAATTAGTTCCAAAATAACATGTACCACAGCATACAGCTTTAATTCTTTATGCATCACAGACTAAACAATAGAAGTCTGTGTGCCAGTGGACTAGCGATGGCCTTTACTGAGTAATTTCCTTTATTAACACTTAAATTTCTATTATTCTAATTATTATTCTAATTTAATGATTCTTAAAAAAGAAAAATATCTGAGTGATTAAATGTATGATTTAAGTTACACATTCTGAACTAAGGTCCTTTTTACTTTCTTAAAGCCACAAAGGAATCTAAAGAAATTTTGCTTATGTGGATTCTATGTATCTGCATTTAGTATATTAGAAACAGAACCAAGAACCTAAAAATTTGTGCATTGATTCATCTAAATAACAAAAATCTACTGCATGTTAATATATCAATTAACAGTAAGTTTATTTTTCCAAACCAGAATTGTTATTTTATTTATTTTTATTAGGTATTTATTTCATTTACATTTCCAATGCTATCCCAAAAGTTCCCCACACACTCCCCCAACCACCCACTCTTCACTTCTTGGCCCTGGCGTTCCCCTGTACTGAGGCATATAAAGTACTGGGCCTCTGTTTCCACTGATGGCCGACTAGGCCATCTTCTGATTCATATGCAGCTAGAGACAGAGCTGGGGGGGGGGGTTTCTGGTTAGGTCATATTGTTATTCCACCTATAGGATTGCAGATCCCTTTAGCTCCTTGAGTACTTTCTCTAGCTCCTCCATTGGGGGCCCTGTGAGCCATCCAATAGCTGACTGTGAGCATCCACTTCTGTGTTTGTTAGGCCCCGGCATAGTCTCACAAGAGACAGCTATATCTGAGTCCTTTCAGCAAAATCTTGCTAGTGTATGCAATGGTGTCAGCATTTGGAAGCTGATTATGGGAGAACTGTTAAGTGAAAGAAGTTAAATTGCTCTTCATGTTTGCAGAGCTCTTCAGTGTTGAGTTACACAAGAGACAACTGTGTGCTTACACCTGCTTTGCATCTAACCTGTTGTAGAGTCACCACGTGAAGCCAGGAGGGAAGGAGAGTCAAGGGCCAATCATATGACCTGCTGTGGTGGCACAGGCTTGGAATCGCCACTTGGAAGATGGAGGATCAGTAGTTTAAGATTAGTCTTAACTATGTGTAGACAGTTGGAAGGATTCCAGCATCGGCTACATGAGACTCTATGTTAAATAAAATAAACAAATAAAAATAAAAAGGCAAAAGAAATCAGAAAGAGTAAATCACATGTTTATTATTTTGTAAAAATAATTTTATTTTGGAGAAACACAAAAATTATTTTTGACTCTGTTACCCCTGAGATCTCGGGAACTTCTTGGCCTCTCAGACAAATAGAGTCCAAGATAGAATATTGAAAGGGGCAGAGAATGAATGTTATAATTATGTGCCAAAAAGGGAAGGGGGATCCATAAAAACATGAAGCAGCCATGGATAGTTTGTTTTTAACAGTATAGCTTTGCAGTGAGCACAAAGAAAACAAAAAAGAAAGGAAGAAAGGAAAGAAGGAAGGATGAAAGGAAGGAAGGACAGGCCTCATTGGGTAAAATCCCTTGCTGTCAAACCTGATCACCATGGTACCATGGTGGAAGATAGACACATGCACAAATACATAGACACACTATAAATTATATATATATATAGCAGTTGGTCAGGGAAGTTGTGGCTTTAAGAAAACCAGTCAACCCTATGGCTTCCTTCCTCCTTACACTGGCTGTATGCTTTCATCCCAATACAGCTAGAGTCAGGTGGCATGTGGGCATCGTCAGAGCACAGAACACTGGAAATTCTTTCACATATGGAACAATTGAAGCCAAACATGTCAAAATTCAATTGGTGATATAATAAGTTTTAAAAACATAAGATGGAGAACCCAGGTGGGGTGGTGTATGCTTTGTTATCTCATGTGTGGGAAATAGAGGCAGGAGAATTAGGAGTTCAAACTCATTCTCCATTACTCATAGAGTTTGAGGCCAGCCTGGGCTACATAAGATCCTGTCTAAAACAAAAACAAAGCAAATAAATAAAGCTACTGATATACCAATATATCTATTTTGTATTTGGAGGAATTAAGCATCAAAAAAGCCAAAGTTTATTCTGTCACAGAACACATGCCCAACTTACAAGTTAACTTGAATGAAAGAGAAGACTCAGTAGATGACCAAAATTCAATGTTTTTGCCCTGATAGATAGCAATGCCATCTGTATTAGTTAGGGTTTTCTAGAGAAACAGAGCTGGTATAATGAATCTGTCTGTCTGTCTGTCTGCTATTTATCATTATCTATTTATTATCTATGTATCTATGTACCTGCATGTCTATCATCTATCTATTAATCTATCAACTTATCTGTCATCTATCTATCTATCTATCTATCTATCTATCTATCTATCTATCTATCTATCTATCTATCTATCTAAACCAGGTTTATTGGGTAGCCTAGAGACTGGTTTGACTATTCCAACAATGGCTGTCTCCCAGTGGAGGGTCTGAGCATCCAATAGTTGTTGGGGCCAGAAGGCTAGTCACAGATAGTCTTCAGTATACATTGGAATCCTGAAGAAGTCAACTTTAACATTAGCGAAAAAATGAACTTGTCAGTGAGAGTGGGGGCAGTAGGCAAAGAGCAATCACTTCCTCATTTATATAGGCTGCAAGCAGAAGGTGTGATCCAGATTTAATGTATTCTCACCTCAGATGATTCAAACAAGAAAAAACCTTCACAGGTGTATCCAGATGCTTGGGTTTTACTTAATTCTAAACATAGTAAGTTAACAACCAAGAACAGCCATCATACCATCTAACTGGAATGTTTCTTAGACTCGTTAGAACAGGAATTGAGTCAAACAATTGAATATGATTCAGTGTCAAGACTATGGGTGATAGGCATTCCTGGGTGCAGGGTAAGGTATACATCTAGGGCTGCCATGTGTTTTGAGGTTTCAGATCTGGAATATATAAGAAACACAAACCCATCATCAACTTAAGGTAAATGAACAAAAATGTGAGTATTTTCTGTCTCAGCCAGAATATCTTCCTGTTTAGCCTATACTTTAATTGTTTTGTTTTTTATTCTGAACTCCAAACTTCAAATGTGCCAATGATCCTTTAATAAAAATAATCTAAGAAGTTTTACTGCTTAAAGGTATATATCTTTAAAAGTCAGTCAGAAAACAGACCGTCTCTCTCATGGATCTCTAAGCTCTGAAAGCCAGGGTGGTTGTATAATTGGCACCATTCCCTGAGTTCAACAGTCAGGGCCAATTAGGGGGATTTGTCTGTGTTAATTTTTTCAGGAGGGCTGCCTTTTGCTCAGCCTGAGATGGCCCCAGGCTGGGACTTAAAGCTGAGATCTTCTTCATTGGATTACAAAGTCTGATAAAGAAGGGGACTGTTTTAACATGGGGGAAATTTCAACATTTCTGAGAAGGAGATGGTCACATAACAGCTGTCAATAGTTGCACATATGGGTTTTTTTTTTAATTACCAGAAATTTAACTCATTGTTTTCTCTGAGAGTTACCAAAGCTGCATCACAGGGCAAGAAGACACCTACATAGAGACAGGTAGATTTTAACTTCATAGTGTGTTTTAGTCTTGAATTGATGCTGAGAACAGGAGGCCAACCTAATGGACTATCCATTATCCATCTCAATGCATCCATTTTCCTCCAAAGGCTTCTCACCACATCCTCTGTGGGTCAGCACCAGACAATAAAGGAGAATTATTGAGCATTGTTTTTACATATGAATCTTTCATCCGTTTTGAAGCTAATTGAAAAAATGATCTACTGCTTTTTATTTAACTTTTAAAAATGAAATACCTTTGTATAACTTGTTCCTCCAAAGAGTATTTCTTTGCATTAGGCGTTTTCAGCTTTCTACATTATTATACCACAAATCCAAATGAAATTCTGTGTAGCACACTGTAAGTACTTTCAAATGTAATTTGGAAACTTTTAAATTACAATATCAAACTGAAAGCAACTGAGATCTCACAGTCAGGGAATACTCTACCTCTAGTTGTTGCTCTTCTGTAAAACAGTGAACTACTCTTAGTGAATAGTTTTATTTTACATGGCTTTCCAAGTGGAGCTCCCCGAATCAGTGTCTACAAAGGTAGTGCCATGAAGAAGATAGGTAAGCTGAACTTGTAGAATAAAAATGTGGAACAGTAGAGATGAAAGATGGAGGGTGAGGTTGTGGCACTTTCAGAGGGTTTTGCTGAAACTGATCCTTCAGGCCAACACAGGGTCATGCTACTTTAGCTGTAAAGGCTGAAATAATCCACTGGGTGGTAAGTCTCCTGCAAGTTGCCACAACATTTTATTTACCTGCCCCATTGTGATTGTTACTAGTCAATTCTTCTACATCTTGAGTAGGTTGTCACATGTAAAATGTTTAGCTCAGTTTTCATCTCACACATTCGTATCTCAACTGTAGCTGGTCTTTGCTACTTTGTGGGTTCTTCTTTCTTATTCTCTTCTCCACCCCTTTTGCACCCTTTTAATCCCCTAACACTAGATAAGAGAGAAAAAAAGGATAGAGAGAAAAGGGAAAAGTTCCCTGTATAAAGTCAGGGGTCAGAAAGGGGCAACACCATCATTAGACTGCTTGCTGATGAGGAACATTGAATTCCTTGGGAAAGTTTGATCTTCCCTGTCAAGATACCTAAATTTTGCTTCTTGTTTCTTCTTAGGGAACGATAACTAACAACACCCAAAAAAGATCAACAAACAACCAAAACCCACCACATGTCACACAATCACAGAAATTATCTGTAGCTGGCAAAAATACACCTCTGCTAGAGCATGAGACAAATCATAGTCACCTGCTTCAAAGCAGCCCCACATCCTCCACACCTGGGATCAAAACAAAAGCATAGTCCCATACGATTTCTGTGGTTTAAAAAAAAATTCCAACATTGCTATTATACCCATCTCTGGTTTTATCTGCCCACTGTTTTTTATATGTGGTAAAGTAATACAATGATGTGGACTAAGATTCAATGAGTGACTTTCCAGGAGGTGACCCCTGTTTCTTTCACCTTTCTCTTCCCTTCTTACTAGTTTTTCTTTCTTGACAAAAGATCTCACCTTGACTCCAGGTTCATAACTCAACTTCCCAGATGCTAGAATTACAAGAGAGAGTCATCCCACCTAGTTCTGTTTCCTAATCTCGTATTGTAGCACTCTGCTTTCTGCTCCCTTGGCTGCAGCCAACCAAGTCCTGTTGGACTGACTCTGGGCCTTTGTGCTGGTTGTGTTGACTGTTCTCTCTGTCTTTGACAAATCCACTACAATGCCCTCTCCTTGAAGCTCATGTTTTGAGGTCTCCCTGACACTCTTGTGCACTCTGTCATGTTTCTTCTATTGTCTTTTTCTCTACATTGCTGTCACTGGATTGGAGGTTGGGGTGGTGGTGGTGGTGGTGGTGGAGAGAAACACCACTTTTTAATTTTGTTATTTTAATTTGCTTTGTTTTAGTTATTATCTCTAATCTTCTTTTGCTATAATGAAGCTTTGCTGGACCAGAAACAGCTTTATTCGTGTAGTTGATCTTCAATAGATATTTGTTCAATGAACAATGAAATGACTGAACAGATGAAGTAGTAAGCAGAGGAGAGGTTTTTCCGCTTCATTTTATACCCTGTGTCAAGTTAGGCACCCCTGAGACAACCCCAGGCCAGCTCTGAATCTTCTGCACCCCACACCATTTCCTGCTACTTCTTTTCACATCTGCCTCTCCGTTATATTATAAACTCATTGGGATATAGTAATGGTGTTGTTTATCTGGCATCCCGAGTCCTATGTTTGACTCCTATTACAGGCATAATTTTGCCACACAGAAGAAACTGACATAGTTCACCTTGATTGTAATCTAAATTAAGGACTGTGGTGTTCAGTTTAGTTGTATAATCTCTCTCTTCTCTCTCTCTCTCTCTCTCTCTCTCTCTCTCTCTCTCTCTCTCTTTCTCCCCCCTCTCTTTCTCTCTTCCAGGTTTTATATGACATAGATATGTTGAGGAGTATACATTACATATATAATGCATTTTTCAAGGATTAAAATTTCCAGTTGAATGTGTTGTTTTACTTTTTTTGTAATCACTGATCCTTGGTCCTTGGTACTGGAAACCTAGCAGAAGAGATTCTGATTTTTGTCAGCAAGAAAACCTGTTAGTGTCTGGATTTAGCTTTCTTGGGCAACTCTGTATGAGGAAACGAATTCTGGTTAGCCTTTATTGATCCCTTTTTCTAGTGAGATTCTTAGGAAGTACTTTAATGCTCCACTCATATATGGATATGGATATGCACACTAGCTTTTTCATAGAATACAAATTATTTTCCTGGGCCAAAGATTTAATTGAAATTCATTATTTTATTGATAGTGAAGTATAGATTTCTGTTACGGTGAAAATTTAAGAACTCCATATAGAAATTAAAAGATTTAATTTAAGAAGTTAGTACTGTGTATTCTATGCAAATATGCTCTGAGTTTCTGCCTCAGTGTCTTTAACATTTAAGAGTGTTTTCCAAGCAACACTATCAAAGCCACATGTGGGAGGTGTCAGTCTGGCTGTACACACAGGCTCTGGTTGTCCTAGAGAGGAGATAAATGTTTGGACTTTATTGCTAAAAGCTGGGCACATGTGTGGGAGGTGTTAGGAAAATAGCACTTGCTCGTGTGGAATACATTAGACATCAGTGTGTCGGGGGCTTACCTCCAGTTCTGTTACTTCCTGACAATACCTTTAATTATTCTCTCTGGACCTCATCTTTTCAGAGAAAGTATGTAAACATGTCAACTTATTAAACATTAAACAGCCTTAGCATTTGTGGTCTCAACTTTCCACTCCAATCTTCTATAAGCCTGGCCTAGAGGACTAATTGATGGTTTGATAATGATCAAATTAATTGCCTTAGAAATATTCATAGATGTACCTCGTTCACATGCAAGTTTATTGAAAGTGACCATTGTTTTATTTTGCTTTGCTTTGCTTTGCTTTGCTTTGCTTTGCTTTGCTTTGCTTTGCTTTGCTTTGCTTTGCTTTGCTTTGCTTTGCTTTGCTTTGCTTTGCTTTGCTTTGCTTTGCTTTGTTTTCCATGCTGAAAATGACTACATAGGGCTAGGGTAGAGGGAAAGAAAGGTGTGAGGGTATTAACCCTATTCCTGGCTTAGCTGGCAGCTCACAGTCTGGTCTCAGATTCCTGATT
The DNA here is from genome assembly GCF_978045245.1 of Mus caroli. Lineage (NCBI taxonomy): Eukaryota > Metazoa > Chordata > Mammalia > Rodentia > Muridae > Mus > Mus caroli. The sequence goes on from NW_028227258.1 coordinate 126,851,356, forward strand.
TATCTAGACCATTGTAGGTCATTATCTGTATCTTAGAGATTTGCTAAGATGCTGTGGTATTCGTCTCACTGCTCACTCCAGAAAGGTGAATATGCCAGAGTAATTATATCAACATCAGTGGGTTACTGAGATGGACTAATCAAGTTGATGCTTTGGAAAATGCTAGTGTGCTATACATTTGAAGATGTGAACAGAACATGAAAGAGCTTCCTAGGAATCTCCCCAGAGAAAGGGGATAACACTGCTACCATCTGACTTGGCATGTTTACCTTGTAAGCACAACAACCTGAGTTCTAGCCTCAGAACCCACACTAGGTTGGTGGCATTCTCTTTTAATCCCAATGCCTAGGACGTAGAGACAGGTGGATCCTTTGGGCTTGCTGGCTAGCCAACTTAGCTGACTTGGTAAATGTTGGACCACTGAGAGACATTGTCTCAAAAGAGAAAGGTTGTTAGTGCCCGAGGAACAACACCCAACCCAACAGAGGTTATCTTCTGGCTCCTTTCAATGCATGTGCACAATGCACACATACAGCAGCACACATGTGCTCTCACACACATGCATACACAAGAATGACTAAATAAACTAGACACAAGAATAACTGAATAACATAGAGGTTTATGCACCAAAGAGTGACTGTATTATGACCTCTTTCTGCTGGCAAAGTCAATGAGCCCTTGCATGTATTCATTGTGCTGCCCAGCCTCTCTACATGAGTGATATGGGGTTTTTAATCTCTTGCTATCACCAGCAGTATCTGTTGTTGACTGAAGCAGCAGGAGTCGGGGCATGCCTAAAGGATTAGCATGTCCTTCAGGGACACTATCTGCAGGGCTGACAATTTTGACATCTGTTCCAGATCATTTGTAAATTAATAGAAAACGATTAAGTTAAGGACCACATTATTTTTCACTCTTGGGATTTGATTTCTTATGGTCAAGTGATTTTACCTGTGAGTCTGCAGCCAGCAGAGGCCACATGTGTTCAAATAATTTTTAAAAATTTAATTTTCATAGAGACAAGATACCATGTGAAGTCTCTATCATGTCTTAAGGAAATTGGTTAGTTTATCTTTCTAAGCCCCCAATGTTGGTGTGATTACTTTGGTATATTTACCCCCCCTAAGGTGAACAGGGAGATCAATAACACAGCATCTCAGAAAATGATCTCTAGTGGTCCAGGTAAATCAGGAACCTGAGACCAGACTGGGTACAAGTTATTCATGGTGTCAGCACCCTGACCTTGCTCTCCCTCATCCCTACAGCGGCACAGTCCCCTGCTCCTAATGACTTTACCTCTAACAGGCACTAGACGATAATCTTTGTGACAACTATCACTGCATCTCTTAGGTCATCTCTTAGGTTATCTTGTAGTGGACACTTCACCTCTGATACCTTAGTCCCCCTGTCCCTTAAGCTAACCAAATCAGTAACCAAACTTTCTAAAGTAGAAAAGTCCCTCAGAAGGTCATTGTCTCTGTTGAAGAACAGTGCCCAGTAAATTGAGGCACTTACTCACACTGTTTAAATTAAAGAAAGAACAAACCCATTAAGGCAGCAGTTTTCAACCTGTGAGTCACAGTCCCTTTGGGGGTTGAATGACTTTTTCATAGGGTTCGCCTAGCACCAGAGAACACAGATATTTACATTACAATTTTTAACAGTAGCAAAATCACAGTTATGAAGTAGCAATGAAAACAACTTTTCGGCTGGGAGCCACCACAACCTGAGGAACTGGGTTGAAGGGTTGCGGCGTTAGGAAGGCTGAGGAATGCTGTCTTAAAAGAAGCCCGCGCAGATGAAATTGAGGGAGTATTGTGCTTTTAAAAAATGTATTTATTCAGTGATTATATACTTTTACCAATTGCTACTGATGATTGGGAAAGTTACTGATTTTAGATACATAACAATGTGTTATATGAAATGTGTCTACAAATTAAACACTGTAGGATATAGTAACACATTCTTTTAAAGAAGGAATATCAAGCAAAGAGCAGCCGAGGCATGATGGGGCTCAGGCCGGCACTGGGAAGGCAACAGGCCCATCCCATAGGGTTGTCTTATGCATCTATTCATCTCTCCTCAATTCTCCCATGAGGCTAGCATTTGGTAAAAGTAAAACACTTCAAGGGTAACTGAGGTCAAGTTCATTCTGCCCATATCTCAGAGAGGGACCTCGGTAAGCGCTAACTGCTGGCATGGTATTTAGACAAAACCACCATGTCATTAGGACAGCTTCTTCAACATACAACCTCTGAAGATTGTCAGTGAGCATGCAGGCATGAATTCCAAAACACTGGTTCAAAGGTGGGCTTTAAAACTATATTGTCATATGTCATAAGGTATCAATGCAAAGCATAAAAACTCAGTCCCTTATTTGAACAATTTTTTAACTAAATGATAGAGATCATGTGGGTGCTTAACTCACTGAGCCATGCAGTCTTCACAAGCTTAGTAAGTCAAAAGCTTCCTTGTATGATCTGTATTACTATTGGACACTAAGTAGGTACCGCATACTAGGGTGTTTTCAAATAAAGATGTTGTCTCCTGAAATAATGACATTAAATGCTGCAAATTAGATAAAACATGAAAGCACTATTTGAAAAAGAAAATACAAGACACATTTAAAATACTTTTATTTGTGGATAAGTGCTCTTTTTCATATTTATATGGACCTGTCCAGTTCAAGGGTCTTGGTGATGTCCAATCCTATCAGTCAGTAACTGTGAGCAGGACAGTGGAGCTAGGTTAACAAGATGGTTGAACAACTAAATGGTGAGGCCTTAGAGTCTAAGCTACTTCCTGGGATTCAGCCACAAGGCCCTTCAAGAGTTCTCCTGTCTTCCCTTTATCACTCTTCCCTCCCTGTCCATGAAGTCCCATGGCCTGAACTGTCCCTTCCTTTAGGGGACAGTGTAATTTGTTGGCATGCTTACGTGAGATGAACAAAGGTGTGCTGTTTAGAGCTGTGACTAAATGGGTCATTCTGAAGCAGGTGTTTACTGCATGGCAGGTCCCAGCATTGCATGGAGAACAGACCAATGATGGGGGCCTGCAAGGATCCCTCATCTGAATTCATGGACCAGTGAAGTAGGAGAGACTTAGGTGTTACAGAAAGCCTTAACATGCAAATTCATCAATTAGTGGGAGGTGCTAGGGGGAAACCAGATGTTACATTAGAATAGCCTTCTTAAAAAAAGACTTCAGGTGATTTGAAAGTACATTTCGCTCTTGGATCTGTTAGGGAAAATGCCCGTAGGAAGATTTCACAAGGTTCTGTGATGACATTTAAAATTAAGTTTCCATGAAGAATTTCAGATGCTGTACCAGTGAAGCCGGTGCCAGGTCCCCACCAGCACTGCGGGGAGAAGTGGAGAGCCATGTTTAAAGCTAGAAGTCCTGCTAAGGAGGGAACCTGCACGGCAGGTATACAGCTGGTTGTTTTACCGAAGCCTGTCACGCAGCTGCCCATGGCTTTCTTGGTTTACACTGGTTTTCCATCTGTTTTACCTGTCTCTGCTTTTAAATAATTTATTTTTCCATCTGCATAAACAGAACACCTGCCTGAAGGCTAACTCTTTCACCTAAATAATTTAAAGAAAATAAACCCTTTCATCTTTATTGAAATAATGTAATGGCTCACCAGAACAAAGCCCTTAAATAAATAATTCCTCGGGGACATTTCTAGTATTTAACATTATGCTAACAGTTTAAAACATTAACATCAATCTACTTTTTTAAATAAAGTGCCATTCCCCAGTTGTTTTTTGTTTTTTGGGTTTTTTTTGGTTTTGTTTTTTGTTTTTTTTTATTAAGGTTGTAAGTTTTGGAAACTGTTTTGGCTTCTAACTTTCTTGCTAGTGAACTTTCTGTCTCCCCACTTAGGAGAACTATTATTTGTGGGTGTTCTAACACTAGATCAATAGCTTTCAACCTTCTTAACGCAGCCCTTTAATACAGTTCCTCATGTTGTAGTGACTATAACCATATGTGTGTGTGTATATATAATATATATACAAATATATTATATATAGTCTATATATACACTAAAACTATAATAAAATAATATTATTACTTTTATTACTTAACTCTAATTTTCTACTATTGTCAATTATAATATTTTTATTGGATATTTTCTTTTGTGAATTATAATATTAATACCTGATATACAAGATATCTGACATGCTACCCCAGTTGAGAGCCCCTGCTCTAGATAGCTATGAGAAATAGTAATACACCCATGGGCCTTTTGGTAACATTTTATTCCAATAAACACCACTTCTATCATTAGCTAAGGAGCGTTGCAGAGGCACAGGGCAGATGAGACCTGTCTCTCGGCAGAGGCCATCTTGCTGACGGAATTATTCCAAGTTCTGATTTACTGTGGAGGAGATGGTATGCTACTGCGGTCCTGAATGAACTGAAGCTTCACATTTGAGCTTGCACAGATCAACTCCTTTCTTTGAATGTGTTTGTAAGTATGTGTGTGCACTCATGTGTACATGTCCACTTCAAGTATCTACCTCACTGTTTGAGATGGGATCTGTCACTGAACCTAGAACTCGTTGACTAGGCTAGATTGGCAGCCAGCAATCCCTAGGGACCCCTGTCTTCCCCCCTCCAGTGATGGTGTTGTGGACACTCCTTGCCCTCCTTCACTTTTATGTGATCACTATGGATCTGAACTCCGTTCTTCATGCTTAAATGGCAAGCCCTTTAGCCATCTCTTGAGACATATAGATCAAGTTATTGATAATCTTATGAACTCTTGGCCATTCAAATCTCAGTGATGAAAACTATCTCATAATAACCCTATTCAGCAGCTGACTACCTATGAGACCCTGGACGATTTTGTTCCTCTTTGTCAACACTGGCTTCCTCATCTTGAGCAGGGTGAGAGTAGAACCTATTCTGTGAAGTGGGATTGATAATGACAATTCTCCTGGGGACTCTGGTGTGGCAGAACTGCAGCATTGGCTTCAATACCCTTACTTGGTATTCATATCAAATGTTAATAAGCTGAAAACCCTGGAGGGACAGCTCATTGGTTAAGAGACATTGCTCTTCAGGAGACTCAAATTCAGCTACCAGCCCTCCCGTGTGAGAGCTCACAACTTCCTATAAGTCTAGATGCATCTGACAGTCTCTTCTGGCCTCTGTGGACACCTGTACACATGTGACATTCACTCATACAGACACACATAAATAAAAATAATAAAATAAATCCAAAAAAATTGGCAGCTCTGATGAACAAAATTTAAACCGTTTTAGAATTAATACATTTTAAAACAAATTCTAAAATGTTTCATAAGCTTTTTCTTTCTTTTGTACAGAACATACAGAACATAATTCTATTTGAAGAGCGTGATCACTAATGTCATCAGTGAGAGGCAGTGTACACAGTACATACAGGGAACAGCTGTGTAGAATACCCAGCAAGGCTCACCAGGAGTCAGTGTGAGTTCCCCTAGCTGTCTCTGGATAGTTGCTCTGAAATCTTAGCTCTGCTTTTCTTGGTTCTTCATCTTTCCACGGCTAGCAGCTGCCATTTCTTGCCATGTTTGCAGGCATCAGTTTCTCCATCTGTGTCAGTTTCTGCTTGCAATCTATTGCAGTTCTAACAGACAAGTTTCCAAGGAATGTACTTTAGTGCGAGGATGTGAGAACGTTTTGTTTTCATTGGCCAGTGCCTCAGACTGTGCAAGATCACAGGCTTCTGCAGACTGAAATGCTGACTGTATTGGCTTGCACATCAGATTCGGCACAGACCCAGTAAAGTACTTCTTATGCTTCGGTGCTTCACCATGCCAACTAGGACAGGAGCGCAAGACATCCTTCCACATTGAACATTTTAGCACTTTCAACTGGACTACTGAATATCAAGACAAAATCAGAAGCCAAGGAAGCAACCGTGGCTGTGGCTGATAACCTTTCTAGTTTTGCCTGAATTAGCTCTGTTCAAATTACTGAGAAGAGACTCATCTTCATTATGGAATCCCTACTTAAGGGTGTGTGAAGTATCATAAATATCACATGAATAAAAAGTCTGCCGTGTCTGTAGAGGTCGGCTTCTTTGCAGGAATGAACATAGACAACAACAAACACACACTACAGTACCAGAGAGCTATGATACAAGTGCTATGGGACAGAACACAGTTGGGGTCACAGAAGCAGCAGGGTGGTCCATTCTGTACTCTGAGCCCAAGGAAAGGGGGCAAAGAGAGTAGGACGGGCTGCACCCAAGCTGTGAACTAATGTTCTAGAGTCAGATCAGGCTATACAAGACATCATGCAGCAGCTAAAGGGAGGCTTTGGACAACTGCTCAACAGCTCAGGAAGCCCAGAGAATGCAGCAGTCCCATGGTTAGAGGGCAGAATGCACGCTAGGTTGGGAGAGCACAGAAAGGGAACCTTAAGACTGGTCATGAGATAATCTCAGCTCTGTGCTTCGAGCTCAGAGCTGGGAAATCATGGAAAGGCTGTGTGCAGAGAACTCAGTAGGATCCACACCAGCATTTCCTAAAGGCACACCTAGTGGTAGCATGGTCAGTGCATGTTGGAAGAGTGGAAAGCCAGTACTAACACATGATGGGGTGGTGGCAATGACAACAGCTGTAGACACTGAACTCAGGAAGTGGAGCACATGGCTAGGTTAGGGGTCAATAAGACTGGGTGAAGGGTTAAGTGTCAGAGGTAAGTTGGGAACAGAACCTACGAGAAACCTTTGGTGTAGGAGACTCGGGGGCATCTTCAGGTTGACAGCCAAGTGACTGGTTGACTCTCTGTGCTGATCACTGTTTAGGAGACAGTAAATAGAGTCTGGGACATGTCAAATGTGAGGTGCCCCTGGCTCAATTTACTGACTTATGTAGTATATAGCCAGTATGATGAACAGATAAGTGAATCTATATTCTATTATGAAAGTTTGGAGTTCAAGTGCACAGCTAACCAATACCAACACTCATCTGTTAGAGGTTGAAGCGACCCATACAGAGTTAAGAAGCTTTAGGAATAAGATTTGAAGTAGACAAGGAAAGGCAGGTCTCAGCTATGTCCTTTGGGAAAGTTCAAGGGAATTTATTCTTAGAGTGGATCAGTTCCAGTGCCTGATGGCAGAGACTGGTATAGGGACCAGCAGTGTGCTACATTCTCCCTGTGCTGGACTTGCTTTGAGCTCCCACTGTATCACAGTCTGCACTAGGTACAGCATCCAGGATCATGGCTCTCAGGTCTTTGCTGTCAGTCCCAATCCCTTAGTCAGGACAAATTGCTCCTTTCTTTGTGGTCATGTAGTTCTCTATCAATTTTTTCATATATCTGTACTTACTCATTTTCACTGTTTTAAATTTATAAGATTTCTGATATGGACAATATTTTTTATTGTGTACCTTAATCTTGAAAAGTGGGCCTTATTTTATAGATGTAAGATGCACATATATGATTATGTGCTATATGGTTGTGTATTTTTGTGCTTCTATCACATAGTATTTCTTATATTACTGATAACATAAACATATTTTGTACAATATAAAATTTCATTATTTCTGGTGTATTTGCAATTTAGTGTGCATATTAAATGAATCAATCGAAAGATATGGTTAAATATGCTGCCTCTATCTGTTTGGTACATGCATTTTCCATCCTGTGCTTTGAGTACCCAGTGTGAGACAGTTGGGTACCAGGTATCTAAAAAGTGTCACAGCTACCTCTGTTGTTGAGCAACAAGTACTAAATATTTTAATACAACAGAAATTCATTTTTTTCCTATTCTATGGCCAACAAGCCTGTTTCCTTGCTTGTCATCTTATGTTTGCTTGTGTCAGGAGCTCTGTGTCTAGGGGGGCTCCCACCCATGTATCTACAGTGTTACATGGAATGGCTCCTGTGACTAGCAATTGGCTTCTCCTGCCATGTGATCATTCACTCAGATTCTTCTCTGCTACAGGGCTCCACAAAAAGGAGAAGAAGACTCATAAGGCTTCTGAGAGCCTTGGAAGCCTTCAGAGGTACCTCCATTGCATTGAATTGGTCAAAGCCAACTACTTAGGCAACCCAGAAGCAAAGAGAAGAGAAAGAGATATTATAGGAGGTTAAAAAAAATAACATCACAAAGAGACATGAGACATGGGACATGATCATTATGACAGTTTACAGGTACCATGTCCCTCATAGGCTCCTCTGTTCACCTGGTCCCCAGTGGGCAGTGTCATTTGTAGAAGGAATGGAACACTTAAGAGGTAGAGCTTTGTTGAAGGCACTGTGCAACTGGTAGTGGGCCTGGATATTCTGGACTATCTGGCTGTGCTTCCTCCCTTGTGTCTTGTGTCTTGGAAAGCTGCAACATGTCATTTTAACCTCCTGCTGCCAGGCCTTCTCCACTGGGAAAGACCATAACTCCTTCAACAATGAGTAAACCTACTCTTTGTCCCTTAAAATGCTTCCTGAGATGCTGATCTCTGAGTACAGAGTTGAACTTGACCGTGGTAGTAATAAAAAGGAGAAAAGAGAAAGATATAAATGTCACACACTAAAAAAGATCTGAGTGTGTTCATGTTGGCTGTGTGACAAGAGGGGTTGACATAGGGCACAGACTGATACTGATGCTGCAACTATAATGATACATGCTTGTACACATGCCACATATACTCATGTACACACACCTACACATACTCACACATACATGTAAATACCTCCACATATATTCACGTATACATGTGTGTATGCACATGTATGCATATACATGTGTATATATGCATGTGTACATACATATATACACATACACATGTATGCATGTACACACATACATATAAATACATATACACACATATGCATATGTACATACTCATCATATATACCTATACCCATGCATATATATATATACACATATATATATATATATGTATATGTATACACACACACACACACACACACACACACACACACAGACATCCAGGTACTGCAAACACACACACACACACATATATATATATATATATATATATATATATATATATATATATACTCTTCTGCCATTCATGAAAGAGCAGCAGCTTTTTGGGTCATTTGACAAATGGGATGGAGCATACATTTAAATGAAGAATATGTTGCCTCCAAAATTAAAAGCTGTTTCTTGGTTGTAGGAGGGAATTTTCAAAGGTCCATTTCAATGAGTCATACTCCACTAGACTCTAGAAATTTCACTAAAGTAGAAGTCCCTGAATTTCAGACAGATCTATATAGCACAGTATCATCTCAGTGAATCCTGAGCAGTTGCTATGTCTGTTCTGTCTTCAGTTTAATAGACAGGTGTGTTATTTTATAAAGAGGAAAGGCAATCAAGATGCCTGCACACTGACTTATGACCTGGGGTTAGCTGGAAAATTGTTAGATTCTTCAGGTAGAACAAGGGAGGAGTTTCTGGCTAACTGAATTTGACAGTGGTAATAATGAAGAAGAGAAAAAAATTAATGAGACAAAGTAGCAAATTAAAAGGATCTTTTCTGTTGACTATATAGCAAAATGAAGCAATGGAGAATACAGAGGAAGCTCATTCTGCAACTAAGAGGGTGTTTTAATGGCCAGTGGAAGGAAAAGGATAGGAGTGGATAGGAGAAGGATAGCCATCAAAGCATCTTCCGTATCATGCAAGACAAGCAGGTAGCTGTCGCATGGATTTGTCTCTACATGTCTGAGTGTGCTGTGCACACATCCCTGCCATGCTAACTAAGAACAACCTCTTCATCAGAGGACTTCAAGGATGATCATTCTCTGATACAAAGGAAGTATACTTTGTGATGGTTTGAATAGGTATAGCTCCCATAGACTCATGTGTTTGAATTCTTGGCCCATATGGAATGGACTATTAGGAGGTGTGGCCTGTTGGAGTAGGTGTGACCTTGTTGGAGTAAGTGTGTTACAAGGGGATGGACTTTGAGGTCTCAGAAGTTTAAGTCAGTGTACTTCCTGATGCCTGTGGATCAAGATGTAGAACTTTCAGATCCTCCAGCACCAAGTCTGCCTGCATGCAGTCATACATCTCACCACGATGATAATGAACTGAACCTCTGAAACTGTAAGCCAGACCCAATTAAATGTTTTCCTTTGTAAGCATTGCCTTAGTCATGGTGTCTCTTCACAGCAGTAACACCCTAACTAAAACAGAAGTTGGTACCAGGAGCTGGAGTATTGCTGAACTAGGCCTGATCACAATTTTGTTTGTAGGAATCTGGACTTTGGCACTTTGTATTAGAAAATCAATTGAGCTCTTTAAGTGAGGCTTAATCAACCACACAAGTAGGACCATGAAAGACATAGGTGCTAAGGGTGATTTGGACTGTGGAGGCCTTGGTCAAGAAGTTTCAGAGGAGAATAATGTTAGTATGTGGTCTAGAGACTGTTCTTGCAATAAATTGGTGAAAAATGTGGCTGCTTTCTGCACCTTGTCCAAAAAAAATCTGCCAGAGGTAAAACTGAAGAGCTTTAGATTAATTGCCTTGGCAGAGGAAATCTCAAAATAGCCTAGTATAGACTCTGTTTGGTGATTACTGATGTTCCCTTTGTGATGATCTATAATGAAAAGGAGTAAGCTGAGCAAGAAAAAAACAAAAACAAAACAAAACAAAAAACCCAAAATGGACAATTTGAGGAGAAGGGGGAAACCAGGAAATGGAATGAAGGTAAGACTGTGTTCAAGGAAATAAACAAATTAAAGAAAATCCTGATATTAAATGGAATAAAGGAAGTGGTGACTTTAGAGCAAGGTCTCACTTGTAAAAAGGAATTAAAGAAAAGCTTAGAGCTGAGAGTATTGGTATACACCTTTAATCTCAGCATGGCAGAGTCATAGTCATAGTCATAGTCATAGTCATAGTCATAGTCATAGTCATAGTCAGAGGCAGAGGCAGAGGCAGAGGCAGAGGCAGAGGCAGAGGCAGAGCAGAGGCAGAGGCAGAGGCAGAGGCAGAGGCAGAGGCAGAGGGGGCAGAGGCAGAGGCAGAGCAGAGGCAGAGGCAGAGGCAGAGGCAGAGGAGGCAGAGGCAGAGGAGGCAGAGGGGGCAGAGGCAGAGGCAGAGGCAGAGGCAGACAGGCAGAGGCAGGCAAATCTCTAGATTCAAGGTCAGCCTTGTCTACAGAGTAAGTTCCAAGACAACCAAGGCTGGACAGTGAAGGAAACCATGAAGCATAGAGAGCTGATGAAGAGGTGATTGTGCACAACTTGGCAGCTTTGGCCACATGGTTCTACCTATAAAGTCAAGGCTAGAAGAAAGGGGTTATGGAACCTTTGTTCATAACTAAGGAAAGCCTCTGAGGCTAGGCATGAGGCAGGGGTGTTCCTGCATGGAGGTCCAGAGAGGCCATGTGTGAAGGTGTGAAGGTGAAGCCTGGATTGCCTTAACCTGAAGATGTTGGAGATACCAGAGCCTTGGAATACCTGCTGAGGAAAACTGGTAACAGGGAGTGGACCAGCCCAAGAGAATGTGTTACAGTCAACACAGCAGAAAAGAGCTGGAGATCTAAAGAGCACTTTGACATCATACTTGGAGATACAGAGTTTGGAGTTTGCTCAGCTGGTTTTCAGCCTTGCTTTGGCCCAGTATCTCCTCCCTATGCTCTCTCCCCTCCCTTTTGGAAAGGTAAGGTATATCCTGTGTCATTGTATGTTGGAAGTGTATGATCTGTTTTGTTTTGGTTTGGTTTTTATTATAGTCTATGGAACTTTTGAAGTTGGACTGATGCCATTTTTACATTATGGTATGGTTACAAGCCTGTGGCGGGGCAAGGAGTGGAATGTTCAGGGTTGAATAGGAATTATCCCAATAGACTCATGTGTTTCAATGCTTGGACCATAGGCAGTGGCACTGTTAGGAGATGTGGCCTTCTTAGAGTAGATGTGGCCTTGTTAGAGGAAGCATGCCACTGGGGGTGGGATTTTATAATGTTCAAGGCAGGCTCAGTGTTTTTCTCTCTTCTTGCTGCCTGTGAATTGGGATGTAGAACTTTCAGCTCCTTCTCTAGCATCATGTGTGTATGAATGCTGCCATGCTTCCTGCCATTGTAATAATGGACTGATCCTCTGAAACTGTAAGCCAGACCCAATTAAATGCTTTCTATTGTAAGGGTTGCCATGATCATGGTGTCTCTTCACAGTAATAATGATATATCTCTTCCTCCTGCCTTGTCAATGCTCTGACTCAATGCTAAGGGAAGCAAACACCCCCTGGGCACTGCACTCTTCCCGTCTAATGACAATCTGTCTTGCTAGGTGAGCTGGCAAGCGTTATCCAAGAATGCAGAATAGCAGAAGCCTGGAGGGTTTCTTGTTTTTTGCTCTTGCTTGTCTAGGCTCTGTTACTGCAGCATTGTAGTGTTTTGTGGATAAGAATGGAGTTTGGAAGTGAGCAGGGAAGCAACATCAATTCCCTTCATAATTTTCCAATGATTGTGATTTCCCACTGTGGGTGATAGTCATTTTCCTCTTTGTGATATGGGAAGAGATTGTCTAGATGACTAAATTCTCCAAATTCCATTGTAATTAAATCAATAATTGGAACGAAAACTTGTGATAACATTGATAGTCACTACCAGATTCGAACTTTCTGGTTGATGACACTTCTCTGATATTTATCACTCCTATATAATACTCTCATAATTTCTTCATTAGATACATGGACTGCATATGTTAATAGTCATCTATAAAGGTATCTGTATTTCTTTATTTCTTATAAAATTGAAAATAGTGCCATGGGTCTGAGAGTGTAACTGAGTGACAGAGTGAGTGTCTAACAAGTGTAAGGCCCTGGCACTGAGCCTCAGAGTTAAGAGAAATAAGATAAAACAACGCCTTCCCACAACAACTATTTACGAATATTCATCATATGAATAGTGAAGGAAGAATGAATAAAGGTTTATCAGATTAGGAATGGCAGATAGTCTGTGGTCCCTGGTGATATGTTTGGTATTCCCAATTATATTAAAGTAGTTTTTCTGTCTTGGTAACTTGGGTGATTCCCTTATGGTCCACAACAGATACACAGCGCTGGGAAGCTGTAGTATAGCCACTCCCGGTTACTATGTAGTTGAGTCGCTTGAGTTCTCCAGGAGCTATTCCAGTTCCTTTACAAATCGACCTAGTTCTCAAAGAAAAATGGTTTCCTTCGAGGTCTATTTTCTCAACCATGCGACATGTTTGTTTCCTCCTGGGACTGTCAGGCATATTCTCCTTTGCTTCTGTGTTTAAGAACTTGGGGTCAAAGACTTCCAATGTGACACTTTGTTGAAAATGCAAAACAGTGAGAAAGCACAGCAGAGAGACTAAAGCCTAAGGCAGTTCCTGGCTCCCTGCCTTCCCCTGCATTTACAATGGGGAAGAATCCAGGGTAGACATGACTCCTTTCTGGAGTCTGTTTCCTGTGGGCTGTCTCCAGTCAGAAGAGAGACTGACAGAGCGATAACACCCGATGCCAGCCTCTCTTGCCCACTCAAAGACCCTTCCTCAGGTGTCAGTTGCTTGGCTGAGCTTCGAGGTCAACTAGACACCTCCCTTGAGGCTTGCCTGGCCTGAGGGACACAGCTAGCAGCAAACCCTCTGAGGCTGGGCAGCTGTTATCTGAGCTAGGATCAAAGGCCCCCTCTGTACTCCAGAAAAATATCTTCCAAACTGGGTCTCTTTCTCCATGATTTGAATGAATGTTGAATGAGTCCCCAGGGACACCAGTTGCTCTGCTTAGGGACAGACTAAGAAATGAAAAGTCACCTCCCTTTAAGGCCTGTCTGTTTGAGCATTTCAATTCACTGGAAGGCCATCAGAAATGATCCAGGAAACGAGGCAACAAAGAAACATGAGGATTAATATTTTGACAGTCTTTATTTGTGTATTAGCTTTTGTCTCCCCTTCCCTCCCCCATGTATGACATTGTTTCTGGTAACTTTCACAGTGTCCATGAAAAACACAGAGAACATAAAAAGCCATTATTCACCCATTTGAACATGAGAGACATAAAAATAACCAGGGACTTTCCTGAATTGGGGTTGCAAAGTGATAACATCTCTCTTCCCTCACCGTTTTGGGTTTTTTTGTTGTTTGTTTTTTCATTTTTGTTTTCTTTTTTGGAGCTTTGCACAGTGGTGACCTTAAACTAGGTGATCTGATTTTTCCTCATGTAAAGATGGGAGTCCAAGGGCTTGGTTCATTGGTTCATAATCTTCCATCATGCCGATAGCCTGGCTATCCATCCAGTGGTTTAGAACTATAGAACCTATTACATAAGTTAAAGGTGAATACATAATAGGCGCAGAATGCACACTTGAGAGAATGCAGTATTTTTGAAAGTATACTTTTTGATGAGGCCTTTAGAATATTCCCATTCTTGTCCATTTGAATGTATTTTGCTGACATTGTAGTTATATCCGGTTTTATTCCACACAGTTCAGGTTTTCTAGTTAAGATTTCTGTGATTGGTAGCACTGCCAGTGATAGGTGAGGGGTCAGATATTTTAGTCATGGCTCGCACTATTGTACAGACATCTGTTATATTGAATGGATTATTTTGTTTATCAAGTTTCTTTGAATAGCAATTTCAATTTTGTATCTTATTTCCTTCTTTGATGAGGGTATTGCTGGCAGATGCAAGCTACATATTGGCTTGTTTCTTGCAATTCTCTGGCTTTTAAAAAAGTTTACTTTTTTCTCATCTTAGTATTTTTCTTCTCAACAACTTTGTCTTTTTAAAGAAATTAAATGAACATAATATCCTGAAATGAAGCATCTGCAATTCTCTTCTTAAGAAACGTCTCTTATCTCCCCAAGGTCATCCCTAATACCTCAGCTTCCTTTTCTTTCCTATTTTCCTGTCTGCTTTTGCTGCCTAATTGGTTTATCCCAAGCACCTAGCTCTTCTTTAACAATGAATACTAACTGAGAGAAGAGTTTGAAACTTTTCGGTTCCTCTTGAAAAGTTGTTTTACCTGATAAAAGTCACTTGAACCCCCTGGTTAGCATTTGCAACCCAGTTTGGAACTGGAAGGTACAGGGTCAGATGTGGTAAGCAGTCTGAAAGCCAGGTGAGGGAAGCAAGTGTTGTGGTGAATTTGGGGACAGTATCCCAGGGATCCAAGAAGCTACTCTCAGGATAGCCAGTTAGATGGTGATGATGGTGGTGATGATTTGATAGTTAGCACTCACCCAAAATTTAATGCCAGTTATATCATCTTCCTTTCATCCATCTATCTATCTATCTATCTATCTATCTATCTATCTATCTATCTATCTATCTATCTATCTATCTATCTATCTATCTACCTGTCTGTCTGTCTGTCTGTCTGTCTGTCTGTCTGTTTGTCTGTCTGTCTATCTATCTATCTATCTATCTATCTATCTATCTATCTATCTATCATCTATCATCTATGTATATATCATCTGCCTATAACCAATCATCTATCTATCATCTATTAATTAATTTAACTACTGCCTATGTCTCCATCTTCCCACTGTCTGTCATCTGTTATCTATTCTCCCTCTCTCTGTGTCTGTCTTTCTCATATCTCTTTATTCAAATTCCACATTAAACCAGTTTGATGTTCTCATCTTCAGATCATACCTGAGAAGACCCAGAAACCATTACACTAAGTCTAGCCCCCTAAGTTCAGAGTAAGTGACGACTAGTGAACATAGACAGGTGCTTGGTAGGTGACAGATGGATGATAGACAGGAGGATGACTGACATATGCAGAGTTAGGATCCAAACCTAGGCAGCTAGGGTGCAAGGCTGTTTGCCTAGCCCAGAGCCCTGTCACTCACAGCGATACAACAGGAACTTGACAACTGGATATTTCTAGATATTGTGCTGGATGGGGAGCCAACATGTCTATGCCTTTAAGTGGCTTATGGTGGGAGATGAGGAGAGGAAGGGTGTGTGGAGATGAAGAAGGCTGAGAGAAGATGTGTGTAGACCTGAATCAGTCTGAGCAAAGACTGTGGAGGAATTAAGGCAGCTGAGGAAGAGGGTTCAGGGATTGGAGATGGTGAGGAAAGTGTGGTGGAGGCAGAAGGGCTGTGAGTGCAGCCCCTTCCCACAGCATTACTGGAATGTAAACCAAAGTCTTAAGGCAGGAGAAGATTAAAGCAAAGGATGGTGTCCTGTGATGCCTTTTGTAATAGATTGTCTCAAAGGCCTGTTTCCTGCAATATGGAAAACAGAAAAGCTGTCAGTACCCAATTCTCCCTCTCTTCAGCACCTCCAATGGAGTGGAGAAGGTGGTCTGGCACGGGGGCCTGTGACTAAACGCTCACTGACCATTCCCTCATTCTCCTGTGGCCCTTGTTCTCAGTGTGAGGTGCATGGTGAGAAAGGGCAGCTGGCCCCATCACCTGAACTTGGTAACCCCATGGCATCTTTTGACTTGGGGCTGCATCGACATCCTGGTGTTGGAATATCAGGTGGTACACTGGTGAACCTCCATGTCTGATGTCACTGTACCAGCCTTCCTCCCTTCTCCAGCCTCCTTGCTCTTGAAGGGTCACAGTGGTTTTGTTGATGGCATAATAGTTTGAGAAAACTGGAAAGTCACCTAATTAGCATTCTTGAAGAAAAAAAATCAAAAGACCTCCAGATATGTCAGAGAGGGGGGCTTAAAAGGACTTTCGAATGTGCAGCAAAGGGCAAGGCACGGGAGCCTGAACGCATGCCTTCATTACTAGACTGTGAGATCCTGAATCTAATGTTATTTCTCTTAGTATTTCTAATGCATATTATAGTTCTTGGCACAAAGTTATTTTAAAAAATAAACATAAATGTAACATGCTAAATTGCAAACAAAAAACCATGGAAGATATGTGGGCCTATGCTGTTAGGAGGGGAGTTGTGTTGAAGAAACCAGAGGGCTTAGGATGGAGCCTAGAGGGGGAAATGTGTTGAGAGAGGTGGTTGCCACGGCAGCAGCAAGCACAAGGGTTTTAGCCTCAGAGAAACTGTGTATCATTGCCTCCCTGACACTTGTGCTACATCGACTGCAGACTGGCCCAGACCCATAGGGATAACAAAGACTTGCAGAAGTATCTCAGGAGCAGAACCTCAGAGTGACCACACCTGCCCTGTGGGGACTAGTTTCTGCCCATGTCAGGCTGAGTTTTTCAGCAAGATATCCTCCAGTGGCCTCCTCAGAAAATCCCAGACAGCTCAGCTCTCTGCCTTCCATTTTCTCTCTGACTCAGCCAGGGTTGCTACTGCCACTTCCAAACAACCCCATGCCGTTGGTTCTCTACCAGCCCTTTGCATCCATTTTTGGCAGAACTACGTCATGCTGGTTTAACATGGAGAATGGTAGGTGGCCTGGCTGTCTCTTGGGCAACTTCCTGAGTGCGTTTCATGTTAACTGTGTGTGAACCACACCTCCTCTCTAGGATCATCAAAGTTATGGAAAAGCAATCGAACCATTAACTTCATAGGTTACCTTTGCCAAGCTGTTTTCCAAAGTGTCTGGAGTTAACCAGAAAGGGAGCGAGACTCCCCGTGTTTGAAAACAAGCCTCTCCATCTCAGATAACATTCAATGCTGCCACTGTCTGGGAGCTGTCTGTTGCCCTGGACATGTGATGCTGCCTCTTTAATTCACAGATAGTAGATGCTCCTTTTCATGTTTTCATTTACTATCTATACATCCTCACTGAAACATTTGTCCAGGTCTTCAACCTACCTTTTATTGAGTTGCCTTCTTTACAAATACCTTCTCCCACTCGGTGGTTTTCTTTATCCCTTACTTCTGTGTCAGGCAGAGCAGAAGTCTTTAACGCTCCCAGAATTGTCCGTTTTGGCTTCCCTCATTCCCACATTCTCTGTGCTGTCCTTCACGGTTCCTTGCTTTACCCAGGGCCACCTGGATTTTTCTCCTCGAAGATTTTTCTAGAGAAGTTGCTGTTTTGTTATTCTACATTTTGTTCTGTGACCCACTTTGTGAAAAGCAGGAATTTAGTTGTGTGGTTGAATGTGAGCTCTTCCCTGCAGGCTCACAGACTGAACTCTTGGTCCCAGCTGGTAATGCTATTTTTGGAGGCTGTGGAAGCTGTTGGCATTGGGGCCACTGCTGGAAGTTGGTCTCCAGGGGTAGCCTTTGAAGGTTGTAACCTGGTATTGGTTCTGCGATGTTTGTTACTCCCTCATCCACTGTGTTGTGAAGAGGACTCTCACAAGCTCCCAATCAGGTCCCTGTCCTGTTCTAATGGAAGGAAACATGAACTCCAAGCCACAATTTTTCCACCCTTAAGTTTTTAGGAGTGTATTTTGGTCACAGCAACTCAACAGTAACTAATGCATTCAAATGTCTAGACTCATTTATATCTCAGCTTTTGGGTGTTTTTACTGCCCTGTACCAGTGGCTGCTTTGATTCTGGTCTCTGTCTGCCTTGCCTGAGAAAGTCTGTTTATACACACAGAATTACGTGATCTTCAATACCCTAATGTGAATGTGTTTTCTTTGGTTTATCATTTCACCTTTCACAGGCTCTGTGATGAAACGTGTAGGTTTGAATATTTCCCAACTATCCTTGTATTTTCCAATCTGTAATCTCCACAGTGGAGAGATAAAAGACCAGGCTTTTGTCAACAGAAGGAAAGAGAAGTTATGCTTACTGTGAGCGATGTTTCTGCTGCCACGTTAGCAATGGTTGCGTCTTTTCAACCCTTAAAATAATAACTCTTTGGAAGGTGGTATGCCATTTCATCATCATAGTCAGGTCCTAGCAGTGGATCTAGGATTTGAAGCAAAATGGCTGCTGTTCCCTTTGAAGTCCCACCTTCTCAAGCAAGGCTAGCTTATTAGTCCTTGGACTGAGGCAAAAGGCTTGGGAGCTCATGTTAGTGTTTGTCTCAAGAAGGCAGAACCAGCAGAGGAAAGGCTGGTAAGTGGACCTCAGGGACATTTGCTCACTTGCCACCAGGGAGTAGCAGACAGTGAGAATTTAATGAAGAAAGGGCTCTGGTTAAGACCTTCCTAGGGAAAACATGCAGGTGACAGGGTGGGGTGTCAGCTTGGGACATTGCCTTCCTCTGCCAAGAGTGGAAGTCCACCATACAGGATTAGCTCTATGCCTATGGGAGGCCTTTGAGGCACAACACAGACATCTAGTATGTCATAAAGATGAGCCCAGAACCCTGTGCTCAGCACAGACAGCCCCAGAAAACATGTATGGGGGAAAATGAGCTTGAAAAAAAACAGGTAAGATCTCATCGTGGGCCGTAAAACTGAAACAGGAATGACGTTTCCCACGCTGGAATGGTTCCTGCTCACAGCACTGGAACTCTGCCACAACCTTTGATATGCACTGACTCCAGGCCTCAAAGGAACCCTGGACCATGTCACTGTGTGTATGGTGACCCTCAGTCATAAGACAGAGGCTGGTTAAACTATGCTGTGTGGGGTTGCAAACCTGGAAATGAATGGTGAGGGTTATTAGGGAGAGGAGAGCATGAGGAGGAGTGGAGAAGGAGATTGAATATGACTGATAGCCAGGAGAGGAAATGAAGTCAAGAAATTGGAAACAAATGGAGCTGGTTGCTGCTGCTGCTGCTGCTGCTGCTGCTGCTGCTGCTGCTGCTGCTGCTGCTGCTGCTGCTGCTTCTGCTCCTGCTCCTGCTCCTGCTCCTGCTCCTCCTCCCGCTCTCCTCCCCTCCCCTCCCCCACCCCTACAACCTCCTCCTCCTCCCCCTCCCCCTCCTCCTCCTCCTCCTTTTCTTCTTCTTCTTCTTCTTCTTCTTCTTCTTCTTCTTCTTCTTCTTCTTCTTCTTCTTCTTCTTCTCCTCCTCCTTCTCCTCCTTTCTCCTTCTCCTTCTTTTCCTCCTCCTTCTTTAAATATAACTGAGATCTCTCTCTCTCTCTCTCTCTCTCTCTCTCTCTCTCTCTCTCTCTCTCTCTCTCTCTCTCTCTCTCCCTATATCAAGTAACAAAGGAAAGCAGATTGAAAAAAGGCCTCCAGAGGTTGAGCTTTGGTTATTTGTCATCTGCAAATAGGAGACCAGTGCATACAGTCTAGGATCAGTCCAGGATCAGGGTTTTTTTTGAGGGGGGGGGGGGTTAAGTCAATTCCTTATACATTTCAGTTATAAACATCAACATCCATTGTGTAGCTTTGCCACTGTCTTGCTGTCATGGGGACACTGTGCCACCTGGAAGCACAATGGAGCCTTATACACCAAAGCCATATCTGGAGATGTGTAAGGTCAGTGTCCACTGCACAGTTCCTTTTCTTCCAAGCCTGACATTTCTTTTTCCACCTCTATTGAATACGCGAGTGTGTTCTTTACTTCGTTCAATCCCTCACATTATAATTTAAAAGTGTGCGATTACTGTGGATTACTCAATCCTCACTCTGATTCAGTTGATTCATCTGGCCTAGGCCTGAGGAAGGCCGGGGCCACAGTCTTTCCTCTTTCTTCTCTCCAGCTCTCCACGTGGACCAGAGCACTGGTGATCGCCCTCTTTTGTTTTTAAATTTATAACTCAATGCCCTGCTTTCTTGACCCCTATCTCCCATCAGAAGACTGCTTTGAAACTGTCTGCATTTGAGCTTGGCATTAAGATTGTCAGCCCTTGACTGATGTTGTGCTGCGAAAGACATCTCTGGGAAGGGGGTAGAAGGGGCTTTGAGACAACATAAAAGACATACCTGGCAGCACAAACAACAATTTCCGACCAATCTGATTCCTGTGGTGCCGCTGTAGGAAGCTCCAAATGAGTCCTTTCACTGCTGCTGCTGCAGCAGAATGGCCACCAAGACACTGCTTGCCACCCCAGGGTCTGGCATTGTTTCTCTTTTACAAAGTAAATGCCCCCACCATCTTTAAACAGGTTCCTTTATTTTGTATTCAATCCTGTCTACTAACACATCTGGATGCTGCTGTGGATCTGAAGCATGGGCTTTGTCATTTCCCAGGAAGGGCCCAGCTAACCAGAGTTCGGTTTTGGGTTTGAAGGACCCAGTGTCTGGGGTTATGGGAATACATTCGACAGAAAGTAGTGACTCAGTAAGCAGTTAAACTACACAGAGGAGTTGGAACTCTCACACCAGAAAATAGCTGAGCTCTGGTCTGTTTCCATTTTGGGTGTATTTGTTTTCTAAACAGCAAGAACTGAGTGGTTGAGCAAAACCTGATTCTCTCCCGGATTTAATAAGCCCAGAGTCAACGCCCACCGTGTGGGATCTTCTTGGGGCCTAAGGGTAGGATATGTTCCCTATGGCCCTCTTCCTGGGATGTGGGTGATACCCTCCCCGTATCTACCCTTGGCCTGTCTGTCCAAATGCCTCCTTTTTACAAAGCCAGCAATTAATTGGATTAGGGTCCATGCTAAAGATTTTCCTCTTACCTGATTACATTTGCAGGCATCCTGGTTCCCAGTAAGATGGCAATTTTGGGACCTTGGGTTAGAGCTTCAGTATGACTTTGAGGGAATACAGTTCAACCCATTTCTTTACATATCCACTTTTCTGTCTCTACCACCCCTTCCAACATCAAAAACTCCAACACAGTATGCATTCAAGGAACAATGACAGATTATAGCTTGAAGTATTGTACATCCAAGACCGCTTTCACTACATTAAAATATTAAGTTTGGGTAAATTGATACATGAAGCCACTGAGCTTCATGAGTATGCATTTTTAAATTTTTTTAAAATTAAATGCTTAATCTTTAATTTTACAAGGAAGAGAGAGGATCTCAGGGCTGACAGACATGGTATCATCCATGAGAAACTATGTGCTTACATGTTTTATCTTAGAGATGAAGTGCTTCTCGTGGTTCTGTGGAACAATGTGATAGTTTGGATAATAAGTTTTGAAAAAAAATTATTCTTTTTTTGAGAATTCTCTCCCTCATATCTCTCTCTCTCTCTCTCTCTCTCTGTGTGTGTCTCTGTCTCTGTGTGTGTGTGTGTGTGTGTGTGTGTGTGTGCACGCGCGCACACATATGTGTTTGATCACATCAACCCACCAATTCCCCTCCAACTCTTTCCAGATCTGACCCCCTCTTTTTATACCCCACCAAGTTCAGTTCATGCTGGCCATGAGAGGATGAGTATAGGGCCATCTACTGGAGCATGGACATTTCCTTGAAGAAGATAGGTTCTTCCTGTCCGAGCAGTCTTTAGCTAGAGTGTTGACTGGTCTTGTGCAGGCATCCACAGCTGCTGTGAGCTCATGAGCACAAAGGCTCTGTCACATCCAAGAGACATCGCTCTGCAAGGGTCTCCACAATCTTTGGCTCTTACAATCTTTCCACTCCTTCTTCTGCAGTGTTCTCTGAACTTTGTAGGGATGATGTGTGAAAACAAAACCAAAAATCTGTCCCATTTATGCCAGAGTATCCACAGTTGTCATCAGTTCTCTGCACTCTGGACAGCTGTGGGTCTCTGAATTGTTGTCCACTGAGAAAAGAAGCCTATGCTGAAGGCTGAGAGCTACACCAATTTGTGGGTTTGCAGAGTAGAATTTAGAAGGTATTTTTATACTGTCCATTTAGCAAAAATAATGGTAGTAGATGCTCTCTTAGGACCAATGATCTCCCAAGGCAGGTTCTTGATATTTACAGAACCAGGCATAAGTTCTGTCTTGTGAGGTAGAACCTTAAGTCCAATTAGGAAGCAGATAATCTTTTAATGTTAATTAATTTATTAATACACTAATGTAATGTAATGTTTATTGTTTACTGTGCTAGTGGGTAGTGTGAGCATAGGAGAGAGGAGGCTAACCGTGAAGCAGCCTCACGCAGTAGCCAACTTTATTCAGAGCATCAGACAATTTATACTATGATGGTTACAAGGGGTCACATGACTAAAGTGTCCAATCACAAGGGCAAGCTGTGACAAAAACAGTTTTATTCTTAGCTGTATATGAACAAATAACAATAGCCAGTCATAATGAATAATGTGAAATACACCCCCCCCCCAATGGCTACACCTGGGAGGAGCAGGAAAGCAAATGCCAACAGTTATTCTCTGTTTGTTTTTTGAAGAAACTGAGGTCACAGGACTCTTGACTTCTCTTTTTGTTTCTGTATGTCATTGTCATTGTTTGTTTTGTTTTTTGGAATTTCCCCACAGCCCCTATCAGTGTACTGCACCTGTGGGAATACCTTTCCAGGTGGGTTATTACTGCAGTCACGGGATTTACTGCTAGGTAGGGCAACTGATAATGTGTCTCCCCTAGCAGCCTGCGCAGTACCTTCCAACACTACGAATGAAGCTTCCATGTCAGTGTGAGTTTGACGACTCCATATATTTTGACCCAAGCGTGTGGTAGCTTCCTTCAGCAATGAGGTCTTACCTTCAAGTTCTGGTGGATACCCAAGGGAAATAGCAATAGTCTCTATTGGCCACAGAACATTCCTGACCAGCAACTCCCAGGAAAGCATCTCACACCTGGTATAAGACTTGTTGTTTGATAACCTATTAAACCAAGATGGAGTTGAATAATGATTTTTTTTATGTGTGGACTTGGACCACCTGTCTTAGAATCGTGGGTTAAGATAAAAATTCCCTGTCCCCCAGCAGGCCCAATAAATCCATGTTTCTGTGGGTGATGTTGAGGACTTTGATAAAAAACACCAGTGAAATCTGAAAGTTGTTGAAAAGACGGGGTAGGCAGACTATGTAGGAAGTCTGGTTAGCTTACAGGCACATTACCACATCTCTATGTCAGCACGGGGATGAATTTTGTCAGACTTTTCAGAGTGTGAGGGTTAGCACCGGGACTCATGATCAGTAACCTCTGTAATATCAGGGAGGTAGGAGAGATGACAAATGAAGTTTTGAAGACATAGTTTTCCCCCAGAGCCATTCCCACCTCTCAGTAAAGAAGGAATGAAGCTGGTCTTTGAACAAAGGAAAAAAAAATACTTTGGGCCTGAAGGGCAAATGTCTGTGTGCTGTGCCATGTGGGATGAAGGTGGTCTTTTCCTTACTACACAGCCTGAGGAAGGTAGGGCCATCTCAGCACTGTGGTAGATTGCTGTCCAGGTAAAACATATACCAACTACAGCTATTGTGTTTAATTCTCTTTTTAACACACATAGACAATATGTATGTGTTTTCTCTCTAGATAACATTCCTTTATTTTTGCTCTAAGGTGAAAAAAAAATCCCCCAAACAGCAAGAATTTAAAAAGAGAGAGAAAGAGAGAGAGAGAAGCAATTTAGAAAAGATTAAAAGCAATTGTTCTGTTACCATTGGCAACAGAATCTAGATGCAGCCAATCAGCAAAGTTGATACATTGTTTTGACACACGTGCACATATTTCTAACATAAATAGCAACAGAGACCTAATAACAGTAGGTTTTAAAGCTGGCAACTGATGTCATTTCAAATGTGTCAATCAAAGAGAACCTAGGAAAGTGTTTTTCTCAGTCAGGCTGACATTAAGTATATACTGCAATGGCTCCCTAAGTGATGGTAGACTTCTGTCAGGTCATCCAGGAGATGCTAAATCTATAATTACACTCCTGCTTCTTGGAATATGTCCTTTAGAACATCTCTAAAAAACAACTCTAATAAGGAAATAAAATTTCAATCTCACAGTAAAATTCATCTATGTGCATTATCAAAAAAAAAGTGTGTTCATGAGAGTGAATGAAATGAGACTTGAATTATCTTGTTTATCCCTAAGAAGCAAGGGATGTCTGCTGAATTTATGATCAACTTGTGCCAGTAAATTCTGCTAGTTAAAAAATGTTTTTAAGTCTCCCAGAAATTAGGATTTGGGGAGAACAATAGGAGAGGACAATAGTATTAGACGGTGCTGGGGAAAATGGATGGGTGGTTAGGAGTCAGCTCTAGGGACAGAGACTGCTCAGGATGAGAGTGGACAGCCACTGAGTCAAAGTCCATCCTGCCTGGGAAAAAAAGAATGATTGTGTTGACAAAAATAAAGAGAAAGGGTACCATTCCTCAAGTGCTTACACGGGGCACCCACAATGCCAACCAGGGCTTTACAGATGGGAGCTCGTGGAATCTGCAAACCCGTTAGAGGTAGGAACTGTCCTACTATATAGAGATAGTTTCCCACCAGGTTTCTGCACCCACCCTGGACAATTGGACTTGTCTGGCCCCTCAGTTTGACAGGATCCTCTTTAGGTTCAGGTCCTCAGAATTCTAGTTCACACGTGGGTCTGAACATGATTAATCCTAACTTTGTCTTTTTACAGATAAATGCTGGATCCCATAAAATCATAGGACCTCTCTCTCTCTCTCTCTCTCTCTCTCTCTCTCTCTCTCTCTCTCTCTCTCTCTCTCTCTCTCTCTCTCTCCTGGTTCTATCAAGAGTCTGTATCTATGTCCTGGAGATACTAAGGCACTTAGTGTCTGGTAAAGCCCACGAGACAATTCAGGGCTCCTGACCCCAGTTGTTTTTCCTCCTGTACAAATATCTCTCCATAGGGCCAGGTGTTGTATTAAGAGCTCTGTTAGGATTTCAACCAATGTGCTTAAGAAGTGACTTTCAAAATTTAAAACATATTTTGAACAAAAATACAGCATTTATCTGAAATATTACATTTTGAATATTTAGGTTGAACATCTCCATAAAGATATAAGCAGATGTCCGGTTTGAGCCTACTGCATAATAAGATCATCAGAACACCAGGATTGTTAAATCATCGGAGCTCTATGCTGTTCTTCTTACCCCAGACCCCACCATACACATTCTGTCTCTCTGCATTTTCCTATTTTAGATATCTTTATGACTGGAGTCATATGTATAATGTTTTTGTATCTTGCTTTGTTCACAGTACGCAGTGGTTCTCAACCTGTGGGTCATGACCCCTGGGGGGGGGTGTCAAATGACCCTTTCACAGGAGACACATTTCAGATATCCTGCACATTTGGCTCTTCCATCTCTTGGCTATCACTAATAATGCTGCTTGTGCACATGAATTCTTGTATCTGTTCCATTAAGTCTTTAACTCCTTTGAGTGTATACCTAGCAGTGGAATTAAGATCAGATGGTAATTCTGTGTTTAAGCCATTGCCAGATGTTCTTCACCAGCACAGATCCAGGTCATTCCCTATCAGTGCTATACCAGAGAGTTATCCATGTCCTGTAGGGGCTGTCCTTTTCAAAATAAATTGTCTTTCTGTTGGGTGTGCCATGGAGGTTGACTGTGGCATGGATCATGGTAACCGACATTATTGGTTCCGGCTGTCTCTTCTCCTGCTTCTTGGCTGTCTATTACTATCTGTGCTCCAGAAGGTTTAATCAAGACCCTTCTATGCTCATGAAGTTTACATGTTTTGTTTTGTTCTGTTTGGAGAGGAGTCAGCAGTGGCGGGGAAGGTGTAGAGTGGCAAGAATGGGGCATGGTGCCGATCACCTCTGCTGTTTGCACATTTGCATGTGAGTGCTGCATTCAGTGTTGTCAAAAGATCCATTCACAGACAGGAGAACAGACTCATAAATGTGATCCAGTTATGTGTCATAAACTCAAGGCCTGGCTAAAAGATAACATGAAAGACTGATTTTGTATTTAGTATTATAATACAATGTCCTTATGCATGAAGTACTGGGCCCAGGGAGGCAAGCCTAAAAGGTTAACTTTTGATGAAAATTTTAAATTAAAGAACAATTTTTTGAGACACTATGATCATCAAAGGATGGTAATAGAGTTGAAGTGCTGTTAAATTCTAAAGAAAAGTGCAAGCTACTTGTGTTCCCTGCCATCTGTGGGCTCCCTTCTTCTCTCTCTCCCTCTTCTTCCCCCTTCATCCCTCTTTCCCGCCCCCTTTCTCCCTTCTTCCTTCCCTCCTTCCCTCTCATTCATTCCCTTTGACTCCCTTATACCTCTCCATTTTATAAGCAATGCTTTACAGGTAGATGGTGTGTGTGTGTGTGTGTGTGTGTGTGTGTGTGTGTTGGGGTTCTCCTCCTCTATAACAAAGCTCCTGTGATCACAGTCAGTTTCCTATAGTATTGAGTTTTGGGAATGCCTGTCTTGAAATGACTATGCCACAGAAACCTGAAAGATGTCTGCATTCTTATTACTTGCTTTCAACATAGAAAGCAGCACTTACACTTCACAGGGTGACCTCAGTGGAGTTTTATTGCCAGTTTAGCTGGGTATATCAGTACCCTGGTTATCAGCAGGGCTTTCGATTGGGTTCAGTAGGCACCTGGATCTTAGAAGGGACAGTGAGAAGTATATGTGGCTGGGAGTAGCCAGCTTGTAACAACATAGCACCCAACCTCACAGGCATTCTGGAGAAGAGAAAGGGAGCCACACATTAGTCCTGACTCAATATTGTGTCACATCCTTGCTTGGTCAATGGTCAGCAGAGCTCAGCATAAGGACTCACTTTGATCCCAACTCTGAGGCTATTCTTGAAGAAACCTGTAGCTCACCATAGTCCTTGAAGCTGAGAACTGAGCATTTCTGAAATGGGGTTCTAAGAGATATGTCTTCATAGTATTCACATGTAGAACTCACATGGGCAATTGTAGTCTATAATCAAGGAAAAAAAACCTAGGCTAGGTGTTGTGTATGTAAAATGCACAGAGGCAGGACCAAGCAGAGCATTGGCCAGGCAGCTTAGCCTACCTGGTGAGCTTTGGGTCAGTGAGAGACCTTGTTTCAAGAAACAAGGTCAATGAGTCCTAAGGAACGTATGCAACATTGCCCTTTGGCTTCCATATGCATGCACACATACCTGCCTGTATATTCATGCATACACGTCTACACATGCATGCAAATGCATCACACACACACACACACATACACACACACACACACACACACACACACACACGATGCTTGTTAGACATCACCTTCAATCTGATACACTCTTTGTAGAAATAGTTGATTTTTACTGAGACCAACACAGTTCATACCATTCTGGGCTTGAATCCAGTATTTAACACATAACTTTTGGACTCTTCTAATGGGACTCTTAATCCCAGGGCTGTGGGTTTGGGCCCCACATTGGGTGCCATCTGAAGCAGTAATATGGTAATCCTCTCTAAACTCCCTGGTGGGTATGCATGTGCTCCTTGCTAACCACCCAAATGAAACACACACACACACACACACACACACACACACACACACACACACGGAGCCTTATTCTTAATATGCCCCAAGCAACTCAATAGCTGGGCCACTCCCTAACTCCACGTAGCTCACACAAACTCCCCTCTGATATTCCTGAGTTAATATTTACTAAATCTGTAATTCATTTTTGCTGCCCTGGCCCCTGCTGCTCAGCCCTCCTGAGGCCACTTTCCCCCTGCACCTACATGCCAACCTTCCTGCACCTTTCTGGTATGGTCTGTTTCCTATGCCCTTGTCATGGTGGAATCCACTCTTCCTCCTTCCTCAGTCCCTTCCTGGGAATCCTAACAGTCCAGCCTCTGTCTCCCTGACCAACCATTGGCTGCCAGTAACTTTATTGACCAGTCAAAAACAAACTAGGGACAGGCTTCCTTTAGTCCTACAGTGAGACACTGCAAACAGGTTTTTGGGTAACATAATTGGCATGAGAACATACACGTCTACTGGCTGATTCTTTGTTTTGTTTTGTTTTTGTTTTTTCGAGACAGGGTTTCTCTGTATCGCCCTGGCTGTCCTGGAACTCACTCTGTAGACCAGGCTGGCCTCAAACTCAGAAATCTGCCTGCCTCTGCCTCCCAAGTGCTGGGACTAAAGGCATGCACCACCACCGCCTGGCGGCTGATTCATTCTGATACCAAAGTATTGTTAGAAGGTAATGTTACCTCACTGGTCTAGATGGAACAAAGCCTAGAACAGCAGCTGCTCATGGTAGTGACAAGAAAGGCTTGTGAAATGAACACAAGAAAAGTTAACTTGCATGTCAAATTACCGCAAGGCTCTTCTGGATGCGGCTTCCATCCCATGGGTAGGAAGTCTAGTAGCAGAAAGCCAAACTCAAGCACTGGTTTCAGTTTCTTGAGAATTTTAAGCTACATTTTCAAGATCTTTGCTGGGTTTCAAGTATTTGGATCATGGCAAAAGCTCAAATTCAGAATGCATTTTATAGGAGTTTTCCACTTAATTATAAAAATCCCCATGTGTTTTAAGGAAAATCCAATCCATATGTTGCATTATTTAATTTACATGTAACCATAAAATAGTTTTGTAAACGTCTGAAGTATCCAGTAGATCTTTGGCTATGTCTCTTCAGTTTTGCCTTAAGAAGTAGGAAGCCCTGCTTTAAACAAACTCACCACAGAAACTCACATGGGAACGTGTAGGCTGAGAAAGAGCTAACAACTCCTGATATCCTGGTTGGATTCCCACGAGGGACCCTTTCTCTGACCTCCTCTCCCTGCCTCCAGGGAAGTGGCGCTCCATCAGGTGGTATGGCAGCTCCTTGTGAACCTAAGTAATCCACTTTCTCCTCAGTTTCTTGAAGGGTTGGACCCTGTAGCTATGACAATAGCTACTCATTGTGACCTTGATTTCCTCTGATGGTGAGAGAAGACTACGTTCTAAGCATGAAGTTCCTCTGCACCTTGGGGAGATTCCTGATCCTGACACAGGGCTACGTCACTGTAAATTAAGACTTAATGAAATATGTGGGCAAGAAGGAGACCATAAGTAACATGTAATATGCTTTCCAGATCTTTCCATACAAATTATCTGAACAACACTCCAGGCTCTCACTTGGTAACAGCCAAGTTGTTTTGTCACAAATGTTAGAGGGCCAAACAATATTATTTTTAAGTGTCCACAGTTGGGTTTTACAGTTAGATAGGCATTGTGTTAGCACCATCCTTTTACTTGAAAACTCACCCAGGGAGTGAATCTGTGTGTAGAAAATATAGCTATAGCTCCACTCAGTGTACTGTCCAGCTTTTTGAGAAGTTGAAAAGACAGGGAGTCCATAGAGGGAGTAGTTACAAAATTAAACTTAAATTCTTTATTCATAAACACTCCATAGCTCACTTGTCTTAGGATATAATATGGGATTCCAGTTGACAGTCCAGGTCTGTGGAGTTGAAGCCTTTTTGAAGATTCTGTCTAGATTTAAGTATTTCTAACACTCAAAGAGCACCCTTGTAACCTTTGATGGGAGTACAGGGGGGAAGAATGACACTACATGTATTTTTAGAGTAAATATGCCTCCAGGCCAGGTTCTGGTTTAGTATCCTTGTCATAGATGAAATCGATACCAGGAATGGCTCCCTTTGTGTTTTGTTCCACAGATATTAATATAATTGGAGGAGAAGAAAGCCTGTGTAACAAGCAACTGGCTCTTGGCTTTGACAGAAGACTCTACGCAAGCTCATCTTGACATCCTTTTTTGTGCTGGGAAGCTGTGATGGGGAAACTCCATTATAGAGCTGGCTTTCTACATCTCTGCCTCAGCAGCTAGGGCTTCTGGGATACACAGAATCACCAAGTATGGTCTGCAGAGGGACTGGGAGAAAGAGTGGATACCTGTCAGGGAGGGGTTGTTTATATCTGAACAGGTTTCCCTCTTAGTCCTTGTTTCTTCTTTCTCTGTGATCTGCTCGCTATCATAGGATTCATTCCAGTCTCTTGATTGCACTCCACAAAATACCACTTACGAAGTGAACCCCAGAGAGCTGGCTGGTGACATTGCCCCAAATAAATTGTATCATTTTTTGAAAGCATCTCTTTAAGTGACCTTACAACTCATTTATTGTGTCCTTAAACAATTGAATTGCACACTAAATCTTTTCAACTTAAAAGGTGGTAAGAAGGGCTGGTGAGATGGCTCAGTGGGTAAGAGCACCTGACTGCTCTTCCGAAGGTCCAGAGTTCAAATCCCAGCAACCACATGGTGGCTCACAACCATCCGTAATGAGATCTGACTCCCTTTTCTGGAGTGTCTGAAGACAGCTACAGTGTACTTACATATAATAAATAAATAAATCTTTAAAAAAAAAAAAGAATTGCCATGATCAAGAAATAAAAAGTACGTCCACTTTAAAAAAAAAAAAAAGGTGGTAAGAAGTGATCAAGGGACAAATTCTTGCTGCCAGAGAAGATGGCAGAGTCCAGGTGGAGATGGCAGAGCTGTGTTAATCCTTTTTGATATGATTATTCATGTGTTTGTTTTGTTTTTTAAAAGATATTGTCTAGGTTGGCCTCAAACTTAAAATCATCCTGCCTCTATCTCTTCAAATTGTCACAGATCTTACTCCATGTCTTCACTTTTGCCATTCATTTAGAAACTATACTGTAGGTTGTCGTTATTGTTTGTCTGTTTGGATACAACACCCTGAAATGCCTTCACGTAAAAGTCATGCTATATCTGCCATCCAATAGTGTGTCGTTCCTCTATTCTAAGTCCCTGCTTCTTCTGTAAGGATAAAGTTTGTGTCGATACACACACTATTGTTCTTGCACACTGACCTCATCCACACACAACATTCACCTCTGAGATGGATTCTCTGTCCAATCTGTGTGTGTTTCCTCTTCCATTTCCTACCTGAGACAGGTTTTTCTTTCCTTCCCATTTTTCTGGGCATCTTTCTTAAAGCAAAGGCAGAAGGGTGCCGACATCCGTGGCTTTTCTCGAAGCTCTGAAGTGGCTTGCTAATTGTAGTTTTATTTTGATTCCTGTGAACACGCTCGGGTCTCCATCTGTGCTTTGTGAATGCTTTCTTTCCATCTCAGGTGAATTGGTTTTATCTTTCTGAACACTGAAACTAAGCAGATCAGAACACGTACTAGAGACAGCCAACCAAATGCAGAGACAGTTTTTCCTGAAAAACACAAAATGCAGCTTTCTCGTGCATGCTGCAGTATTCCTGAACACAATAGGTTGTGCAGTAAATGTTGCCTGGGTAATCCAACTCCTGGAGGCCAGTGATGCTCTCAACTGTTGATTGTTCTCAAGGCTAATCCTCCAGGCCAACTTCTTTGAGACTGGAAAAAAAAAATCCATGCATGTGTGACCTTTTGACCCTTAGCTTCCCTGATAATTTTGTGAAACAGGGTTTGTGATCAGGTGAGCAAGTACTGGAGAAATGACCTCCTCTTTGTTAAAAACCTTAATGATAAAAATCCTCGGGACTCAGGTGTTCTGTGCAGAATGCTACAATGTTGCAGAGCTAGGAGCATGAACTCTCTTGTTTCTGGCCAGTCTAGCCCCCCCACCCCCACCCCTGCAGCTGGTTTCAAATGAAGTCATGGTCATCACCAGCTCTTGTTGGCTGGAAAACTGCAGAGAATACTTGATTTCTGTTCTAATGTGGTGCTGTTGAAGGGAGGACTTGCAAGAGTTCCATCCACAGGGCTGAGCTGTGGAAACAAGCTAATCTCCAACAACAAAGAAGGATGTGAGACATGTTCACGTATAATTTTTTCAGCAATAAAGAAAAAACTGAAGTTATGGGTGTTTTGTAGAAAAATAGGTATAACTGGAGATGATCATATTAAGTGAGTTAAGCCAATCCTATAAAAGCAACTATGTGTTTTGTTTTGTTTTGTTGTGTTTTGTTTCCAGGATTTTTACAATCACATAAAATCATGTGTAGAGACATAAAATGAAGGTCAATTGTCTTGGAGAACAAAGATGACAAATTTGGAGGGGACATGGCAGCAAATGGGGGGATGGGAAGGGATCAGGGGCAGGGGGCACATACAACGTACAGTGTACACATACCAAAACTACCAGTAAAGTCACTGCAAAAAGGTGGGCTGTAGAATTCCCTCTTTTTTCATGATAAGATTCAGGAGCCTGGAGAGGTGGGAGATAGTACTTACGGGACATGTGATTTCTTTTTGATTTGGACCACAAACGACAAAGAATGTGCACCTGTAAAATTCCCCCTCCCTTCAATCCCCATAACTAATTTTTCAACTTCTTATTGTGTTTGAGTTAACTGAAGTCAACTGGGAGGCATCCACTGGTCATAAGCACTGTTTCCATCTGCGGGGGGGTGGGGGGGGGGGCAGGTATTAAGTTAGTCAGGTGACAGGCAAGAATGGGAGCCATGCACTGTATACCCAGTGGCCTGAGGTCTAAAAAAAAAAAAAAGAAAAAAACTCACGTATCAGTTCTTTTGGAGATCCTCGGCAAAGACAAGAGAAGGGCAGAGGGGGAAGTGTTCAGGTTGCAGTTCTGGGCAGAGTCTTTTCTACCCTAAACCCAACACTCTGAGAACTGAAATTTGGCCCCTTTGCGAGATTAGGCTTCCCAAATTAGCTGTCTTTGGTGACAGCAAAAATACCTGCCTGTCCCCTTAAGCAAGTCTCTCCCACCTGAGGAGAAACCAGAGGCATGGGCCAAGCCCAGAACAGGTGTTTAACAGGATGCAGGAAAGCAGCAGGCTTCCACACGCAGCACCTCTGAGCACATCGCTGGAGGGATTTGGCTGCCTGAGAGGCCTTGATTACTGTGGGGCTAAATTAAAGGCAGCTTCTGTAATACTGGTACAGGAACCAACACGGGCATATTTGTTGGCTCATGTGAAAATCCCAAGTCTTGTTACATCTTGAGAAAGTGGGCATCTTTTGGTGCAGTCAAAACTTGTAGTGAGACGTGAATTTTAAGTTCTTGGCTGTTGGGATGTTTCTGCATGAAGGAAGGAGAGCTATTCTTGTTACCTTTAAGGAAAAGGGCACTTAAATGGCAATTCTATTAGAGTTGTTCTAAATAATATGTATGATGTAGGAAATGCTTTCCCATGGCCTTATTTCACACAGCAAGGACCTACATCGGGTAAGGGATCATGGCTACAGAGGAGAAATGCGAAACAGGACGAAGAATGAGTTTATGCCTGTTTTGCTGAAAACTTTATTCTGGGAAAATGCATACTGACTCTTTAGAAATGCAGTTTTTTGTCAAGAAATCACAAGAAAAGAAGCTACAGTGCTCTCCTGTTTCAGTCTGAATCAAAACACTCCCTCTTCCTGTGCCCTGGCTATTTTTCTTTTCCTACTTAGAACCACACAGAAGTACGTGTTTGACTGTTTATTCGTGGAGTCCTGGAGTCCATGAGGTAGGTGTGGTATGGTTTTGCCACATATCCCAGAGCCCCAACCCCTACCTAGCACACATAACTTCTTGATACAGTTGTTTCTCTTTCAGGCTAGGAGGAAGAAGAAAACCCATAAGCAATATATTTATATTATAAAACATTAAGAAAAAAACATAAAAAATTTGAGCAGGGCACAGTGCTGCACATTGATAACCCCAGTACTCAGGAGGCTGATGTAAGCATATTGTGAATCTGCAGCCAGCCTCTGTGCTACATAATATGAACCTGCCTCAGACAACCATAGTGAGACTCTCTCTCTCAAACAAACAACAACAAAGTTGGCCTGACATTGCAGGGATGTTACAGGCTCTGGAAGACAGGTTTCTCTGGGCAAAGCTCATGCATTGTTATAGAGGTATGCTGAGCCCAGACATTTGCCCCAGTTCTGGAAACTTGACAGCACACCATGTGGTACCGGAGAGGACTGCATTCAAGTTCTTCCCCTGGCAGGAAAAGGAATATGAAATTTTTATTGGTAACTATTAATCTAGATGAAAAACGTAAAAAACCTTGCCTTTCATTTGACAACTATATTTATATGGATAAGTATCATAAAATACATCTTTTTACTTACATTTTAAAAAAAGATTTTATTTTACTTTTAATTATGTGTATTTCTGTGTGTCTATTTGGGGGAGTGTGCACATGAGTGTGGTTACCTATAGAGTCCAAGCAAGGGCATCAGATACCCTGGATCTGAAGTCACAGAAGGCTCTGAGCCTCCTGACAGGTGCTAGGAAACTTGAATGGGACCTCTGTAAGAGGTGGATGGCAGGACCTCTGTAAGAGCACCATATATTCTTTACTGATAAGTCATCATCCTAGCCTCAACTTTATTTAATGTGGCTTTTTTTCTGTATGTAATAAGAGCACAGAATATTAGCAGAGGGCTGTGTGAGCATCAGTGGTGTTTCATGGAGACACATAGGGCGCTTGATCTAAATCTTGGTTAACATCTAGGGCCAAGCCAAACACCCTCAACGACTCATAGAATGTGTTCACATGGAGTGAAGACTTTCAAAGTGGATGGCAGGAACTACTTTATTACTTGACATAGAAGGCCCTGACAGTGGACTGCAGTGTCGCAAACAGGAGTTGTGTGAAGCACCTGGTAAGCAGACACAGTAATCTCTGTGAATAGGGAGCCCACTTGCGACTCCTCTCTGCTTCCACAGAGCAGCTCTTTAGCCACTTCTGACCATAACGTAAAATGCAGTTCTGCATGTGTTGGGGAGAGGCTCCCACATTTCTTTGTGAGTTATGCCTCTGGGAAACCTAGCTGTTGGGGCCATAGCCATAATCACAAAGGCTCAGGATTCTGCATGGTAACTTCTTGCCATACACATGAAACAAACAGATGGAAGGAAGGTTCTGGCACAGCTGGGTAGAGTCATGGAAGTTGGAAACAGAGGTTGCTAATCTAGCCTGGACTCATCACGTGCTGGCCTGCTGCTCTATCTCACTGTCCCATGGCCTTGCTCTCTCCCACGGGGCCAAGGAAGCAGTCTGTGTGCTTTTTAAACTGTTTGCTTGTTGCTAGGCACAGCTTTCTTCTGCTCCTGTTCTGGCAAAGTGATCCTGAGCACTTCGACATGGTGGGCATTAGTAGCTAGGATTGGATAAACCTGGGGAACCAGCTCAGGATCTGGCCGAACCAGCTCAGATGAGTATAAATGAAATTCAATCAAGAAATGGAGGGCATGATCTGTGTGCTGGCCAGGTAAAGAATGATGGTCTGTTCCTTCAATAAACTCTTATTTCCCATACATTAATATTCCTGGTCAGAACAGATTTCAGTGTCTACCTCCACGACTGTTTTAAGGTTATTTATATCTTGGTCTTCCTTTCGTCCACCAACTGTCTGCCTTCTGCTCTCCTCATGCTCTTCCCTTAGCCGGGCAGAGGCCAGGTGATTGCATGGATCTTCACCCAGGGCGATCACTGTATAGTAAGTAGCACAAACTGGGGCTCTGTGCTTACCATCTGTAGGGAAAAAAGTATTCAATCCATTGGCAAGTCGGGAATTTTAAATGACTTCCAAATAACCATGCAAGAGAAAATATCGTAATGATATTTAATGTTACAAAAAATAATCTTACTTTGACTAAACAGGACTCTTGTCTTCTGACTGCTATGAATGCATTAGTAACAGATTCTCCTTTCTAATACAGTAAATGGGGGTTGCAGGAATTCCGGTAAAGACACGTGTGGGACCAACTTAAGTCAGTCTGTAAGCATAAGGTCTTTCCCAGGTATGTCTTTCAAATCGAAGATGG
Organism: Mus caroli; assembly: GCF_978045245.1. Taxonomy (NCBI): domain Eukaryota; kingdom Metazoa; phylum Chordata; class Mammalia; order Rodentia; family Muridae; genus Mus; species Mus caroli. The sequence goes on from NW_028227258.1 coordinate 126,887,635, forward strand.
ATGTATATCCTAGAGCTCCACGTGGATAAAGCCAAGGACCTTGCTGTCTGACTACAGTCGCCCTGTTGCTGTGGTTTATGATTTTATTATACGAATTAAAACTATTTTCCAGCATGACGCTTGCATTCCCAGTCCTGTGCAGCAAGCTGTATCTCTCTCTCTCTCTCTCTCTCTCTTGGGAGTAGAATACATTCTTAAAGTAAGAATTGTGTGGACCTAAGGATGGACCAGGAAAGTGGATAAGAACCTCTTTGCCTGCCTATCTGTGAGGTCATTTATGCACATACATTCCTGCCAAACATTTCACCTGTGCCTTTGGTTTTTTCACCCCTCCCCTCTAGAAATCCTGCCCATAATGATCCGATTTTGGCCTTTGTGATGCCGAACAGCAGAGATGTCCCTTCCCCAGGCCTTTTCACAGTTTGTCTAATCCTCTGTCGCCCTTACGATTGCAGGCTGGTTGCTGTCCGTGTCCACAAGGGATGAGCGGCAACACCATTATAGGATTCACTAACAAAAGACTTCCACGATCATTTTCTAGCATCTTGGAGATTGACAAGGTCCCCTCCTGTTTCCCAAGCCCATTTCCCCCTGTATTCCTGGTGATTTCTTTTCTTATACACCAGAAAGAAAGCACCTCGCTGAGTGGTGACCTCTCGCCACACGGATACCTGCTAGAAACAACAAGCGTCACGTGTTAAAACTGCCCCTTGATGTGTTGGGATTGGTGTGATGGCCCTGTTTGATATACTGAGCTGCTTAGAGCCGCCTTTAAAAAAAAATCAATCCATATTAAAAATAAAAGTTCCTTTTGAAAATTACTGTTCTGATTTCTTTGGGGTGGGGGGTGTGTGCCACAAGCTAGCTGAAAGTGCTGGAGAGAGTCCTAATGAAGCCACCAGGACCCTGGCAGGCTGGGAAGAGAGGGAAGGCCCTGAGTGATTACAACACTTGGCAGGTTTCAGTTGATGGCTCACTTTACCAGTGATGCCTGGTTTGTTCTTGGGTTGAGAAGCTTGCAAACTTTCCAAAGATTTTCACGGTGTCAGTTTTTAATCTTCTATACAGAGTCCTTCAAATTGGTTACACACACACACACACACACACACACACACATGCAGTACACACACATGCACCCACAGAGTGAAAGTTTTAGGAATGTGTGGAGAATAATAGCCTGTGTGTTTACCAATGGCTATCTACTCATTTCTGTTATCCACCATCCACTGAAATTTTACCTTCTCTCCTTCCTAATAACAGATTTCCTGATTCATTGTTCATTGATATTTGCCAAAATAAATGATTTGAAGGAAAGAATAAAAAGAGTTCCCTAAGAAAATAGAATTGAAGGAATGCTTTTTTTGTAAATAATATTTTCTATTTCTATTCCTACTTCCATATGTTTCTTAAACACCAATATTTTCCCCATATGCATGTAGGTAATGCACACGAATACACATTTTCTACCATGTGCACATGTACTTTGTTCAGATTTCTTGAAAAGAATATTTGATAAAGTCCTTGACTTGACTGGGCTCAAACACTGGAGGCCAGGTGTGGTGGCTCATGCTTTGTTGATGAGTGACTCGGGCACGCAGCCAACTGAGGAAGGCGAGCGCATGGTGAACAGCTGTGTTGGTTTAGTGGCCTGTGGAGGGGTCGGACTTGAGTAATGCTGGAGCAATGCTCTACAACAGATAAGACGCAGCTTGGTTTGTCTTTCACAACTCAGGTAATATATGGGCGTGTGAACAGCTCTCCTCAAGCAGACTCAATGGATTAAGATGAATTTGGGCAGGGATGTGAAGAATGGAGTCTTTGCCTGAACGAAGTAATGCTCCTATCAGTCTAAAGAATTAGGCTTTAAAAACTAAATGGCCTCATCATTGCCCAGAGGTTGGTTAACTGTCGCTCAGATTTATGTCAGGACTTAGGTGTGATCAAGCCTCCGCTCTTAAAACAGGCCCGAGGCCTCCCTGACACTAAAGCCCAGTTCTGACTCTAGTTTAGCTCTTCCTGGTTCAATCATGAGCTTTCTGTCTCCCTATATCCTCTGCTGTGTGGGAGCCCTTGTCCCATCTTTCCTGCATCCTAACCTTGCTGTGAGCCCTTCCCAGGCATGGTGCGGTGAAAAGCTTGCACCATGGGCCGAGTGGCTCATCTGCATATTAGCTGCATGACCCTAGGGTCTTAAGTTCCTACAAACCCGGTAGACCCAAGAAGCATAGTACCAAGTACTTCCATTTCAATCGAGACTCCATATTACTATTAGCTGCCATTTATTAGGAGTTTGTAATCTGTCAGTCAATAGAATCCTCAAAATAGTCCAAGGTTTTTCTCATATAAGAAAACCAAGGTTCAGAGATATTAGCATTACCTTAGGTCACCGATCTGGAAGTGGCAGAGACAAGAGTCGAATCCAGAGGGCATTTGTTTCTAATAACTTTACAGCTAACCCTTTTTTGCTCTCTGTCCCATTATCCTTGCATTTTGTAGGTTTTAGTGAGAATTCCAGACAAGGGAAGTTAAGATACTTGCTAAAGTTTCACTATTTTTTTCTCTGCCTGGCTTGCCCATATCATGCATCTGTCATCAGTGGTAGCTGCTCATGTGCTGTGGTTGATGCACACAAGTGTCTTTTATTCCTAGATGGATAGTTTTACCCCAAGACTAAGGGTGAGGGGCCGTTGGTGAGGTGTAACTATGGGAAGAACTCGTCCCCCAATTCTTCTTTCTTAAGGAAACAGTCATCTATACTTAATCAGTGAGAAGTTTAGACTGATAATTTATCTTCATTCAAAACCATCTTCAAATATCCAGAGTAGGGGTTGGGAACGACCTTAGGCAATAGGCATATAAGGTAAATATGGAAAACATCTCCCTTCCATCTGATGTTCCACTGCAGACTCTGAGACAGCAGTTGCCAATCATATGTGACTCCTGAGCTCTTGGGAGGTCTGTATAAGGATGTATTGAAATGTAAGATGTGTACTAGACTGTCAAGACGTGATATATAGAAATAGTGTGACATGCCTCACTCATAATCTTTTCATGGATGCATATAAAAACACAAATATTTTATTTATATTAAATTAAATGAAATATACCAATAAAATGAATTTCACCCATTTCTCTGAATGTGACTGACTGATGCCACATATAGTTGACACCATGGCATCTCTCCTGTTTAGGAGCATGGGTAAAGTCACTGCTTGTACAGATTTCATTTTATACAAATTGAATCATTTTGCTGGATTGTACCCTCTTGTTCTCCATTCAGTAATCCTGAAGCTAGCCAGTGGCTTATTATTTAACTGGGATCTGTGGTGGGTGTAGATTGAAGACCTAAGTGGTGACAGCACCAAGCCTTGGTCACTTTCTGACACTGTGACACAAGACCAGATGTGCTTGCCATCTTTGTGCAAACATTGTTGCAGGCCAAAAGATATTGGGGAGTGTTGGGATGGAAAAAACTCAGTGCTCACTTATGCTGGGGAGAATCAGGCAGCCACAGCACAGGGAATGTGGTTTTTACCACAAAGCTGTTCCTTACCGCTCCTGCTTGGAGCCCTCACTTCGGTACCTGTTAGACATCCCGCCTCCCATAACGTCACTGTGGTGGCCACCATGTTGGAAAAACAGCCATCATGCCAAGCCACAGAGTGGGATAGATGCCACGATTCTCTTCTTGTTTTCTTTTGGTCCCCTCTGAATTTAGCACTTGCACGCAGTCACACGCAGCAAGAACATCAGTCATTTGTCGGCGATGCTACACGGACACACATGCATGGCCATTTTTCCATGGTATGGCCGTCCCTCTGAACAAGCTGCAAAGCAGGATGAAGGAATCACATTATTAGCCATGACAGAACTAGGATTTAAACCAGTCTCTATGCTTTCAGACTGCTCTGGGTTTTCTTTGAGATGGACTGTGTTTGGTTGTCAGTCTGGTCTCAAAATTATAGGTTTAAGAATTCTTCCAGTCTCAGACTTGAGGTGTGGGAACTACAGACACATGCTGTCCTGCCTGGCTTCAGCCACCTGTTAATTACTGGTCCAGAAGTCCTCACATATCCATTCATATTTAGTTGGTTTGTTAGGGACTGAATCCAGGATGTTGTGTGTGCTAAGCATGTCCTTTACCACTGAGCTATGCACCTGGTGTAACTAGCTGTTTGGATTTAGCATACTGATACATTTCTTAATGGCTAAAACATAGGCTGACTCATGTTGTTTTTTATCAACAATGCATTGAATACAGCTACTTGTGCCACCCTCCTATAGCCATGATTACCAAAATAAGAGCATTTGAAAATGTCAACACTTTGAATAAATGTAGCTTAAAGAAACCCTCCCTTCACGGCCCGTGTTCTTCAATGTTGGCCAGGCAGGCATGAAAGCTGGGACCGAGAAGGGCACTGGGCTGGGCCTGGTGTTAGGAATCTCTGTAGGTGTGACTGCAAAAGGAAAGCAGTAAGTGCCAAGTTGGTAACCCAGTTCTGACCAGGCTTGGATTACTGGATTCCTTTAGAGACGCTCACTGCACTGCAAACAAGCAACATGCAAACATGTGCCGCCTGTGCCATCTTTATCTTGCACAGTGCAATGCCCCCTACGACAAGGCGCTCATTCCCTGGGTATGTCTGTGCTGGCTTGTTCCTATGCTGATTGCTGTACCTGGAATGTAAAGTAGTCACCATTGTGCTTATTCATCAGCTGAATGAATAAGCTGGCCTTGGCTTGGCCTCCAGCGAGCTGGCTCTAATGCGCTCCCTTCCCATGTCAGAGCAAGCTGGTAGGTGGGACATGTTGCTGTGACCATCATCACAAATGAAGACCGTATACACACTATGTGTGAGGTTGTCATCGTCTTGCTCTGGTCTTCTCCACCAGGCAAATAATGCTGTGCTTCTTTTGCAAATGCAGTCTCTCCGATGAATGGGTGCTTGGTGGACTGGAGGGTTTACTAGACAGAGTAGGATCAACTCAGGATGACACATACATGTCAGACATGTACTGTGTCAAATGCCACTCCTGTTTCATGATAAATGACAATGTCTTTAAAGAGCTTTTATTTTTCTACTGAAAAACAAATACAAAAGCAAACACAAACAAACAAACAAAAAAACAAGCTACAAGCGTCATCATCCAGTTTAGAGCTACTGTTGTTTTTGTACTGAATTTGGATCTGTACCTATTGACTTTGAACTCAGTTAAATAGCAAGAGCAGTACAGGTTACATATCACACAGTCCCCAGAGCATTTCAAAGATGACTCACAAGAAAAATCGAGGATTCTGATGAAAAGGGCCCCAGTGTTAACTGGAGATGCTGTCTGAGCTGGTGAATGCTCCTTAGACCCTGGGTCAAAGAATATGTGCCAGAATAGAAATTAAACTCCCTGTTGTTGCACTTATTGTTTTTATATTTCATTTGTAAAATAAGATATTTTAAACAGTTGATTTCTTTAAGCAGGTGATCTCACTTAAGGCATATAGACTATTATAATAAATTGTGGAAGATATCAACATTTAAATCTATCCTCATTGAGAAAATTAAGCTGCTGGTCCCCATTTTTCTCTAACTGCTTTTTAATTGATAAAGGAAAGTTTTCTTTCATCTCGAGGTTTCTAACCTTCCTCAGCCTTTTGTGTATTCCCCCAATCAAAAGGTTTTGATTATTTAAAGAAATGACACCCACTGTTTCCCCCTTACAGATCATTTTGTCGAGGCTTTCAAAGCATTTTCACAGGATGGGGGGTCGAGATTTACCCCAACAAAAGCCAGGCTGGCTGCTCGCTTTTGTTACCTCTGCCTAGAAGCAATTTATAACTTTCTCTTCGGTGCCCAGTGAATTGGTTATACTGGATCCAAGAGCAGCTGTGGGGGGCCTAGGTTGTTTTCACAGGATCTTTCTAGAAAGGGAGGCAGCACACAAATTCTCAGAGCTCAGAACAGCACAGAGGAAAACTTTCCTTTTCAAGCTCTGCTGATTTCCGTTTGCTACTTAATCTTGTCAATTATTTCCCACTGCTCAGATGCGGCTCCGCGTTATCTGGGGCCGGGGAACAGGTTAATGGGAGACACAGGAAAATGAAATGAGGGACAGAAACATAGCTCTGAAGGGAGAAGGAACTTCCCATTTGAAAGTCCCAAAAAAATGATTGTTAGAGACTCAGAAATTAAAATTGTGAAAATAATGACCTGGAGATAAAGCATAAACGCATGCTGCTGGTGCAAGATAGCAATCCATTTTTTTTCTGTTCCTCAAAAAACAAAACAAATCAAACCAAGCCACAAATTCATTCTCTTTGTAAATGTTCTAAAGGAAAAGCTTCTGGAGCTATGGAGAGTTTCCTGGTGTCTTCCATTCCTTTTCTTAAAGGAAGCTGTCGTCCTCAGTGAGATGTGTCATGTCAGCACCTTTCAACAGTAATTTCTTTAGTCTTTTAGACAATGTCTCATGTAGTTCAGGTTGGCCTTGAACTCTCTATGTAGCGAAGGATCTCTCTGAACTTTGAATCCTTCTGCCACACTTCCTGAGCTAACCAGAGCTCATCCACGACAGCTAAGCACCACCCTCTGAGCCACAACCTATTTTTTTCTATTATGTTAAATACACGTGTATAATACAAATACAGATTATGTTATTTTTCTGTAATGGGTCCCATATTGTATAAGCTACACTTTCCTTTTATGGATGTCTGACGACTTCTCACACATTAATAGATACAGATCTACTACAGATAGCACATATTGTTCCATAACATGGATATACCAGGAGGTACCCAGTTGGTTGACATTTTCTGCTTGTTTTTTTTTTTTTTTAACAAGTGCTAGTAACTGACATCTGTATGCATGTGGATATCTGCAGGAGAATTTCTTAGACTTGGAATAACTACTCTCATTTATTCACAACAAATAGCAGCACTCTGTAACATCTCCTAATAAATGTGCTGTGTTCCAGGGTCCGTTATTCAAGCCGACAAGGGAAGTTCTCTGTGAAACTCCACACTCCCGTAAAACACTGGAAAAGCATTTTCCTACTCTTTAATGTGATTCATGCAGGGTTGTTTGTCTACAGCTCACCCTTCGGCTACTTTTCTCATGGTTGTATGTATGTGTGTGTGTGTGTGTGTGTGTGTGTGTGTGTGTGTGTATGTATGTATGTATGTATGTATGTATGATGCATTTTCTACGAGGTAGATAGGTGTTTCCACAGGCAGCATGAAAGGATGATAACAGGGGTTTATTCGTACAGAAGAGATTCCTGAACCATATGACCTCGGTGTTCTATGTCCTGTGTGCACTCAGAGTCCAATTGTGGGGAAACTTCTGCTTCTCAGAGTGTGACCCTGTAGAACAGAGACATCTCATTGCAGAGGGCTCACTAGCACCTCCTCTCTGACACATGGAACTGGCACACATATCCCATCAGCCCCCAGGAAACATGCTTGCATGTGAACTGGGACTTATGTGAGCAACACTAAGGCAGTTCTCAACCCAGTTCTACATTAGGATCATACTGTAGGTTTGTGTAGGTGCGTGTGCATGCGCATGCGCATGCGTGTGCACATTCATGAGGTTAGGTTGGCTGGCCTGTGAACTCCAGGATGCTCTTCCCTGCCTCACTGGTGCTGCCTGAGCTGGGATGACGACCATTTACCACCTCTTTCTTGTGCCTGTGGCCAGATCCCAGAAAGAAAAGTGACCTGACTAAGGTAAACTCATGTCACCAGGATGGCACCTCACAGCCTGTGATGTCTCTGTCTCACTTCTCTGCCTTCTACCAAAAAAAGACCTTAACTCCACTCAGCCAAATCCCACACAAGGTTTTCAGCTTCACCCTTTCCATGGGTCTTTACTCCCTTTCACACAGATGCCTATTAAGAGGCAGTCCTTAAAATGTGCCTTTCTGGGAAGCCTGCCTTTTCATTTTTTGATTCTAAAGAAGGGCCTGGCTTAGGAAATGTAGATGAAGTTCCAGGCAGCTCGGCATATGCACATGAAACTTTGGAATTTTTCTCTGGGCCTTGCCTTCTAAAGAAAAGTTTTCTCTGGGCTGTTACTCACTCTCCCACCGACAGTTCTTAGCAATTGGAGATCAGCCCCTGCTCTGTGCAGGTGAGAATGTTTGCTAAGGCAAGCTGGTAATCCTAGGTGGAGAGGCAAGTGCTTAGAGCTCTGGTAGGGAGGGTCTCGGTGCCTTTCTTTGGAATGCGATATTATCACTAGATTAAGAAGCTAGACACCTGGTGAGGAAATATTAGCCTGATTCTGTCTGGGCGTTTTTGATGTCTTCCTGGATTATTACTGGTTGGAGAGTTTTCCGTTCTAGTCAAGATTGCATGACCCTGAGAGCCTCAGAAATGCAACTAAGAGAGCAGAAGGAGGGAACCGTGCAAAAACATGTTTATTAAGACGAATCTCTAGATTGCTGGCGCCTTTTAGTGATTGTCATCACGTTTATGGTGATTACGTAGGAGACCGTCACTTGCCAATGGAGACTTCATGGTGCTAGCGCAGCTATTTGTTCCTTCATTTGGACTCAGTATTTCTTATAGGTCCCACTGCCACAGAAAATGTCAAGCTGCCATGGAGCCTCCAGGGTGACTGTAGAAACCTCCTAAGAGCAAGTATAATAGTAATGATAGAAACAAAACAAACCCAGCATACCTGTCCCCAAAGAGAACAAACAGTGTGTGATTCTCGGGTGGTGCTCAGAGGGACGTGACTCTGGTTTGAGTTTAGTCGTGCTAAAGAAGAGAACGCAGGCTGAGGGGATAGCCCAGAGGGAAACATGCTTGCTACCCGGGCACAAGGACCTGAGTTCCATTCCCCAGAACCCGCAGAAAAAGCTGTGTGCGGTGGTACATACTTATATAATCCTAGCAGTTAGAGAGGCAGAGATTGGTAGGTCCCTGGAGTTCACTGGCTGAACAGCCTAGCTCGATCAGTAAGTCCCAGGTCCCAGCGAAAGGTGCGGCATCAAGAAAACAATGTGAATGATACATAAAAAAAAATCGAACCCTAAAGCTGAGGTCTGACCACTAGCATGAGCACATGTGTACCAGAGTACACAGGGATGTGTGCATGTACTCCCACCCCAACACACGCACAAAGAAGGTAAAGCCATAGGAATGGCTGAGGAGAGAACAGACACCCACCCTCGGGTGCTTAGACCTGTCTCAGAGGCTCCTGACCCCCCATCTTTTGGAGAGGTTACAAATGCCCCAGTGCCACTGTCTGTGACAAGTCACCTCTCAGGTAAAAACTTCGGCCCAGAGAAAAATAATTGGCTGAGACTGTAAAAAGTCTCCTGTTTGTGCCTTACAACTTGAAAATTTCTTTGAAGAATTGTTATTGAATCTTTTTCTTCAGGCCACGGACCGTCTCGTAGAAAAGTCAAAAGTCAAACAAAAAGAAAGAAGGAAAGAAATATAGATCGTGAAGTTTCTAAGCTTAAAAAAAAAAAAAAAAAAAAAAAAACTCCACTGGCAGAGGCTTTTATTGCCATGTCTCGTTTCTACGAGATGCACTGTAATCTTGCAGGAGAGTACAAGCTGGCTCTTTTGCTGCCCTTGTGTGCTTCGCTGCGGTCATTCTGAGACAGAAAATGATCACGTGACCAAGACTAGCTTCAAACTCAGGATCCTCCTGCCTCGGCCTCCTGGTGCTGCCGGGACAGGCACATGCAGCTGCTGCATAGTGGCATGTTGAAGAAATGCAGCTTTAGCTGGGTCTAGGATGCAGGCCTGTCGTCCCAGCTCCTCCTGTGCTGAGGGACGTTCAAGGTTTGCCCAGGCTACCTCATGAATCCAAGATCAGCCAGGGCCTTGCCTCAAAAGTACAAAGGAAGATATGAGGGTAGCTCAGCAGATGAACACTTACCTGGCATATGTAAATCTCTGGGTTAATACCCAAACCACGAAGAAAAGAACTGAAAAAGAAAGCTTTCCTTGAGCAGGTAACACTTCTTTTACTATAACGCCCACTGTCTCTATGTTCTGTATGTTGAGTTGCACAGCTCTGGTCCATCGACTGGATTACTCACATGAATGTAAACTGACACAGCCATGCCACTTATGAATGATAGATACAAATATAGTTTGTGATTTTTCAGCCACAGAATTATTTGTTTTACTTTAAAGTCTTTTATGAATCCTTTACTGGATGACTATGGAAGTTCCTATAGCCATGTACCAAAGACCGGAATTCTGGATTGAATGGAAACAGACCTTCAGCAGACGTAGTTATTGCCGACCTAGCAGGACTTTTTAATCTAAAAGATGTGCTCTGCGATTGTGAATTTCAGTGGTGACATTTTAAGCCTTTAGCTCTGCCATGTGGCTCTGCATTCCACAGCCTGCATCTGGGGCACACGCATCTGAGCCAGCAGTGCCACCTGGAAGTGCTGTGTGACACGTTAGGCCTTTTGAAACACAATGTGCGTTCTTGTCTCCTCTCTGGCCTGATCTTTTACAGAAGCAAAGGTAAAGCTTGCCAGTGGGTATGAGTCCGCATGTGCTGTTTGGTAGCTACATACAGACATAGGTCAGCCTCCAGTGTCGTCCCTCAGGTCCTCCACATTGATTCTAGAGACAGGATCTCTCACTTGGCCTGGAACTTGATGCTTGGGCTAGGTAGACTGGTAATGAGCTCCAGGCAGTCATGCGTGTCTTCATTTCCCCGGCATTGGGCTTACAAGCATATCACCATGCTCTGAGTTCTGCATGGATTTGGGGAATAGAACGCAGGTCCTTACACTGTGTAGCAAGCACTTTACTAACTGAGCTATCTACTCAATTCCATTTTTTCTTTAAAACTGTCAATCACAAATGAATTGGGATTGTAGACTAAGAGCGTATAGGTTAACTTTAAAATAATGATCAGCTGAAAGCTTGCTTTAAAACAACAACAACACAGTAAGTTGGAGGACAGGGATGGTGGGAAAGCATTTCTCACCTAAAATTTAAGTTTCTGTCCCATTATAGCAAGGACCATGGCATGAATATATTAACAAATCAACAGGAATTCCTCTTTGGTCTCATCTCCTGATACTTTTAGGTAGCTGGGTGAGTTCTAATGAAATGTTTTTCCTGTTTCATGCTACAGAGCTACTCTAAGCCTCCCTTCATATAAATCACCTCAGTGATGTTTAGCTCAAGAATGCCGAGACATGCTGTCAAAGTGAGTTCAAGTCACAGTATATTAGTGCGATCTTTAAATAAATTAACACTCTTAAATTAGACCCTAAAGGAGAAAGGAGTGAGCTGATACCCTCCAGCCAATGTTCCTTTTTTTCCAAGGGCTCTGTGGTTTTGCATCTCTTGCACATCTATACTACTGAGGAAAAGTGGCTAGAAGACACTTGGGCCTTGGCCACTGCTTTGGCAAACTTTAAACCCCATTCAGGTGCAATAAGTAGTCAACATATCTGTGCATTCCAAAGTAAGGTTTCCCACCCACGCAAATATCATTATTTTTAATAACTTATTTATCTTTAATTTATGTTTACTAGTCTGTGTGATGGTGTCAGAGCTGGCATTAGAGACAGTTGTGAGCTTCCATGTGGGTGTTGGGCAGAGATCACAGGTCCTCTGGAAGAGCAGTGAGTGATTAGGCTCCTAACCACTGAGCCATCTCTCCAGCCCACATAGATTATTTTTTTAATGGTAGCTTGGTGCTACTGGGAAGTGGTGGGGACTCTGTATGCGGAGCCTGGTGGGAGGTCTTTATCGCTAATGACTAATCATTAATCACTAGGGTGAAGCCCTGAAGGAGATGCTGACTGTTTGCTCTCAGAGCCATTGATGTAAAGCCCACATCTTCTTGGAAGTTACAAACTCCGCCTTCTTACAGGGTCCTGAGGCTGTCAGACCATGGCTCCTGCACTTATAGTAGAACAGCTCCCTGTGCCTCTCAGCTGATCCACTGAGGCACTGTTGTTTCCTGGGAGCAGTTCGTGGTTCTGAAGTTCCTTCCTCTCTCAGAGGACAGACCTGGAGACAGGAGCCATCAGCCTTCCCTGTTTCTCTGTTCTCTTCAGAGCTATGCTCTGTACATACAGCATCCACCATCATGGTACACCACATCAATGTACACTGCCCGAAACCCTTTGGATTTAAGATGACTGAATGTCGCAAACTGCAGGGCTTTTTACGTGCAACGTTCTCTGCTCTTATAGAAACATAATGACTGATTTATATAAAACAATTTTAATATTTTCCTGTCTTTCTTCAGCATATGAGTATTAAATTAGTACATCTTTGTATTGTATTATATTAGACTACTTGGTTTTTAACATTGCTGCTTCCAGTTTTATTCAAAAGCCTTTCAATTAATTTGAGAATTTGGGCATAATTTCCAATAAATTCTGAAGTGGCCCTAAATGTGTTCCTGCTGTCTTGTACTAAATATTAATGCAAAGTGGCATTCCTAGCATTGTTGATTATCAAAATGCTGATCAATTCTGAAAAACATTGAAGGTATTCTGTAGTCTACAGTATCAAATACTTAGCTGGGATTTAGTTCTTTGTGTGAAAATAAACAACTACAACCATTTTATCCGTACTGAAATTAGATTTTCATTTTTATTTGTTTGTTTGGTTTCTGTTTTCTTTCTTTCTTTCTTTCTTTCTTTCTTTCTTTCTTTCTTTCTTTCTTTTTTTTTTTTTTTGAGACAGGGTTTCTCTGTGTAGCCCTGATTGTCCTGGAACTCACTTTGTAGACCAGGCTGGCGTCGAACTCAGAAATCCACCTGCCTCAGCCTCCTAAGTGCTGGGATTAAAGGCGTGCACCACCATCACCCGGCTAGGTTTTCATTTTTAATAAATAGTAAAATTCCATATGTACAAAAGAACTTTAAAATATGATTCTTTTGGGTGTGTTACCCGATAGTGTTTGGCTTACATTCCTGTAGTACATGCTTTTAACCTGGGCTTGTACAAGAAGAGATGCAAGTGGGAAAGGCTGTAGATGCATGGCTGGAACAAGTCCCTCACTCTCCCATTAGCTCGCCCTGCCTTGCCTTGGTTTTACTGCATGGGCTGCCAAGCTACTTGTGTGTCTCTAAGACTGCAGAGAAAAATTAGACTGCACCTAAGTCTGTTTGCACTGTGGAGGAGACATTCCAGGAATGACTCTTGAAAACCCTTGTGTATACTCATTGAAGAATTTACAAGTGCTGGGAAAGACTTTTGACATTCAATAGGTAAGCAGGTGAAAATCTATCGGGTACAAACGCAATGTTCTTTGTAATCTATGTTTTTCATCCCATTGTCAGACTTCTGAATTTGTGAGCACCTTTGCCCACTTGAAACTTCAGTTAGTTATTGGTGTGTCTGACTGCCCCATAAAACTGAGAATTCACACAAATATTTACTTCCTCTAAAACCCCATCCCAGACCAAGTATAGAACATGGATGCCTAATTTCATCTTATTTCTAAAATTATATTAGGGGCCTGATAAAGCAGCTCACTGATTAAGAGCACCTGCTGCTTATAGGGAACAGAGTGTGGTTCCCTGAACACATATGGTCACTCATAATTGTCTGTGATGCCTGCTCTTGGGAATCTGACTTTCGTTTCTAGCCTCTGCGAGCGGCAGGTATGGACCTGGTATACATCAGTACCTGTAGGTAAACATTCATACACAAAACAATAAAAATCAACAAATCATTAAAAGTATATTAATTTTAAGGAAAGAACTATTCCTTGAAATTGCACAGTGATGCAGGGATTGGTTGGAGAATCGGAAAGAAGCCCACATGTTAGTGACACTGAGTGAGTTAAACAGGTCCCCTAAGACAGACCCCAAAGACTGTCTGGCTCAACCCCTTCGCTTTTCACATTAGTGAACTTAACATGCCTACAACCCAATACCTTTCAAGCTAAGTATCTACAATGTCATCCCAGGATGACCTTGTTCCTAGTTACAGGCACGACCAGTGCTTCGTGCGCCTTTGTGATAATGTAAGGAAGGTTCTTAAATATACCCGCAGCCCATAGCTGCAGTGGCAGAATTGAATGTTCTGTAGCTCTTTGGAAACCTCACCATGGAAACAAAGGACTGGTGCCTTCAGACTTCGCTTCCAAGCTCTTCCTCTAGAGCAGATAAATTGAGGCTCCTGCAGGCCTGGGCTCTGTCAGGTGAAACTTTAAATTTCTAAGGACTGATTCCTCCTGGCAGGACACTGAAAAGCGATTCCCTGCTAGTTGGGAATACAGTCTGTCCCAATTCTCTCAGACGACCCTTTGAAAACCTTGATGGAGAGAAAAAAAAAAATCATTCCCAGCTCCCTGGACTCTTTGATGGTCTGAAGAAATGTTACTTCTTGTAGCTAATAGACAATTGCTGCTTAGAGAATCTGTCTAGGTGCTGAGCCTTAATACAGAGAACAAAGAAGATGTTAAAAACAAAAAAGGCAAGACGTGTATTTTTTAGCATAGTGAAGGACACTCCTATGGCCAGTTCATAATCATGCTAGAAGGTCAACTGTGCTTCCCAGAAGTAATTTTTGCTGTGTAAACTGAGGGTGTGGAGTTTGGTCCTAAAGACTTTAACAGTTGTTAGACAGTGGCTAAAGGGGTGGGGCTGGGCAAGTAAGGGGCTTATTTCAGTCTTATTTTCAAGCTGACGCAGCATATTTTAAGTGGCTGGTGTTTGGTTTCCTCTTCAGCAGCATCTGTCCGGTGCTCTGCCATGTGTCCTCAAACTCTTAGTAATTTAGTAGCAGGTTGGGAATGGCCGATGTGTAAAACGAGACTCTGTTACTATAGGGACAATGACCCCCCTCTTATTTTAAATTACCACGCTGGCAGAAGGTGACATTTTGCTCCAGGGCTCTGGAGGGAAATGAAGTTATAAATTACATCATACATGTGAACTTGTTGAATTCTCTAGTCCTCCAGAGTCTATTCTTAGAATACTGGCTGATCAGGGACCGCTGGGTTCTAATCAACTCTACATGAGATACGGCAATTTTACATTTGTGCAAAAGAAAAATAGGATGATTCTCGTGACCAAGTGTACCTGCTTGTGTTCTGTGCTTCTGTGGGACTCAGCATCTCCACAGTGCTGCTTGGCCGGTTCTTTTTTTCTCCTTTGAGCCATATTATTAGTTGTTATTATCCATCTCCAGAGCTGAATGAAATGCAAAGTATAAAACAGATGAACTCCAGATTTAACGGTGGGCATATGACCTGGTTCTTTTCCCATCTTGCCTGCTTTGTATTGGCCTTTAAGCACATCAGTGAGTGTGTCTCTCCAAATTGTTTAAAGAAAGGCTTGCCTATAAAATCTAGGACAGCAACCAGATGAGCTTACACACGTACTGTACTTATAAAAGCCACCAGGACATCTTCACAGATACAACCTACAGATATTCTCTAGCCTTTACGACTGCAGGGTTGGGGTAGGAACCTCTGCCTATAAAATGCACACAGGACACCACGTCCACACTGGAGCCCTTGTGCTGCCCCCTGATTCATTTAGATCTTGAAAACGGGAGCACTGCTGCCTTTTCTGTTTGTTACATGTTTGCTTCTGAACATGTCTGTGTTCCAGTTACAAAACAATGCTTGATTCAGACCCAATGAGGACCAGTTAGAGTGACACACAGGCCATGTAGCATATTTCTTCCAGTACTAACTTGCAAGAGAATTTGTCACTTCTGAATCGCATAGTTCTAATCCAAGCATTTTGGAATCCTATAGGTGTTCAGGGGGCACTGAGACTCTGGAAGGCACATTAACTTTTAATTTTGAGAAAAGTTCATCATTTGTCTGTCATTTATAAAAACCCTGATAAATAATATGAATATTATTTCCTGGATATTAATTGAGTAAAGGGAGAAGAGATTAAAACATATTGTAACTAGCTTTAAAAAAAATGAGACAGTCCTTTGCATCAATGGGTCTTGCTATTGGACTTCAATGTTTTCTGAAAAAGTTAGTTATATCTCAACATATGTTTACTCTGAGTGGGCTGAGTGAGGAGGGAGATCTTGGCAACATGGAGATGAGAGAAAAGATTGAATGGGCAAGAACAATACCACAGGATGTGACACAGGATCAGATGTGGGCCTCTTCTCCAGACTCCTTCCCTGCTCATCCCTCTCTTATGAGGTTCTTCAGTCTTACCCTCTCTTTGAGGAGTCTTAGAATGCATGTAAGCTAGTGAGTTGAGAGTTCACTTCTAGACATGTGATGGTCTTGGATAAAGCACAGAAGCAATCATGTCTCCCCGCCACCCCACCCACTCCACCCCCCCCCCAACCCCCGGCACACCATCACATTTTTGAAGGGCTGCAATAAACTTGAATAGTAACTTGTGCAGTAAAATACCACCCAGGAGACAAACTGCCACAACTTTGCTTCCACTAAACAGCCAGTTAATCATTGTTTCTGTACATGTCCACGTGTCATTTTAAAAGCATGGATTCCTTGCCCTATTGCTGAATGCTTTCAAGAGGAAGCTGAATGGACACTGGCCAGCGCTGGCGACAGAAGCCTAAGCATCTTGGGGTTAGATAGTTTTGACATTGGACTGTGTTAAATTCCCTGTAGGATCCACATCATAGATTGTGTTAAATCCCTTATAGGATTAAATCCACACCACTAGGAGGATCTAGGGGAAGAAGATGCATTAATGATGTCTCTTGTCACGGGGACAGGCCTCTAACAGAAGCAAATTACGGAAGAAGAGGTTTATACAGTCCACCATGGTGGAAGCATGATCTGTCCTATCAAGAATTCAGGCCACCATTGAGCAGGGCATGCAGAGCCAGCCTGTGACCCTCAACCTCTTATCATCCTGATTCTGCCACTTGGACTCCATGTCCTCACTACTTCAAAGCCTGCTGTCACATCACCATTATCTGGGCATCAAGTGTTCAAACGTAGGAACTTGTTGGGGACAAGGTTGGGCCTTTCACACCCAAACCATAAAAGATGACACCTAACTTTGACGGTACAAGTATCAAAATCTCAACCATGCTGTGATGGTTTATATATCCTTGGACCAGGGAATGGCACCATCTGAAGGTGTGGCCTTGTTGGAATAGGTGTGACCTGGTTGGAATGGGTGTGTCACTGTGGGTGTGGGTATAAGATCCTCACCCTAGTTGCCTGGAAGTCTGTCTTCCACTAGCAGCCTTTGGATGAAGACATAGAACTCTCGGCTCCTCCTGCGCCATGCCTGCCTGGATACTGCCATGCTCCCACCTTGATGATAATGGACTGAACCTCTGAACCTGTAAGCCAGCCCCAATTAAATGTTGTTTTTTATAAGACTTAATTACCTTGGTCATGGTGTCTGTTCACAGCAGTAAAACCCTAACTAAGACACATGCTTTTGAGAGAAATACCTCTGATCAATGAATCGTGAGCATGTCCAGTTTTCTGTAGAGGAGTGCTCTAGCACTTCCAGCTAGTTGCACTTTCAAGTGAGGAAGCTGACTCGAACGTGCATGTCTATGGGACTGTTTTCATATCCCTGAACATCCCTGAACCCACACAGTTCATGGCTAACTGTGAAGAGATGTGAGATAGTAAGACCACAGCTCATCGCCAGCCGCACGTGTAGAAGGTGACTCCATACGTGTGAACAGTGTCTTTTAAAACACAGACACTTAGGTTTGTCTAAGACAG
Organism: Mus caroli; assembly: GCF_978045245.1. Classification (NCBI taxonomy): domain Eukaryota; kingdom Metazoa; phylum Chordata; class Mammalia; order Rodentia; family Muridae; genus Mus; species Mus caroli. The sequence goes on from NW_028227258.1 coordinate 126,905,286, forward strand.
TTTGTTGTTGTAACTATTACTAAAAGCTATGGCAGAATTGATATCTGGTCTCTCTCAACTGATAATATAATCCCGCTGAGAATGCCATGGTTTGGAGGAGACTTTAAATCAGAAACTTGGGCCCAGGCTGATGTCTGTTGCTGGCCAATAGCAGGATCGTTGCTGGGGCTCATGATGAGGCCCAGGATGTGCCTAAGTTACTTGAACTGCTCTTGGCCTGTATCTGTGTCTTGTCTCTGACAAGAGAAGATGCTGCCTTTAATCCAGACTGCTCAGCTGTTGGCAGTTTGGCATTGCCCCCTCTCAGAAATGAAGATATAAGACTTAAGGTATTTCTGAGGAATGCTAAATAATTGTTAGCATCAATCTGAGTTCTGCATAAACCTGCACACATTTTGGGAGTGAAAACAAAGGGCTATTCATGCTCCTCATCCCTTGCCAGATGGGGTGTGTGTAAGCTTATTAGAATTTGCTTATATATCTTAGTATAGCGACTTAAGCCTTAAGAATATAACACCCTGAAATGCTTTCAATTTCAAGAGGGTTTTACCAGTCTTGTTTCCTTTTCAGGCTGTGATGCAGTCTGAACAATATAGGTGGGCCAGTGATTCTTCCTGCCTTGTGCTTGGCACCAAGGGGGAATTAAAATACAAGGCTTACAGATTGTACAGACTAATATAGCAACAAAGTGAGCCAGCAGGAAGCACCAAGCTGATATTCTCCCGGGGCCAGCAATCAGAGTGAATGGTGCATCACTGTGGTCTGTTAATTTTAGCAAACGAAAGTAAGCTTAAAAAAAAAAGAGGTAGAAAGACTGTTCCCAGAGTGAGTCAAATAAGCCATTTGCCAAGTCATCAAGCAAGAGGTGTGGATGGGCAAGCAGACTCCAGCCATGTTCTGTGCTTTGTTACATGGGACATGCGGACCCTAGCAATAATGTAGCAACTGCCATAAAATACAGGCTAGCCTTTGCCAGACAGAGCAAATTCACATGTTTCTTATTGCATTGACTTCTGGGAACCCCCTGGCAATCTTCGTATTCAGTATCAGAAACAATCTCTCTCTAGCTTCCGGGCACAATCATGCCTGCCCCTAGTTCTGCTTCAATCGAGTTAGTTCCTTAAAATTCTGTAAAATTGTAAGTCCTCAAATGATTCATGAAAAAAAAAAGGTGAAATTGTGTTAAATGCCATTGAAGTAACTTCTTATGTGTTTCAAAACTGAGATTTAAAGAAAAATCTAGAAACTCGGGCTGTTTGGATTGTACAGATAACTGTGAGACCAACGTCTGGGGGAATTGGGCTGCGTGGGACCAGGACTGATGCAAAGACCGAGTTCATTATTCTGTAGGAACACAAAACAGTTCTTGAACCTCTCATGTTTGCCATCATGTGTTGGCATTAATGTGCCACAGATCTAATACCCACCTCTGTATACCTGTGTCAATGCAACCTCTTTGAGGCACCTTCCCTCTGCACACCCTGCCCGCTTGCCCGCCCACTGTCATGGCTGAACACCAACTGCTGCTTAGTGCTTTCAGCTCAGAGCACAGCACACTCTCCATTCACAAACATTGTCCCAGGCCTTGCTGTTCCCCTCAGCTAATCTCCTCACCTGTCTCTTAGAGCAGTGGTTCTTGACTGTGGGCTGTGTACATTATGACTCATAACAGTAGCAAAATTGCAGTTATGACATGCAATGAAAATAATTTTGTGGCAGAGGGTGGGTGTCATCACGGCATGAAGAATGTCAAAGAGTCACAGCATTAGGAAGACTGAGAACCACTGTCTTAGACCAGTGTGTGTGTGTGTGTGTGTGTATGTGAGAGAGAGAGAGAGAGAGAGAGAGAGAGAGAGAGAGAGAGAGAGAGAGAGAGAGATTGTCTACTTTGCCCCTTGAGAGGGTCTCTAACTGATCTGAAGCTCACCATTTTGTCTAAGCTGCTGACCAGAGAGCCTCAGAGATCTGTCTCTAGCTTTGCATTCATGAAATTCCAAGTGAGAAGCATTATGTGCAGGTTTTCATGCAGGCTCTGATGATTGGATGCAGGTACTTGTGTTTGCAAAGCAAGAACTTCAATGACTGAGCTGTCTCCCCAGACCCTGCTATTGCTCAATCTACATACCATAATCACCAGGGCCAAACAGTAAATGGTGAGACCTAAATCTCACTGCCAGAAGTTCTGACGCTTGGTATCAATGGCCTCATTGTGGAGTTATAAGTTTGGCCAGGTTTTGGCCTATGATTGTCCAGAATTCCTCAGAGAGTTATGTAGAAAAGTTCCTGTCTTTTTCTGTTCCTCAATTACCATTTGCTCTTTCATTCCAGCTGTGTTCCAGGGGCACTGTTTCAGAGCTGTCCCAGATACTTCATACATGATAATAAAACACAACCCGGTTTTATTTTACATCTAGCAAGAGATGATTCTGGCCATGGCTCTCAGGCTGGGAGCCATATCCTCATGGTACCCAGAATCCTTTGCACAAAGAGGTACTAATAGAGGGAGGGATCTTTGTTTATCATTTCTGTGTTTTGTGTATATGCCCACAGTGGATAGTCATGAAAGCTTCAAACTTAATAGTTTGAAGGCACAGTTCTCATCAAATCTCACTCAGTGGGTGATTAGTAGATGCACTTCTCTGTGAGTGTGCACTTTTATTTCAGTCATACATGCCTTCAGACACTCTCCCTCTGGAGCCTGTGCAAGCCTTAATGACAGATTACAGAATGAGTGTGACATACTTTCGGTCCCCTATGCAGAGTTCAAAAATATTTATTTATTCATGGTATTTTGTGTGTATGTGAGTATGCGTGTGTGGATGGTGTATGCTCACCTGGGTGTGGAGGCCTCAGGAAGATGTTAGATGCTCTCTACCTTATTCCTGGGACTCTCAGTAAACATGGAGCTGTGTTGTCAGTCAGAAAGCCCACATAACCTCTTTTCTCTGCCTACCACAGCACCAGAGCTGCATGGGATATGTGGCTATGTCCAGAGTTGCATGTGTCTGTGACTGTGACTGGCTTTTACGTGGGTGCTGGAGATATGAGTCCAGGCTCTCATGCTTGAGAAACATGCACTCTTACCCAGGGAGCCATTACTTCAGCCCCCAAACGGTTTCAAAAATAGCAAATATTTAATAAAACCAAAAAACACACACCTCTCTCTCCTAGACAGCTTCATTGAGTTTGTCTTTATTACTGGTATATTTTCCTCCACGTCTTTCCTCCAGATCACTTTATAGGGTTAACTAGGCAAGAGTTTTTCACACCATTGACTATGAGCAGAACAGTTTCCAGAGAAAAGCAGGAGACTGTGTAACCTGACATGGTCATCTGTCCCGGAGCAGGGCTTTAATCCAATGTTGATTTCTGGTAGATATTTTCACCAAATATATCCACATGGAAAGGTTACCACCCTACCCCTACCCCCATGAGACACCAGAAGAAAGTACTAGAATATCTTTCGTATTGTTCCCTAAGAACAACCACATTCTTAAACTTGGCCTGTGGCTTCAAAGGCATGGTAAGTTATTTAGGTTAATGTGAGAGATGAGAATTAAATGGAGCCTCCCCCTTTGTCTCTGATGTCATGTGTGAGGGACTGATGCTTGCACAGTGGTGTCACTTTGCTGGTTACAACCTCCAGGCCCAGCTAGGATGGAAGCAACGTGCTCCTGAGATGTGACTGATGCTACCAGAGGCTTCTGCAAATCAAGTGGGTGCTTTATAGCAACTCCCATGGCAGCACCTTCTCCTGTGCCCCCGAGGGCTTGTGCCCTGCACTGCGAGTCTTTACTATACTTACAAAACACCACAGGTGTTCTCTCCCTTTCTAACAAAAAAGTTTTCAAAGGAGCAGCAAAGAGGCCATTTCCACTCGGTGCAGCAAAGCTAAACCCGGCTAGGGAGCAACTTTACCGTGGGAGGCAGGTTAATGTCCCCCAAATGAGAAATGAGAGTGGGATCTTTGGGGGCAGATCTGAAAGATTTTGGTCAGGTTTCGATTCTCTGGAGACAGGTTGGTGGTGGCCCTGGATTGTGATCAGGACATATGGACTAGAGGGACAGTCTATAGCCAGGGGACTCAGAGTGTTTCCTTGCCAATCCTACCCACAGATTAAAAGTACATATTTCCAGTTCCTCTTTAGGAGAGCTCCAAAGCCTGTGTGTCCAGGCACAGGAAGTCTGTTGCACGCTGTACCGGAGAGCCACTAAACCCAAGGCAGAAAGCAGGGATATCAAAACCTCTAAACCAGAGACTGTAACAAAGCTACTTTGTACTCAATTCATAGGAAATACTTCATAAACATTTAGTTAAGAAATTAATAAAGCTCAAGGGGCTGAGGGCCCAGTAAAGAAAATTGCAAAAAAAAAAAAGGTGTAAGAAGCCAACAAAACCTCACTCCCACCTGTAACCACTTCACAGTAGAACTGACACTCATCTTCATTTTTACATAGTGTCCAGCCATGTAGTCCAGGCTAGCTCATGGAACTAGTGATCTGTCTGCCTCCGCTTCCTCGGTGTTTGGATCATAGCTGTGCGTCACCATGTTGGGCTTACAATGGGCTCTTAGTGAGTGCAATTTTATAAATGATTAATGAAATTTTCTGTTATTGGATCATAATTTTTTCTCCTGTCTTTCCTTGTAGCTATCCACTGCAATCACCAAAGATGAAGGGTTTTGTTGTTTGTTTGATTGTTTGTTTTTGTTATTTATTTATTTACTTACTTACTTATTGCAAGCCACGAGTCAAGGAGATTTGGTAGCTTGCTCCAATGTTGGTCCTCACTCCTGCCTGAAAGAGAACTCATACGGTTAGCAGGTGGCAGCAGTAGGTTGGGGATTGGCTGTCCACATTCTAGAACTCTCAGAAGATACTGTGGTGGGAGGCAGGCACAGGCAGGATGGCACAGACTACATGGTTAAGAGCAGAGGGCACCACAAGCCTGAGGCTGCCAGGCCACCATTCAGACTTAAGTCCAGTCTGTGGCAAAACACAGCCCAGAGATCCAGTCATTACTATCTTTGATTGACAAAAGGATGGTCCCCCTGAAAATGGGACCAGGCAACAAGAGGTCACTTTTATACTAATTTCCATTCTTGACCTTTATTGTAAAAATATCTCATTTATTATCCACCACCTTCCTGGATGTTGTTTTATGAGCTGTCCAGGATGCTAATTTGTCTGAGGTCTCAGCAAAAGTGCGGAGATACCAATCCACAGTCAGATTCTCAAGCCTGAATTTTCTCTTCTGTTAAGAAACTGCATGAGTGCAGGGGGCTATGGTGTCAGTCACTAAACACCTACGGCGTCATCTGTTCACCTATGCACCGAGGAAGTAATTGTAAGTAAGATAGAACTTACAGCTTAAATGCAAAGGTTTGACCTGGTGCAGAAGTTGTGATCAGAAATGTAGGCCTCTGTACCAGTGGGTGGCTGCACTTCAGTTCACAGCACCAATTTGGAGCTGTGACGAAAGGATGGACCATCTAGTGATTGCCATATGCAGGGATCCATCCCATAATCAGCTTCCAAACGCTGACACCATTGCATACACTAGCAAGATTTTGCTGAAAGGACCCAGATATAGCTGTCACTTGTGAGACTATGCCAGGGCCTAGCAAACACAGAAGTGGATGATCACAGTCAGCTATTGGATGGATCACACGGCCCCCAATGGAGGAGCTAGAGAAAGTATCCAAGGAGCTAAAGGGAACTGCAACCCTATAGGTGGAACAACAATATGAACTAACCAGTACCCCAGAACTCTTGTCTCTAGCTGCATATGTAACAAAAGATGACCTAGTCGGCCATCACTGCAAAGAGAGGCCCATTGGACTTGCAAACTTTATATGCCCCAGTACAGGGGAACCCCAGGGCCAAAAAGGGGGAGTGGGTGGGTAGTGGATTGGGGGGTGGGTATGGGGGACTTTTGGGATAGTATTGAAAATGTAAACGAGGAAAATACCTAAAAAAAGAAACTTCCTATCCCTTCTGGTCTACCTATGCATTCTTTATCTAGGAAGTGTATTTTAAGTGTGTGTGCAAGCTTGTGTGTATGTGTGTGTATAACACATGCATGTTTGTGTGTTTCTATGCGTGTGTGGTGAGGTGTGGATGCATGTAAGTGAGTGAGTGTGTGTGTGTGTGTGTGTGCGTGTGTGTGTGTATGTGTGTGTGTGTGCTGGTTGCTGGTTGCAGAGACTTAGGAAAATCTCAAGTACCATCCCTCCTGGGGCTCCATGCAGATCCTGACTGCTTTGTTTATTTGTTTGTTTGTTTGTTTGTTTTTTGGGTTGTTGTTGTGTTGTTTTGTTTTGTTTTTTGTTTTGTTTTAAGACATTGCTTCTCACTGTCCTGGAACTTTGGAAGTAGGCTTGGCTGGCTGGCCAGTGAGTCCAAAGGATTGTCTCAGCCTCTCCAGCACTGGGCTACCAAACACACACTACCATGTGGAGCTTTGTTCAACACGGTTCCTGGAGATGAACTTCGGATCCTGATGCTTGTGGGCCATCTCCCCGGTGCTTTTCCTGCTGTTCTGAAATGCTTCCAGTGGAAACTGCATTTGGCCTCTCTCCCTCTAAAAGCCATGCCCTCTACAGTCCTTTCTATTTTATACTTGCTGACTCTGACCCTGGAGGTGTCCTGAGCCATGAGATGGCCACCTGTTTCTAGAGAGAATGTGGTTCTGCACTCTTCCTGTTCCTCCTCCTCCGTCCTGTGGGGTTGTTGCTTGTCAGGCCACTTAGCAACCTGATCAAGAGTCTTAGGGAGACAAGAGTCTTGATTTGAATGGATGGTTGGTGGGTTAGAGCCACAGGGTCTTAAGAATTTTCTTCGTTTTACTTTACATTTCAAGTGCACATGTGTATTTTAATATCTGCCTTGAACATTCTTGAGAGGGGAATCATGGTGGCAAGCAATGACTACACTGGTTAATTTAGTCAAGTCATTGTGACAACTCATTTTAGCTTCTTACAGTGAAGATGTGAAGCCAGACAAGTGCACATGCTACGTACACATTTTATGCAGTAAATGTGCTGACAACATTTAGAAAGTTCAATGTTTTGGGGGAATATTAGGGGTTAAGACTAAGAAATTACCCTTATTATAGAACATTTAAAATACCATAATTAATGAGATTTTTATCTTTGTAGTTTAGTTTGCATCTCTCTTTCAACAATGATCCATTGCTGTGGCAAAGGCTTCAGCAGTCTCAGCTGGGCTGCCTTGGGCATACATGGGAATAGGGGGATCCTGGAGAGCCAGCCTGAAGCCCAAGTGATTTCCTGGGTCCTTGACATTACAGTGAATAAGATTTTGGAAATAATGCTAGGATCCAGCCAGTATATACTAGCAAAACTTCACATTCAAATATTAAAATGTTTTTTCTGATGGTTGAAAAACAGTGACATTTCTTTGGTCTTACTAAACTCACTCCTGTGAACACACGGTCTACCTTAAAACTCCACTAGGTGCCTTCAATCTACTGAACCCAGTAAGCTAAGGTCATAACTGATGTAGCAAAGAGGTCAAGGTCCTTGAAAACATTACTTTTGTCCTTTCTTGAAATGCATAATCTTCTTGGGTCAGGATTTTTCCTATTTACATTTCTACATGAATTTAATAGCAATTTAGAGTGGAAGGGAGGAAAGGAGAAGTGAGGGTGGGAGGGAGGGAGAAGGGAGGTGGGAGGGGGTAAAGGAGGGAGGGAGGGAGGGAGGGAGGGAGGGAGGGAGGGAGGGAGGGAGGGAGGGAGGGAGAATGACCGAGAGATCCCACAGGCTCACACTGAAGATGTGTTTGGTCATATTCAACACATTGAACACCTTATTGAACATCTTGAAGTATTCAGAATCCTGTGGTGTTCTGTAAGGCCCAGATGTGTACAGCCAGGTGCCTCCCTCCCAATGTTTAAACCCATTTTATGGAGGATTTAATCCATCTTTGGAATCACAGACTTTGGAATGTATTCCTTGGGAGGCCATCTGAGATGATAAAAAACAGGTCCAAAGATGATATTCAAAGATTCCATTTATGGATTGGCAGAAAGGGGCTGAGGAGAGAGAGAGAGAAAAACTTGGCGGTGCTTTGTGGAGTCATTTCAATTTGCCCTGTTCTAGAGCACAAGGGAACTCTTGAAATTTCATAATCATAGGATCTTTTTATTCATTTCCCAAAGAGCATGTTTTTGAGTCAGTGCATAATATAGCTATTTGTTCTCTTGGACACATCTTAGGGATGAAAAAGGAGTTAGGAAAATGAGCCCATTGTTTTTTAAAATTAGTGACAAACTTCAAAATAATTCCAAACAAACCTCAAATAAAACGTTCTCCCCCTACTGCGAGTCCCATTTAAACTGTTTGGGTCAGTCTGCTTTAATGAGCCCCATTCATGCTGACTCGTCCACACACTTCACACAAAGACAACTGTACCTCTAAACCCATTTGAAAGTGATGGATGACTGTCAGCTCTGTGAGGCGAGCATGTGGTGGCTTGATAGCGCGGTGAAAGCAATCGCCGAGTGCGAGTCTGTTTCTTTTGGCAACGGAAGGGGTTGCTAATGGATTCATCATTTTCTGTTAAGCATGAATGTCAAACAAAAAAACATTTAGGGCTCTATTCAGCAGAGTTTCCGGCTTGATGCTTGCCAGCTATGGAGGCCCTGTGACTTGGAACCTGCACAGCCCAAAGCCTGATTTTTATTCCCCAAGTTCCGTGGAGCTAGAGCCTCCGAACCTGGAATTCTGCCAAAAGCTCCTTCCTCATCGTCTACCTCTTCCTGCACCTCCTCCTTCTGCCCTTCTCACACTTCCTCCTCTCTCCTCTTCCTTTGCCTGCTCTTTTCCCTTCACCCCCTCCATTGTCCCGCTTCTCCTCTCTTGCTCCTCCTCTCCTGCTCCTGCTCCTCCTCTCCTGCTCCTGCTCCTCCTCTCCTGCCCCTGCTCCTCCTCCTCCTCTCCTGCTTCTGCTCCTCTCCTGCTCCTCCTCTCCTCTCCTGCTCCTCCTCCTCTCCTGCTTCTGCTCCTCTCCTGCTCCTCCTCTCCTGCCCCTGCTCCTCCTCTCCTGCTCCTCCTCTCCTCTCCTGCTCCTCCTCTCCTGCCCCTGCTCCTCCTCTCCTGCTCCTCCTCTCCTGCCCCTGCTCCTCCTCTCCTGTTCCTGCTCCTCTCCTGCTCCTCGTCTCTTCTCCTGCTCCTCCTCTCCTGCTCCTGCTCCTCCTCTCCTGCTCCTGCTCCTCCTCTCCTGCTCCTGCTCCTCCTCTCCTGCCCCTGCTCCTCCTCCTCCTCTCCTGCTTCTGCTCCTCTCCTGCTCCTCCTCTCCTGTTCCTGCTCCTCTCCTGCTCCTCCTCTCCTCTCCTGCTCCTCCTCTCCTGCTCCTGCTCCTCCTCTCCTGCTCCTCCTCTCCTCTCCTGCTCCTCCTCTCCTGCCCCTGCTCCTCCTCCTCCTCTCCTGCTTCTGCTCCTCTCCTGCTCCTCCTCTCCTGTTCCTGCTCCTCTCCTGCTCCTCCTCTCCTCTCCTGCTCCTCCTCTCCTGCTCCTCCTCTCCTGCTCCTCCTCTCCTCTCCTGCTCCTCCTCTCCTGCCCCTGCTCCTCCTCTCCTGCCCCTGCTCCTCCTCTCCTGTTCCTGCTCCTCTCCTGCTCCTCCTCTCCTCTCCTGCTCCTCCTCTCCTCTCCTGCTCCTGCTCCTCTTCTCCTGCTCCTGCTCCTCCTCTCCTGCCCCTGCTCCTCCTCCTCCTCTCCTGCTTCTGCTCCTCTCCTGCTCCTCCTCTCCTTTCCTGCTCCTCCTCTCCTCTCCTGCTCCTCGTCTCTTCTCCTGCTCCTCCTCTCCTGTTCCTGCTCCTCTCCTGCTCCTCCTCTCCTCTCCTGCTCCTCCTCTCCTCTCCTGCTCCTCCTCTCCTCTCCTGCTCCTCCTCTCCTCTCCTGTTCCTCCTCTCCTCTCCTGTTCCTGCTCCTCTCCTGCTCCTCCTCTCCTCTCCTGCTCCTCCTCTCCTGCTCCTGCTCCTCCTTTCCTGCTCCTGCTCCTCCTCTCCTGCTCCTGCTCCTGCTCCTCCTCTCCTGCTCCTGCTCCTCCTCCTCCTCCTCTCCTGCTTCTGCTCCTCTCCTGCTCCTCCTCTCCTGTTCCTGCTCCTCTCCTGCTCCTCCTCTCCTGCCCCTGCTCCTCCTCTCCTGCCCCTGCTCCTCTCCTGCTCCTCCTCTCCTGCTCCTCCTCTCCTCTCCTGCTCCTCCTCTCCTGCTCCTGCTCCTCCTCTCCTGCTCCTCCTCTCCTCTCCTGCTCCTCCTCTCCTCTCCTGCTCCTCCTCTCCTCTCCTGCTCCTGCTCCTCCTCTCCTCTCCTGCTCCTCCTCTCCTGTTCCTCCTCTCCTGCTCCTCCTCTCCTGCTCCTGCTCCTCCTCTCCTGCTCCTGCTCCTCCTCTCCTGCTCCTGCTCCTCCTCTCCTGCTTCTGCTCCTCCTCTCCTGCTCCTCCTCTCCTGCTCCTGCTCCTCCTCTCCTCTCCTGCTCCTCCTCTCCTGCTCCTGCTCCTCCTCTCCTGCTCCTCCTCTCCTCCTGCTCCTCCTCTCCTTCTCTTCTGCTCCTGCTCCTCTTCTCCTGCTCCTCCTCTTCCGTCTCCTGCTCTGCTTCCATCTGCATCACCTCAGCTTCTCCTCCTCCACCTCCCCCTTCTCTTTCTTTTTCTCTTTCTCTCTTCAGCTCCTCTCTTCTCCAATCATGTGACATTATGGGCCTTGCTCTTCGATTGGTGCTATCTGGAACAGAGTAAGATGCCAGCTCTTATCCCATCACTGACTCTACCTAAGAACCACATAGGACATCCACTCATAGAGGGCTGGCAGGGTACATAGGGGCACATGCCAGTGCTGCTTGTATCTTAGACCTGACTGGATGAAGCAGGCATTGCCCATTTGTTATTTGGAAATCATAAACAATCAATGTGCTCTGAACTCATTCTATGCCCAGAAAATGAACACAAAAATAGAAGTGGAAAGAGACATGTAGGCTTTTGAGATGCTGTGTTGTTCTCTGAATGGACCGGGAGAGGGCTTGGGGAAAATGCTGGCCTTGCCACACAGCTCTTATTGTATCATTTACCACAGAAGGGCCTCCTTCTTTGGGAGAATGGCTTCTTCAACCACATCCACAGTGGACAGAAGTAGGAGCTGGGCCCAGACAAGGGGAGCACTACCCCACTGGCAGAGGCAGTGACTATTATTTAGACCCCAGAGTAACTGTGGGACTGGCATGAGTCTTAGAACCAGCTGGTGTCTTCTGTCTCTAGTCCCCAAAGTGCTTTGGTTGTAGGCAACTGTCCATTCATACATGGCTTTTGAAGTGGGTGCTCAGTTTCCAACCCTGACTTTCATGTTTGCATACCAAGTGCTTTTATTCCTATGAGGCATCTCCTCAACCCGGAAGCTCGTGCTTTCCTTGGGATCTAGTGTTTTCACACTAGGGGACTGGATCTGAGCACAGGGTTGATACCTGTGCACTGAGAAGGGAAACAGGATGTAAAGATGAACCCAGAGGTCTGTTTTAAGTTCTTTGTGAGTATGGCTTGTATCTCCTCTCTTGTCTCTAATCCTCAGTCATATTTGGAGGAAAATTAAAATAAGTTGTGAAATGCTGCCAGTGCCTTGTAAATGACAGGACTACTGGTGAGTTAATGTGACAATTATATTGATAACTTAGCTTAGGGGGTGAAGCTAGACATTGAAAAAGCAAAAGAAATAGTCTTCTCTGAACTATCAAGTGGCAACTCCCTCTGGAAATGCCCTCTACCACCTACATAGAGTCAACCAGGGTTTCTCTCCTTTGTTTGCACGTTTATAGCAACACACACACACACACACACACACACACACGCACACACACACACACACACACACACCACACACACACACACACACACACACACACACACACACTTACTGTGACAAAGATGATCTTGACAGAGACAAACACTCTAAGAACTCAGGAAATATTTGTTGAATTTAGTAAATGCTTATCTGGAAAACAGAGAAAGTTGTTCTACGGTGTCCAAGTTCATTCTATCTACCCTTAACCTCAGCGTTGATTTAATTGCTACTTACATGAAAATTTCACCAAATTAAATAACATTTTGTTAGCTCATTTTGCTAAGTTCTATATGCCTTTGTCTCTCGAAATATAAGTGAACAAGAATAATCTACACATGCATTATACACTCTACCAGGGAGGCTGCCACCCAGATGTCATTTTAACCTGCAGAATTGGCCAGATCCCTGTTCCACGGGGCTGATTTCAATGAGGAATTTTCAGAATGATGAGGCTAGATTTAGCTGGTAGCAATTATTGGCACATTTCAGATGAGCTCAGCGTGAAGAATAAGACTGAAGTAAGATTAAGTCTCAAATAGTAAAGGAGAGGGAGGAAATGAAAAGAGAGGCCAAAAGGGTTTGGAAAGCAGGAAAGGACCAGTTATCTGCAGGATGCTGGTATTCTTGTGTGAGATGTGTGTGACCCAGCCTGGGTGAGAATGTTATCTCTATGTGATCTGCAGAATTTTGCTCTTGACTGCAGCAACTGCAGAAGAGTGAATTAAAGTCTTAAGGAGAAAAATCAATAAGAGGGAAGGAAAGATAAAAGCAAGAAGGCTAGAGAGCATTTCAAAAACCAAGTAGAAGTCTCATAAATGGCCATGGAGGACCGAACAGTATTTATAAGGGTTTAACAGGAATCCCAATAAGAACAGATTTGTTGGTCACCCTGGGGGAGGGGGACTGAAAGGCTTTTGAGTGGTTTATGACATTTGCCTGGCTTCTCACTCCAGTGTCTGACAGACAGGAATAGAGACTCTCTGAAGAACTGTATGAAGCCAGATCTGGTTGCCAGGCACCTTGATGATGAGAATTTGACTGGAAAGGAATTTTGAGAAAGCTGGGGCTGAGCTGTGAGAGAAACACAGTTTCCAAGGACAGCCCTTGCTACCGCTCCCAATTTATTTCTAAACTGGAAAAAAAGAAATAGATAGCACAGCCATTTGTCCCAGTAACAGCCATGCTTTCTCTACTCTAGATTTACAAACCTGTAAATGGTTTCTTTTTTCGACTATTATATGGGGAATTCCTTCCAAAGTCCCACATCTTCTATTTAAATGAGATGGAGAGATGCAAGTACGAAAACATGAATGAAGAGGAGTGGTCCTGTGGAGGAAATGGATGGAGGGTGTTCCTACTGGACCAGAGCTTAGGAACCTAGATTTCAGGACATTAACAGTAAAGGAAGTAGCTATGACCTTCCCTGAAGGATCCAAGCAGGGAGAGCATTCGATACTGCATGCATCTTAGCATGATTTGTTTGTGAGTTCTGTCCTGAGTTTTCAGCATGCCATAGGTGCTCTTAGTATGGAGAAACACTCTAAGTAAAAATCTGGTAATGCACAGTATGAATATTCTTAATCAGGAATGAAATGTGTATTAGGGTGAAAGTTGAAACTGAAGTTTAGCAGAGTTCGGAGTTTAGAAATGTACTTATGTAGTAGAAATGCACACATATCAGCACTAAAGAACACCTGAGAAACAAAGCCTAGGGAGGGAAGACATTTGCAGGGGTGGGAGTTTCAGTTCTGACAGGCTGAGTAAGGTTGGTCCTGTCTGATTCCTGGGGAAGAACTGTAGGTGCCGGTGTCAGGGCTCTTGAGTATCTGACTGTGCCCAGTGGAAATGGGGAAGAACTCAGACATTCCTGTTCCTCTCACACTTTGATCAGAGCCCCAGTGCCTGATGTACTCAGACCCTCACCTCAAGGCTATTCCTACTCAAGCACTGGACCACAACTGGCCATCTGTGATATCAGTCTATTGAGCCAGTGCCTTTCTGGTGGCCTCGGAGCCCGTTTCCTTCTCTGCATGAAATCCTGTGTCAACAGCCCATCTGTCCAGAGTGAGCATCTGCACTGCTTTGGCCAGCCCCACCCTCAGAGCAATGAGCATTCTCCTCTTCCTTTGTTTTTCTCCTCAGGGCAAAGCCCTTTATTTATATTGCCTGCAATTTTCCCCACCACCTACAAGGCTCTTATTCTCATCCACAAAGGAGGAATCCCTGGTTCAGTGGGGCAAGCTTTAGGACAGATCCAAAGCCATGAAGCTGATGAAGGTGGGATAAAATTCCAACTCATCTCTTTATCTCTTCGTCTCTTTCCTGTAGCCCCACAATTCTTCACCCAGGACCTGTGGCTAACACATTTCCCAGTGTCACATCAGGCTCTCTGAACCTGTTATAGGTTCCTCCTTGCTTCTGGGAGGTGCCACACCTGAGCTTAACAGAGGTGATCCTCTGACCTCTGTGACAAGCACCTTGTATAGAACACACTCCCAATGGCCTGGACCACCTGGAAAGGCCTGCTCTTAGTATACAACCTCCCCTAGAGGTGTCTCCAAATGTACTTAGTCTCCTCGGTCAAGCTAATTTCACATGGAGACAACAAACATGCTTACCCAGCTTCTGTATCATCGTCCTCTCTCAAAAGTCCCCTAAAAACTAAGATGTTCTCTTTGAGTTACACACACACACACACACACACACACACACACAAAGTGGTTCGGCTGCAGTGACCACAGCTTAGGGAAAGTACATTGGTTTCTGGTGCTAATTTGTAAACCAAATTCTAAACCTTCATTTACTCATCTGAAAAGAAAAGGAGCAACAAGAAATCAGGGATGGGGACAGGATGGTATGGGTTAATTTACACCCTTCCTTCAGGGATTAGCATGAAGCTGCTGGACACAGGACGACTCCCTTCATCATTACTGTCATCATGTTCATCATCAGAGTCATTACATCAAGAGAAGGAACGCCTGAAGGGAGGAGTAGTGACATGCCACTGCCATCTTGTTCTCACTGACCTGGCCTGAAGCAGGTGCTGTGCTTACAGAAAGGGGTGGAGCTCAATGTCCAAAAGGCCTGCACCAGGCGACCTGCTCACCTGCTAGCTCTTTTACTCCCATTGTGTGTGTGTGTGTGTGTGTGTGTGTGTGTGTGTGTGTGTGTGTGACAGAAGACAGTCTCAGCTGTCATTTTTGAGGTATGTCTCATTGGCCTGAAAGTCATTAAATAATTGGCAAGTTAGTGAACCCAGAAGTCTATCTGCCTCTACCTCCTGATTGTTAGGGTTACAAGAACACACCCCATGCCTGGCTTTTCCCCACTGTGGTATAATAGTTACATTTTTAATTTTCTGTGTCTAAATATATAAGGAGAATAACTTACAGAAGAATGAGTCTATTTTGACTCACAGTTCATCATGGCTAGATAAGTGAGGCAGCTAATCATATTATTGAAGGAGACAGAGATGGATACTCCTATTCAGCTAGCTAATTTCTTTTTATCAGGTCTGAGAACCCAAGCTATGGATGGATACTGCTTACATATAGGGTGGATCTTCCCACCTCAGTGAACCTAATCCAGAAACTCCCTAATGGACATGCCCATATTTGTTTCCCTAGTTTTCTAAATCCCCTCAAGTTGAAAATCGGTATGAAATATCACATGTGGTCTCTGGGGATGGATCTGAGGTCCTTGTGTTTTGATCAATCTCTTTGCTGTCTCCAGCCTCTGGGGTGAATGACTGCCAGTCCTGCTTGAAGTTGGTGTTCACAAATCTCTAGAGCCCTTCGCTGTGTGCTCTGGGATTCGCTGATGGGATGAAGGGACAGTGATCTGCCCCACTTGGGAATATGTATTTGCATTACGTCTCCAAAGCCGACCTAGCAAAGTTTGATAGGCAGGTGCCTTATGCAAAGGAAATTGTTCCAGTTGTCTAAAGGCTGGCTATCTAAGACACAGAGCCAGAGTTACAGTTTCTCTGTGTAGCTCACAGATACCATGCTTTTCATCTGTGTCCAGATTTCTTCTCATGTAAGTGCCTTCCGATTGCATAAGAAGCCATTCTAACCTTCTCTTTAACTTAATCACCTCTTGATTGGAACTTTCTCCAAACATTGCCGTTCTGAAATCTTGGAGCTTGATAATTGAACATTAAAAATGAAAAATGTATAGTCATGTCTGGGGTGTATCCCAAGCAAACAGATGTGCTTATTATCTATTAGCATGGCAACCCTGCCTGAGCCTATGAAGCATGCAGTGAGAAGAAGTGAATTCTCTGGACCATACTGTCTGCATGCTCAGACTGGGTAAAAGGGCTTCTGACAAAGGCTGAAGGACATTCTCATGGCATGAAACTTATGGATTAAGAAGTAAGATGCCTGAATCTATAAAACAAAGTCACACAAAACATAAGATATGTGTTAGGATTCTTCCAAATATAAAAGAGAGTGTGGACTGCTTATTAGAGACAATGTCTGTTTCTGAAAGATATCTTCTTGCTCAGAGAAAGCTGGTGAGAAGAGCTGTGACTCCCAACCAGAGCACAGTCAGTAGTGGATTGTGGGAAATGCCTGGTCCTGTGATGGTTAGATTTAGAATCAGCATCAATGTGAAAGACATGACAAAACGGACAGTACTGCTCTTAACTTGACCTTGTCTATGCCTCAAGCCAGAGTTCTTGTCAATACCACAGGCTACAGGACCCAGGGAATTCGAGTATTGCTTGCAATGCAAAACAGAAAAACAAACAAACAAACAAAACAGAAACAACCTCACACAAACCAACCCAATGATCAATAACTAGAGGATGGGTTTAGGACAAGTATCCTATTCTTTAAAATATAATACTAGTAGGCTTAAAGTTTTTATTATACAGGTCTTTCACTTACTTGGTAAGAGTGTTTCCAAGATATCTTTTGAAGTTTCTGTGAAATGTGTTGTTTTTTTTATTTCTCTTCAGTCTGCCATTTGGATATAGGTAGGATACTGATTTTTGTGTGTGTGATAATTTCATATCCTGTTACTTTGCAAAAAGTGCTTATCGGCTATATAAGTTGAAAGTTTCCTGGTGGAAAATTTTGGGTCATTTATGTATAAAACTGTGTCATCTGCAAATTAAGATACATTGACTTCTTCCTTTCCAATTTGTGTCCACTTGATCTCCTTTAGTTGTTTTATTGATCTAGTCAAAGCTTCAAGTACTATATTGAATAGGTGTGGAGAGAATGGACATCCCTGTCTGTCTCCTCATTTTAGTGCAAGTGCTTTGAGTTTCTCTCCATTTATATTAATGTTCGCTGTGGGCTTGCTGTAAATTGCCTTTATTATGTAGAGGCGTGTATATCATACTGCTAGTCTCTCCAGGACTTCTATCATGAAGAGATGTTGATTTTGTCAAAGGCCTTTCCTGCATCTAATGAGAAAACCAAGTGCTTTTTGTCTTTCAGTCTGTTTATGTGCTGGATAACATTGATTGATTTATGTATGTTGAACCATTCCTGTATCTTTGGGATGAAGCCTACTTGATCATGGTGGAAGATCTTCTCCATGTGTTCTTGTATTTGGTTTGCAAGTATTTTCTTGAGAATGTCTGTATTTATGTTCATGAGAGATACTGGTCTGTAATTCTCTTTGTTGTGTCTCTCTGTGCTTCACGACAATGAAGAAAGAAATTGAAAGGACATCAGAATATGGAGAAATTTCCTATGCTAGCACTAGTATCTGTTAATAACAGTGAAAATGACCATCCTACCAAAACAGTTTCTAGAATCAACACAACCCCCATGATTTCATACATTTATACTTCATTATAATTAACAGACCATGAAAGGACAATTTTCAGTTTCATATGAAAACTTACAAAGCTTAGCATAGCTAAAAACCAGAAAACAAAAAACCCTGTGAAAAATAAAGGAGACCTGTGTCACCATCCTTAATTTCAAGTTGCACTACAGAGCTGTAGTAATAAAAACTACATGGTATTGGCATTAAGACACACACTTTGATGAATCAAATCAAACTGAAAACCCATGTATAAGCCCACACATCTAAGACCCAGATAGAAGTCCACACATATTGGGACTCCTGATTTTTGACAAAGAATCCAAGACACACTGGAACAAATACAGCATCTTCAGCAAATGGTGCTCATCAAACCAGATGGCTGCATGTAGAAGAATGTAAAGAGACCCATAGTTATTACCATGCAAAAAGCTAGAAGACCTCAACATAAGGCCAGACACCCTGAATCTGTTAGAAAAGAAAGCAAGGAATAGTCTTGAACACACTGGCATGGGAAAAGACTTTCTAAACAGAGCATTATTAGCACAGGCACTAAGATCAATAATTAATAAGTGAGCCATCATAAAATTGAAAAGCTTCTGTATGGCAGAAAACACCAACATTTGGGCAAATCAGCAGCCAACAGAATGTCAACGATCTTTACCAATTAAGAGAACTGGACTCCAAGAAAACAAATAACCCACTAGGGAAAATAGGGTGTAGATCTAAACAAAGGCTTCTCAAACGATGAAAGACCAATAACTGAGAAACATGTTTGAAATGTTCAACATCCTCAGGAAAATGCAAATCAAAACTACTTTGAGATTTGATCTTACACCAGTCATAATGGCAAGGTCTATGAAAAAATTGATAGCATAGACTGGCAAGAATGTGAGGTCAGGGGAACCCTTGTGCATTGCTGGTGGGATTATAAACTTGTACATCTACTATGGAAACCAGTGTGGTGTCTTTTCAGGAAGTTGGGGATAGATCTACCTCAAGATCCAGCTAGACCTCTCTTAGGTATGCACCCAAAGGACTTGGCATTCTACTACAGAGATACTTGCTCATTCATGGTCATTGCTACTCTATTTATATGAGCCAGAAATGGATAACAGTAGAAATGTGCATTGCTAGATGAATGGATGATAAAAGCATAGTGCATTTACATAACGGAGTTTTGCTAGGCTGTTAAGAAAACAAAACAAATTTCATGAAATAATGAAATCTGCAGGTAAATGATAGGGCTAGAAAAAAATCTTCCTGATTGAGGTAGCCTATACCCCAAGAGACAATTATTGTATGTTTCACTTATATGTGAATGTTGGCCTTTAAGCATTCAACACACATGTTATAATGCATATAACCACAAAGGTTACTATAAAGGAAGAAACTAGGGAGGGGGGTG
The DNA here is from genome assembly GCF_978045245.1 of Mus caroli. NCBI lineage: Eukaryota > Metazoa > Chordata > Mammalia > Rodentia > Muridae > Mus > Mus caroli. The sequence continues at coordinate 126,924,334 of NW_028227258.1, forward strand.
GGCCTCCAAGCAATAGGAGATAAAATATATAGTTTCAGGGAAACAGGAGGGAAACTTAAATGGGAGAATTAAATGGGGAAAGGGAAGGAAGGAAGAAAGGAAGGAAGGGAGGATGGAAGGAAAGAAGGGAATATGGGAGAGGCAATACTAAGGGTCCTTTGAGGAGTCATATGGAAATCTACTACAGTAGAAGCTTCTTAAAATATATACACATGTGAAAGAAGTGCAAACAGGTCACTAAGTAATGGGGAGACAGAGTCCCAAGTAAACATTTTTCCCACCAAGTGACACCTCCAGTGCCAAGAATGGGTTGCAACTGGATGGGTTGTTGAGCAAATGGATGCCATAGAAACCCCGAACATCTCAGACTATTGCCAAAATTAATTTTTTCTTCTCCACAAACTGATAGTAAGTCTCTATTGCTGAAAAACAACACTAATATGAAGTGGAAACTTCTTGTTTCTTTGGAAAATCAGTTACGTCAAATGGTGTTTTGCTGGGGCACACAGGAGAAATGATGTCTTGCTAGAGCAGACATGTAAAAGAATGTTTTCCTGAAGCAGACACAGGTAAAAGGTTGTTTTGCTAAAGCAAACACATGAAAGGATGCATGGTGTTAAAAAGTAATATACATATAATCCAAGAGATGGTGGATGATTCTGGATGGTATTGATATACCTTGCCATTCCTTAGTGATCATTGTTTGTCATGACTTTATATAAAGAAACACACCAAAAAAAAAAAAATGTCTGAGGGTGTTCTGGTGGCTTCTTGCTACTTCCTCGGACTCAGATGGATTCACAGAGTGAAGTGGAGGTTTCTGGATGTGTCATCTGGTACAGACTCACATGGAGTTTTGCTAAGACAGATTCATGTGGTATTTTGCTGAGACAAGACCCGTGGGAGAACACATGATGTTTGGTGGGAGTATAAATAGGACTCAAGGGACAGTGATGGCTGGCTTGCATAGCTAGCTTTGTAATACTTCCTTGGTTTCATGTCTTCATCTCTGCTGATCTTCACTTTGGTGAGAGAGGCACAGTAGAGAACTTATCCTGGCAAGCTGCCTGGTCCTGGTCACCCCTGCTGACTCATGCCAATTTGATGGAGGCCTGGATGTTTCTGCTGGATCGTGGCACTGCTGCTGATTTGGGTTTGCTATCCTGACTCTACTGAACTGAACTGCTAGTATCCCAACAATTGAAGATTGAAATTGCCTCAAGGAACTACTTCTAAACATCGTACAACAAAGCCTTCTGGCTTCTTCTGGATCGACCCTGCCATTGCTGATTCTTTTTTTTTTTTTTTTTGATTTTTAATATTTTTATTACATATTTTCCTCAATTACATTTCCAATGCTATCCCAAAAGTCCCCCATAGCGCCCCCCACTTCCCTACCCACCCATTCCCATTCTTTTGGCCCTGGCATTCCCCTATATTGGGGCATATAAAGTTTGTAAGTCCAATGGGCCTCTCTTTCCATTGATGGCCGACTAGGCCATCTTTCGATACATATGCAGCTAGAGACAAGAGCTCCAGGGTTCTGGTTAGTACATCATGTTGTTCCAACAATAGGGTTGCAGATCCCTTTAGCTCCTTGGGTACTTTCTCTAGCTTCTCCATTGGGAGCCCTGTGATACATCCAATAGCTGACTGTGAACATCCACTCCTGTGTTTGCTAGGCCCCGGCATCGTCTCACAAGAGACAGCTATATTTGGGTCCTTTCAGCAAAATCTTGCTAGTGTATGCAATGGTGTCAGCGTTTAGAAGCTGATTATGGGATGGATCCCTGGATATGGCAGTCTCTAAATGGTCCATCCTTTCCTCACAGCTACGAACTTTGTCTCTGTAACTCCTTCCCTGGGTGTTTTGTTCCCAAATCTAAGAAGGTGCACAGTGTCCACACTTAGGTCTTCATTCTTCTTGAGTTTCATGCATTTAGCAAATTGTATCTTATGTCTTGGGTATCCTAAGTTTTGGGCTAATATCCACTTATCAGTGAATACATATTGTGTGAGTTCTTTTGTGATTGTGTTACTTCACTCAAGATGATGCCCTCCAGGTCCATCCATTTGGCTAGGAATTTCATAAATTCATTCTTTTTAATAGCTGACTAGTACTCCATTGTGTAAATGTACCATAATTTCTGTATCCATTCCTCTGTGGAGGGACATCTAGGTTCTTTCCAGCTTCTGGCTATTATAAATAGGGCTGCTATGAACATAGTGGAGCATGTGTCCTTTTTACCGGTTGGGACATCTTCTGGATATATGCCCAGGAGAGGTATTGCTGGATCCTCCGGTAGTACTATGTCCAATTTTCTGAGGAACCGCCAGACTGATTTCCAGAGTGGTTGCACAAGCTTGCAATCCCACCAACAATGGAGGAGTGTTCCTCTTTCTCCACATCCTCGCCAGCATCTGCTGTCACCTGAATTTTTGATCTTAGCCATTCTGACTGGTGTGAGGTGGAATCTCAGGGTTGTTTTGATTTGCATTTCCCTGATGATTAAGGATGTTGAACATTTTTTCAGGTGTTTCTCTGCCATTCGGTATTCCTCAGGTGAGAATTCTTTGTTCAGTTCTGAGCCCCATTTTTTAATGGGGTTATTTGACTTTCTGGAGTCCACCTTCTTGAGTTCTTTATATATATTGGATATTAGTCCCTTATCTGATTTAGGATAGGTGAAGATCCTTTCCCAATCTGTTGGTGGTTTTTTTGTCTTATTGATGGTGTCTTTAGCCTTGCAGAAGCTTTGTAGTTTCATGAGGTCCCACTTGTCAATTCTCGATCTTACAGCACAAGCCATTACTGTTCTATTCAGGAATTTTTCCCCTGTGCCCATATCTTCAAGGCTTTTCCCCACTTTCTCCTCTATAAGTTTCAGTGTCTCTGGTTTTATGTGAAGTTCCTTGATCCACTTAGACTTGACCTTAGTACAAGGAGATAGGAATGGATCGATTCGCATTCTTCTACATGTTAACAACCAGTTGTGCCAGCACCATTTGTTGAAAATGCTGTCTTTCTTCCACTGGATGTTTTTAGCTCCCTTGTCGAAGATCAAGTGACCGTAGGTGTGTGGGTTCATTTCTGGGTCTTCAATTCTGTTCCATTGGTCTATTTGTCTGTCACTATACCAGTACCATGCAGTTTTTATCACAATTGCTCTGTAGTAGAGCTTTAGGTCCGGCATGGTGATTCCACCAGAGGTTCTTTTATCCTTGAGAAGAGTTTTTGCTATCCTAGGTTTTTTGTTATTCCAGATGAATTTGCAGATTGCACTTTCTAATCGTTGAAGAATTGATTTGGAATTTTGATGGGGATTGCATTGAATCTGTAGATTGCTTTTGGCAAGATAGCCATTTTTACAATGTTGATCCTGCCAATCCATGAGCATGGGAGATCTTTCCATCTTCTGAGATCTTCTATAATTTCTTTCTTCAGAGACTTGAAGTTTTTATTATACAGATCTTTCACTTCCTTAGTTAGAGTCACGCCAAGATATTTTATATTATTTGTGACTATTGAGAAGGGTGTTGTTTCCCTAATTTCTTTCTCAGCCTGTTTATTCTTTGTGTAGAGAAAGGCCATTGATTTGTTTGAGTTAATTTTATATCCAGCTACTTCACCGAAGCTGTTTATCAGGCTTAGGAGTTCTCTGGTGGAATTTTTAGGGTCACTTATATATACTATCATATCATCTGCAAAAAGTGATATTTTGACTTCATTTTTTCCAATTTGTATCCCTTTGATCTCCTTTTGTTGTCGAATTGCTCTGGCTAGGACTTCAAGTACAATGTTGAATAGGTATGGAGAAAGTGGACAGCCTTGTCTAGTCCCTGATTTTAGAGGGATTGCTTCAAGCTTCTCACCATTTACTTTGATGTTGGCTACTTGTTTGCTGTAGATTGCTTTTATCATGTTTAGGTATGGGCCTTGAATTCCTGATCTTTCCAAGACTTTTATCATGAATGGGTGTTGGATCTTGTCAAATGCTTTTTCCGAATCTAACGAGATGACCATGTGGTTTTTGTCTTTGAGTTTGTTTATATAGTGGATTACGTTGATGGATTTCCATATATTGAACCATCCCTGCTTCCCTGGGATGAAACCTACTTGGTCAGGATGGATGATTGTTTTCATGTGTTCTTGGATTCGGTTAGCAAGAACTTTATTGAGGATTTTTGCATCAATATTCATAAGGGATATTGGTCTGAAGTTTTCTATCTTTGTTGGGTCTTTTTGTGGTTTAGTTATCAGAGTAATTGTGGCTTCATAGAATGAGTTGGGTAGAGTACCTTCTGTTTCTATTTTGTGGAATAGATTGTGAAGAACTGGGATTAGATCTTCTTTGAAGGTCTGATAGAACTCTGCACTAAACCCATCTGGTCCTGGGCTTTTTTTAGTTGGGAGACTATTAATGACTGCTTCTATTTCTTTTGGGGGATATAGGGCTGTTTAGATCATGGACCTGATCTTGATTCAACTTTGGTACCTGGTATCTGTCTAGGAACTTCTCCATTTCATCCAGGTTCTCCAGTTTTGTTGAGTATAGCCTTTGGTAGAAGGATCTGATGGTGTTTTGGATGTCTTCAGGATCTGTTGTTATGTCTCCTTTTTCATTTCTGATTTTGTTAATTAGGATGCTTTCCCTGTGCCCTCTAGTGAGTCTGGCTAAGGGTTTATCTATCTTGTTGATTTTCTCAAAGAACCAGCTCCTTGATTTGTTGATTCTTTGAATAGTTTTTCTTGTTTCCACTTGGTTGATTTCACCCCTGAGTTTGATTATTTCCTGCCGTCTACTCCTTTTGGGTGAATGTGCTTCCTTTTGTTCTAGTGCTTTTAGGTATGTTGTCAAGCTGCTAATGTGTGCTCTCTCTAGTTTCCTTTTGGAGGCACTCAGAGCTATGAGTTTTCCTCTTAGAAATGCTTTCATTGCGTCCCATAAGTTTGGGTATGTTGTGGCTTCATTTTCATTGAACTCTAAAAAGTCCTTAATTTCTTTCTTTATTGTGGGGCGCCGCTGTCTTCCGGTGCTGAGTCATTTCCTCAGCACCAACTAGTAAACACCTAGTTTGCGCCTGCGCTGGAAATCCCCGCCCCGGGCAGCTCCGCCTCAGGGATGGGGTGATCAGTGTTGAGCCAATCATGGCTTGCTACGTCCGAGGCGGGGAGAATTTCTTATAAAAGGGAGGGGCTCGGATTGCCTGGGGTCTCCGGTTGTGAAGCTTATGCTCTCCCTCTCAAGACGCATAAAGCTTGCTGCAGAAGAACCCTATTGTGTGTGGTGTCCTCATTCGCGGGCGAATCAGTGAACACTCACATCTGGTGCCGAAATCCCGGGAAAACGAAGAACAGAAGAACATCGCGAGCACCGTCGGAGATCCCTCGGTGACGGGGAGGGTCCAGAACTGCAGGAACTACGTCTCGGAAAGGTATGCCTGAATTTTACCTGACCCTTTCGCACTCCCTTCAACTAACTGGGCCGTGGGAGGGATTGCCCGAGGCTTTAATTATCGTCCTCGTGGCCTTGGTTGTATGGTTCCTAGCCCTCTTCTTTTGTGAACATAGAAGGTTGTGTTAAATTGAAGTTCTTACGATCTCGGAGACATAAAACTGCAGTCTCCTTTAGAGTATCATGGGGGCTTCTCAATCAGTACAAACTTCATTAAAAGAACTTCTCAAAAGAAGGGACCTGAAGCTTGGGGACAGAGTTCTTCGCCGCTTTGTCGAGGAAGTTGATCGAGTAGCTCCCTGGTATGCGGTGTCAGGATCTCTGACGCTGCTGTCATGGAATAAGCTAGGCAACGATCTAGAAACCTGTTCAGACCTCAGGTTGGGAGTTAAGGCCATATGGAAACTAGTTAAGAGTTGTCTTGAAGATGAGGCCTGTGAGGAGGAGCGAAGGAAAGGGCAAAAGGTTTTAGAAGCTATGCAGGAAGGTATGTCAGAATCCGAGCGTAGTGAGAGGATGGGTGTGCGCACAAAAACCGTAAAAAAGGCAAAAAAGGGAAGTGAAAAAGGACCTCCCGGGAGAAACAGAAAGGGAGAGAAGGGGAGCAGCAGGCCCGGGTTATATCCGACCCGAGAACTGGCTGCCCTCCACCTAAGAGATACCTCGGATTCTTCTGAAACCGAGGATAGTAAACTGACCTCGGAGGAAGAGGGCGAGTTAGAAGAAGAAGCAGTTAGATCTAAAGGAGAAAGGTATCACCCAGATGAAGGCGGGCGACCTAAGTCAAGTAAGCCTGCGACCGGTGTCTTCTTTAAGGATAGGAGATTGTTGGCTGCCGCCATTCCCTCCGCTCCCCCACCTTATGAGGCCCGGTCATCCACAACTTCCTTTTTTCCCCAAAAGATCCTCCGCAAGCTACAATTAGCGTTTCCTGTTTATGAGCAAGAAGGGGGGAGAATCTACGCTCCTGTAGACTATAGTCAGATAAAAGATCTTGCAGAATCAGTAAGAAAATATGGTCCCAATGCTAATTTTACTATTATGATTCTTGAAAGAATGGCACAAACTGCCATGACACCTAGTGATTGGCAAATGGTGGTTAAGGCCGCCTTGCCTACTATGGGACAATACATAGAATGGAAAGCCTTGTGGCATGAGGCAGCCCAGTCCCAGGCCAGGGTCAACGCAATAGCCCTTACGCAAGAGCAGCGGGATTGGACATTTGACCTTTTAACAGGCCAAGGCCCGTGGGCCGCAGATCAAATTAATTACCATTGGGGGGCGTACGCCCAGATTTCCAGCACAGCCATACGGGCCTGGAAGTCACTTAATCGCAAGGGAGAAACCACCAATCAGCTTACAAAAATTGTTCAAGGGCCCCAGGAGCCCTTTGCCGACTTCGTCGCACGCATGATGGAGGCGGCAGGAAAAATCTTTGGGGACCCAGAGGGGATAGGACCCTTTATTGAGCAACTGATCTTTGAACAAGCCACCCAGGAATGCAGGAATGCCATTGCTCCTAGAAAATCAAAAGGGCTGCAAGAATGGCTAAGAGTGTGTAGAGAGCTTGGAGGTCCACTTAGCAATACTGGCCTCGCGGCCGCCATCATGTTAGCACAAAAGCATCCTCCACAAAAGAAGACCGGTGAACGGACCTGTTTTAATTGTGGTAAGCCTGGACATTTCAAAAGAGATTGCAAAGCCCCAGAAAAGAAAGGGGGGGTCTTGACCCTCTGCACGAGGTGTGGTAAAGGGTACCATAGAGCAGATCAATGTCGCTCAGTGCGAGATATACAGGGAAGGCTTTTGCCTCCATTAAATGTTCCTGCTCCCAATGTGTCAAAAAACGGGTCATTGGGCCCACGGTCCCAGGGCCCTCAAAGATATGGGAACCGGTTTGTCAGAACCTCCGGGATGGCGGAAGAAGCGACCCAGGAAGACCCACAAGGGTGGACCTGCGCGCCGCCTCCGACCTCCTACTAATGCCCCAAATGAGTATCCAACCAGTACCTATAGAGCCAATGTCACCTTTGCCCCCTGGGACCATGGGCCTTATCCTCGGACGAGGGTCACTCACCCTACGGGGCCTAGTGGTCCATCCTGGGGTTGTTGACCACCTACACTCCCCCGAAATACAGGTCTTATGTTCCAGCCCCAGGGGCGTGTTTTCCATCAGTGCAGGAGATAGGATAGCTCAATTGCTGCTCCTCCCCGACACCCTCTGGGAGGGCTCCCCAGGCCCCAGTCCCAAAACGATGGGGTCGTCAGGAACTGATTCAGCCTACCTTGTTGTATCCCTGAATGAAAGGCCCAAACTCTGCCTCGAAGTAAATGGAAAAAGGTTTGAAGGTATTCTTGATACCGGGGCAGACAAAAGCATTATATCCACGCACTGGTGGCCAAAAGCTTGGCCCACTACAAAATCGTCCCACTCTCTACAAGGCCTGGGATATCATTCATGCCCTGCCATAAGCTCAATGAGTTTGACTTGGAAGGCTCCTGAGGGACAAAAGGGTAAATTCGAACCTTATGTGCTCCTGCTCCCAGTAAACCTTTGGGGGAGAGACATTATGCAACATTTGGCCCTAACCCTGTCCAATGAAAAAATCGTGTTGGGGGAAGGTTTGAACAAGGCAAAAAACATGATGCTAAAGATGGGCTACAGGACAGGCAAAGGATTAGGACGGTCAGAGCAAGGAGGAATTGAGCCTATTTCACCAGTAGGAAATATAGCCCGACAAGGACTGGGTTTTTCCTAGGGGCCATGGGGACGGTTCGGCCTATACCGTGGAAAACAGAGGACCCGGTGTGGGTCCCTCAATGGCCCCTATCCTCTGAAAAAATGGAGGCCGCAATACAATTAGTAAATGAACAACTAAAATTGGATCATATAGAACCTTCTACCTCCCCCTGGAATACTCCCATATTCGTTATTAAGAAAAGATCAGGGAAATGGAGGTTGCTCCATGACCTTAGAGCCATTAATGAACAAATGCATTTGTTCGGCCCTGTGCAAAGAGGCCTTCCTGTGCTCTCCGCCCTGCCCAGGGGTTGGAATTTGATTATAATAGATATTAAAGACTGTTTCTTTTCTATACCTCTATGTCCAATAGATAGGCCCAGATTTGCTTTTACTATACCCTCTGTTAATCATATGGAACCCGATAAAAGGTACCAATGGAAGGTTCTACCACAAGGGATGTCCAACAGCCCTACTATGTGCCAACTTTATGTGCAGGAGGCCCTTTCTCCAGTAAGGGATCAATTTCCCTCGTTAGTCATGCTCCATTATATGGACGACATCCTTCTGTGCCACAAGGACCTTGGCCTGCTTCAAAGGGCCTACCCCCTTTTACTTAAAACTTTGAGTCAATGGGGACTTCAAATAGCTGTAGAAAAGGTCCAAATTTCAAATACTGGACAGTTCCTGGGTACCATGGTGACACCAAATAACATCATACCTCAAAAATTAGAGATAAGAAGGGACCACCTCCATACCCTAAATGATTTTCAGAAATTGTTGGGGGACATTAACTGGCTTAGACCCTTTTTAAAAATCCCCACTTCGGAATTAAGATCTTTGTTCAATATCTTAGAAGGAGATTCGCACATCACGTCCCCCCGAACATTGACTCCAGCTGCTGATCTGGCCCTACAAAAGGTGGAAATAGCCCTGACACAAGCGCAGTTGCTCCGTATCGAAGAATCACAACCCTTTAGTCTGTGTGTCTTACAAACTGCCCATTTGCCAACTGCCATTCTTTGGCAGAATGGGCCCCTGCTATGGGTTCACCCAAATGTATCCCCAGCAAAAATAATACATTGGTATCCTGAAGCCATAGCTCAGCTTGCACTCAGAGGCTATAAAGCAGCCATCACCCATTTCGGGCGTAGCCCCCACCTCTTGGTGGTGCCTTATACCTCTGTGCAAGTTCAGACCTTGGCCGCCACATCCAATGACTGGGCTATACTAGTTACAACTTTCCCTGGAAGCATAGACAATCACTATCCCAAACACCCGATCCTACACTTTGCCCAGAGCCAGTCAATTGTGTTCCCGCATGTAACGGTAAGAAACCCAATTAAGGAAGGGCTCATGGTGTATACCGATGGCTCCAAGAATGGTGTAGGGGCCTTTGTGGTCAATGGCAAAATATGTTCCAAACAATATAAAGAAGCATCACCTCAAGTAATAGAGTGTCTAGTGGTTCTGGAGGTATTAAAAACCTTCTCTGAACCCCTCAATATTGTGTCAGACTCTAGTTATGTAGTAAATGCAGTAAACTTGCTGGAGGTGGCTGGAGTAATCAAACCCTCTAGCACTTTAGCACAAATTTTTCAAGAAATACAATCAGTGTTGCTTCAAAGAAAATTCCCAGTTTTCATCACTCATATCAGGGCTCATTCAGGCCTACCTGGCCCCATGTCCCTGGGTAATGACTTGGCAGACAAAGCCACCAAATTAATAGCCACAGCCCTGTCATCCTCTGTGGAAGCTGCAAAAGGATTCCACAATCGCTTTCATGTAACGGCAGAAACGTTGCGCCGTCGCTTCTCCTTGACTAGGAAAGAAGCTCGTGACATCGTCACTAGCTGCCAAAATTGCTGTGAGTTTCTGCCCCTCCCTCATGTGGGGATCAACCCCCGCGGCATTCAGCCTTTACAAATATGGCAAATGGATGTCACACATGTCCCCTCCTTTGGCAAATTACAATATCTTCATGTGTCCGTTGATACCTGCTCTGGCATTATTTTTGCATCTCCCCATGTGGGAGAAAAGGCAACACATGCGATCCAACACTGCCTCGAGGCTTGGAGCGCTTGGGGACAACCTAAATTTATTAAAACTGATAACGGACCAGCTTATACTTCACAAAAATTTCAAAGCTTTTGTCGCCAAATGGGAGTAACGCATCTAACTGGTATCCCATATAACCCACAAGGTCAAGGCATTGTTGAGAGAGCACATCGGACCCTTAAATCTTATGTTGTTAAACAAAAAGGGGGCGCTGACGAAGCTATACCCCGTACGCCAAAAGTGTCTGTGTCATTGGCACTATTCACCCTCAATTTTTTAAATCTTGACGCACACGGCCATACTGCGGCAGAACGACATTGTTCTGAACCAACTAGACCCAAAGAATTAATAAAATGGAAAGATGTCTTAACCAACAAATGGAGAGGCCCGGATCCTATTCTAATAAGATCCAGGGGAGCTGTTTGTGTTTTCCCGCAGAACGAACAAAATCCATTCTGGGTCCCAGAAAGACTAACACGATCAATACCCCAAGATGATGAAGATCGCCCTGCTGATATTGGGAATCACCCTGCCCCTGCAAGTGACATCCAAACGGGAGGAGCTCCGATGGGGAATAATGTCGACGTTCCCGCTGCCAATGCCAGTGACACATGATGCGCAAGTATTCCCCCGCTTGTTTGTGACCGAAGATACCTTAGGTTTACCATATTTACCATGGGACCCACAAGCTGAACGGGTAATAGATAATAGAACCTTTATATTTAAAGGGAGCTTGTGTTTCATCAGCGGCAACCCATCAAATTACTGTATTGGGTTATTGTCACAGGTCTCTACACTCATTTCCAATGTATGGGCCGCTAATGGAACCCACTGGTGTGCAAATGCAACTTCAATTATAGCAGTTTGGCCTAAAAGCATTATCCAACTTGTTAAACAACCCAAATTGGCACCCTTTTGCTCTACCAAGGAAGAGACATTGTCAATCTTACCATGGTCCGGTTGCCAATCTCGCAGAACAGGGACTATTGGGAATCACTTTACCTTTTCTCCCCCTCTGGCCAATGGATCATTCCATATTGCAAAACTCAATGGTCTGGATAACCCCAGGGCCACCGGCAACCCTTTTGATTTGTGGTTGCTGTGCGGCCTTAATGGCAGTTGCACAGATTTAACCCCCATAGGCTTTGTGCAAGGAGCACGTATTAGAAAGGGGGTATTATGCTCACAGTCATTTGGCGACAAGTCCCCCTGGGCCTTCCAACAGACTAAGGATTTTGGGCCGGTGCCTGTATGCGTTTGGCCCCCTTTTTTATGGGTAGTTAGTAATTCCACCAGCTCACATGATTCTAGTCAGTTAAATTGTAGTGAGAATGCCTGTTATTATGTGATGTGCTGGAATGCTACTAAATTTCCTTTAGCTTTGATAATGCGCTTGCCCCGATTTATTCCGGTCCCGGTGGTGGCGCCCAGCTCTTTGGCCTTGTTTAGAGAAAAAAGAGATTTTGGAGTATCGGCAGTTATAGTTGGTACCTTAGCGGCAGTGGGGATCACTGCCTCGGTTACCGCCTCTGCGTTAGCTTTGAGCGGGACAATACAAACGGCCGATACCATCAACCAACTCTCGGCCTCAATCACTGTAGCCATGGATAAGGGGCATTTCGCATACTCCCAATTACAGGGGGGTCTGTTATTGGTGAACCAACGTATAGACTTGGTTCAAGAACAAATAGACATTCTTTGGCAAATTGCCCAATTGGGATGTGAAATGAAACTGCCAGGCCTCTGTATTACCTCCATACAATTTAAAAATTTTACCCGTGCTGCAAACCTTTCTAAGAATTTGTCCTTACAGCTGAGAAATAATTGGTCGATGGAATTTGATCAGACTCTCCAAGAGCTTCGGATGGCTATAGTAGAGATCAACTCCACGCGACTTGATTTTTCCCTGACTGAAGGCTTCGCGTCCTGGATTTCATCAGCCTTCTCTTATTTTAAAGAATGGGTGGGGGTGGGCTTATTCGGAATCCTCCTCTGCTTTGGACTGGCACTTAGCTTAGGGTTAATCTGCAAATTATATAAGAAAAACAATAGAGACAAAATCATGATATCCCAGGCGCTTGCTGCCCTGGAGCAGGGGCAATCTGCACAGGTATGGTTGGCGGCGCTTAAACAAAATTGATTTGCACCACTGGTCGCTGGCTGCCCACGCTTTAGCGGGTGAGCTTCAGCAGCCCTAGAGGATTGTAGAGCAATGCATCGCACAGGTGGTCCCCCCGTCCCACCTGGGGAATATGCCGTCTAGTGGGGGTTTCCTGCCCTAGTCTTCCCCTCCTCGAAAAAATGGCAGAGGGACAGGTCGGAGCAACTTCAGGTCCCACTCAAGCCTAGTTGTTGCTTGCGGACATAGTTCTTACATCTCTGAGTAAGAGGATTCGGCCAATGTTCCCGTCCTCTCATACTGGGTGTCCAGTTGGTTTTATTAGACAAAAAAGGGGGAGATGTGGGGCGCCGCTGTCTTCCGGTGCTGAGTCATTTCCTCAGCACCAACTAGTAAACACCTAGTTTGCGCCTGCGCTGGAAATCCCCGCCCCGGGCAGCTCCGCCTCAGGGATGGGGTGATCAGTGTTGAGCCAATCATGGCTTGCTACGTCCGAGGCGGGGAGAATTTCTTATAAAAGGGAGGGGCTCGGATTGCCTGGGGTCTCCGGTTGTGAAGCTTATGCTCTCCCTCTCAAGACGCATAAAGCTTGCTGCAGAAGAACCCTATTGTGTGTGGTGTCCTCATTCGCGGGCGAATCAGTGAACACTCACACTTTATTCCTTCCTTGACCAAGGTATCATTGAGAAGAGTGTTGTTCAGTTTCCACGTGAAGGTTGGCTTTCTATTATTTATTTTGTTATTGAAGATCAGCCTTAGTCCATGGTGATCTGATAGGATGCATGGGACAATTTCAATATTTTTGTATCTGTTGAGGCCTGTTTTTTGACCAATTATGTGGTGAATTTTGGAGAAGGTACCATGAGGTGCTGAGAAGAAGGTATATCCTTTTGTTTTAGGATAGAATGTTCTGTAGATATCTGCCAGGTCCATTTGATTCATAATTTCTCTTAGTTTCTCTGTGTCCCTGTTTAGTTTCTGTTTCCATGATCTGTCCATTGGTGAAAGTGGTGTGTTGAAGTCTCCCACTATTATTGTATGAGGTGCAATGTGTGCTTTGAGATTTACTAAAGTTTCTTTAATGAATGTGGCTGCCTTTGTATTTGGAGCATAGATATTCAGGATTGATAGTTCCTCTTGGAGGATTTTACCTTTGATGAGTATGAAGTGTCCCTCCCTGTCTTTTTTAATGACTTTGGGTTGGAAGTCAATCTTATCAGATATTAGAATGGCTACTCCAGCTTGTTTCTTCATGCCATTTGCTTGGAAAATTGTTTTCCAGCCTTTCATTCTGAGGTAGTGTCTATCCTTTTCTCTGAGATGAGTTTCCTGTAAGCAGCAAAATGTTGGGTCTTGTTTGTGTAGCCAGTTTGTTAGTCTATGTCTTTTTATCGGGGAGTTGAGTCCATTGATATTAAGAGATATTAAGGAAAAGTAATTGTTGTTTCCTGTTATTTTTGTTGTTAAAGTTGGCATTCTGTTTTTGTGGCTGTCTTATTTTAGGTTTGTTGAGGGATTACCTTCTTGTTGTTTCTAGGGCTTGGTTCCTGTCCTTGTATTGGTTTTTTTCTGTTATTATCCTTTGAAGGGCTGGATTCATGGAGAGATAATGTGTGAATTTGGTTTTGTCATGGAATACTTTGGTTTCTCCATCTATGTTAATTGAGAGTTTGGCTGGGTATAGTAGCCTGGGCTGGAATTTGTGTTCTTTTAGTGTCTGTATAACATCCGTCCAGGATCTTCTGGCTTTCATAGTCTCTGGTGAAAAATCTGGTGTAATTCTGATAGGCTTGCCTTTATATGTTACTTGGCCTTTTTCTCTTACTGCTTTTAGTATTCTATCTTTATTTAGAGCATTTGTTGTTCTGATTATTATGTGTCGGGAGGTATTTCTTTTCTGGTCCAGTCTATTTGGAGTTCTGTAGGCTTCTTGTATGTTCATGGGCATCTCTTTCTTTAGATTTGGGAAGTTTTCTTCTATAATTTTGTTGAAGATGTTTGCTGGTCCTTTGAGTTGAAAATCTTCATTCTCATCCACTCCTATTATCCGTAGGTTTGGTCTTCTCATTGTGTCCTGTATTTCTTGGATGTTTTGAGTTAGGATCTTTTTGCATTTTACATTTTCCTTGATTGTTGTGCTGATGTTCTCTATGGAATCTTCTGCACCTGAGATTCTCTCTTCCATCTCTTGTATTCTGTTGCTGATGCTCGTATCTATGGTTCTAGATTTCTTTCCTAGGGTTTCAATCTCCAGTGTTGCCTCATTTTGGGTTTTCTTTATTGTGTCTACTTCCCTTTTTATGTCTAGTATGGTTTTGTTCATTTCCATCATCTGTTTGGATGTGTTTTCCTGTTTTTCTGTAAGGACTTCTACCTGTTTGATTATGTTATCCTGTTTTACTTTAAGGATTTGTAACTCTTTAGCAGTGTTCTCCTGCAATTCTTTAAGGGATTTTTGTGCTTCCTCTTTAGTGTCTTCTGCCTGTTTAGCAGTGTTCTCCTGTATTTCTTTAAGTGTGTTATTTAAGTCCTTCTTGAAGTCCTCTACCATCATCAGGAGATATGCTTTTAGATCCGTGTCTAGCTTTTCCGGTGTGTTGGGGTGCCCTGGACTGGGCGAAGTGGGGGTGCTGGGTTCTGATGATGGTGAGTGGTCTTGGTTTCTGTTAGTAAGATTATTACGTTTACCTTTCGCCATCTGGTAATCTCTGGGGTTAGTTGTTATCGTTGTCACTGTTTAAAGATTGGAGCAGAAGCTGTGTTCCACTCACCAGCAGTCTCTAAATCCTGCGGTGGGGTTCGTGGGTAGCTGGCGGGTGTCAGGCAACCCTGTGCTCCAGCAACCCCGGCGCTGATCCGGCCGGAAGTGGCCTGTGGCCCTACTCAGGCAGGTTTCTGCTTCCCTAACTAATGCAGTCTCAGGTCCCGCGCGCAATTGGATTGGAGCAGAAGCTGTGCTCCACTCACCAGAAGTCTTAAGATCCTGTGGCGGGTGTTGTGGGTAGCTGGCGAGTGTCAGCCGACCCTGCGCCCCAGCTGCCCCGGTGCTTTTCTGACCGGAAGAGGCTTGTGGCCCTATGTAGGCCAGATTTCTCTCTCCCCAACCAGAGCAGTCTCAGGTCCCGCGCGCAATTGGATTGGAGCAGAAGCTGTGCTCCACTCACCAGAAGTCTTAAGATCCTGTCGCCATTGCTGATTCTTGAATGGTGTTTGTGAGTGGATAGAGCTGCAGCTGCTGATTTGTGTGAACTAAACTGCTGATATCCTGATAACACAGATTGGATTGCTCCAAAGACCTATTTCTAAACTGGTGTATTGCCCCTGTATCCTAATAACCTTTCTTTTCCATTACTTCTGGTGGGTGGTAGGCAACATGGGAGGTTAAAACACTTAAGAAACTTTATTAAAAGTAGGTTTTGAAAAAGCTAATCCAACACTAAGATATCTCATTAAACATGGACTAGTTGAACTCATACCTAACTAGAGTCTTTTCCCTATTTTTAGTTCATGGTACTGAAAGGGACTCTTCAAGCTACCAGAGAAGAATGGTATATCATCAACCCAGCTACAAACTTTTCCATCTACAATGGGTCTGGCATAGAATTTAGAAAGGGGAAACTGTTCAGAGTAAGTTATATACAATTTTTCAATAACCCTCAAATATGTTATTACTATATATTTATTAAAATTATACTGTAGAAAGCTATACATATAATATTGGGAAGTATTTTTGATACAGTACTAATGGATAAATTTGTTAATTACAGAATGATAATTTTGTTAATAAAAGTTATTAATTATCCTTTAAAATGGCACATTGCATACATGATAAGCTGTGGCTATCTTTAGATGAGAGATTCAAATTATTTTATTCTTACTGATATTCTGTGCTTTTTTTTTTTTCAATTTTTCTTATGGTGCACACAGGTTATTTATAAAACCTGAATTTTAAGAGTGTTTAATAAAAGAAATTCCAGCTCTGTGAAGACGGTAACCAGAGTGATAGCTATCATTAGACTGTCTGTATGATGAGAGAGGGGCTGTTTTCTTTCTCTTTTGGAAATTATCTTTCTTTCTTTCATTAAAATATCATTTTGAATAAAATGACAAAGATAGCAGATAGTAATTTAAAGCACATTTACTTGGGGAAAGAGAAATGTGGTAACCCTTTGTCACCACTACTCTTTAAAACATTTTCTTACATGTCTCCAAGATCCGGAAATCTAGAATCAACTACAGTAAATATTTTATCATTTACCATGAAAGTCTCACACATGCATCTGAAACAGCTACGCTCTGCGTCTTCCTTCTGCTCTGTTGTACTTCCACTGCAGTTTTGTTACGTGTTCTGCTCTACAGTGCCAAGGACTTGTCCAGTGGCCTCAGATGGGTATTCCCACCTGCCTCTCTGATCAGATCCATTACCGCATGCAGTGTTCTACTTGCATGTTTCTATTGGCATAGGCATATACATCTATCTATAAAAATGTAATATACATATTGCTTTCTTTACGCAATATGATCACAGATGCTCCTCTTATGCATGTGTGTATGTATGAGCATGTGTGTATTTATATATTTATACACGTGTGATAAATCTATTCTTTTTTTTAAAGAACTATAAGGCTCTCACACATTTCATAAGTTTTGAACTTGCTACATGACTTTTGCTGCCTTATGAGGCAGAGCTGTTCTGCTTAATTTGATTCTTATGTTTGAACTGCATAATAATACTTTTTTATTCAGGAAAGAACTATTATGTCTTCTTCTTTATGAAACTTGACTCAGGTCTCATTGTTTTCTTTTATTCATCTAAAGCTGTGTTTCCAATCTAACTTGAATTTGCACCTTGTTTTCCTGAATCCATGATTAGTTACCTTTTAATAAAAAGGTAATATAATAACTAATATTAAGAATGAAATAATGAGTGGAGTAGAGAGGTGTTAGAGGTCTGTAGTCACAGAAGACAGGATGCAGAGGCAGAAGCACAAGTTCAAGGGCAGCCTGAGCAACATGAGATGATGTCTCAAAAGAAAAAAAAAGTGGGTGATAGATAAATGATTAATTTACCTTTAGAGAAAACATTTTAGAGAATTCTTTAGGGAATTCTCTGAAACCTCTACTGAAAAGTTGCATTCTCTTTTAATATGTGCTGAAAGGATTAATCATATCCAGGATTAATTAATGTGGGACAAGATCTATAATTATATCTGATATGACAGGAAGAATTTCAATTTAAAAACCACACTAATTTTTATATTCAAGATGCATATATTAAATACTTAACAGAGCTTTTAAACATAGTGCACAGTGTGTTAAGCAAATAATATGGCCCTGCAGATGGATTACAGTCCAATGGTGGAGAAATTCACCAAAGAGGAGGTCAGGCTAAGTTCTGAGGCTCATGGAAGCACAAGCTCACTTAGAAATGGATAGGGTCATGTTCTATGCCTCTCTCTCTCTCTCTCTGTGTGTGTGTGTGTGTGTGTGTGTGTGTGTGTGTGTGTGTGTGTGTGTTTGTATGTGTATATGCATATACATGTGTGAGTCTGTGTACACTCATGTGAGTGTACAGGTACAGATGCCCATGTGGAAGACAGTGTGTGATATCTGGTATCTTCTCTTACTGATCTCCACCGTATTCGTTTAAGTAGGACAGCTCACTGAGTTTGAAGCTTACCCTCCTGACTACACTGGCTGTTTGTCTCCACCCCGACACTAGGATTACAGATGTGCACAGACAGTTGGCTCTTTATGTGGTTTCTGGGCACACGAACTCAGATCCTCATGTTTGCAAAGCTACCCCTCTGATTCACTGAGCCACTTCTCTAGCCCTTAGCTTTCTTAAACTAGGAGCTGGAAAAGGACAATCCCAAAAGGATTGATTCGTCCTGGCTCGGGTAGTAGCTATTGTTTTTAATGTGACCTGGCAAAATAGAATTTCTCTACTGGAAAAGAAGCCATCCTTATTATTTTTTTTCTATTTCATTACACTCAAACTTTCCTTCAGATCCCCTGAGGCCCCTGCTTCTTGGTGGAGACCCAGAGCTTGCTCACACTGCCCTTTTCAGCCTTCCCTTCTACTTCATCTCCACTTCAACCTACAAGAACACTTTCTACCAGGTACTCTCCACTAGCCACCCTGGGCTGGGGCACAGGAGGAACGATTTTCACTGTTCTTTCTGCCCTTCATTCCAGTCTATCTAGACTTAATCTGAGTCCTGCTGCAGCTTAACTGCAGGAATACCCCCTCCCCCTGCACCTCTGATTCCTGGAGACTCCTCTTGGTGTGGACCCAGGCTCCCCTAGCTCGTTTCGGAGGCCTCCTCAGCCTTTCCTCAGAGCCCATTTCCGTTCCTTTTCTCCACCCACTGACCTGCAGAAGTCTCTCCCTTCTAGGGTGCCCCTAGCCAGCATGCTTGACGGGACACCAAGCAGGCAACAGCAAACAAAGAACACATCACCCACTAAGGAACACCTCAAACACCATGACTCCAGATGCCTAAATCCTGGTGCAAAAAACAGAAGCATGAAAAAACAAGACAATATGCCCCCTCTCAACAGAAGCCAGCAGCCATGTTGTATTATACCGCAGGAAAAATGATTTACCTGAGACACAAAACTAGGAAATCAAAATATCAATTACAAATATGTTCAGGATCTTAAATATATGACTAAATTCCTGGATGAAGACTGGAAAAAACACAAACAATTGAACAAAATAATGAAAAAAAAATGGAACCTGAAAGTAGAAAGTAACAAAAAAGTAGACCTACTAAAGAAAACCCAAATTGAAATAAAACTAAAATCAAGAAACTTAGAATGGCAAACAAAACCTCAGAAATAAGTCTCACTAATAGATTATAAGGAATAGAAAAGAGATAAGATACAATTTGCAAAACACATGAAACTCAAGAAGAATGAAGACCAAAGTGTGGACACTGTGCCCCTTCTTAGAATTGGGAACAAAACACCCATGGAAGTAGTTACAGAGACAAAGTTTGGAGCTGAGACGAAAGGATGGGCCATCTAGAGACTGCCACACCCGGGGGATCCATTCCATAATCAGCTTCCAAACGCTGACACCATTGCATACGCCAGCAAGATTTTGCTGAAAGGACCCTGATATAGCTGTCTCTTGTGAGGCAATGCAGGTGCCTGGCAAACACAGAAGTGGATGCTCACAGTCAGCTATTGGATGGAACACAGGGCCCCCAATGGAGGAGCTAGAGAAAGTACCCAAGGCGCTAAAGGGGTCTGCAACCCTATAGGTGGAACAACAATATGAACTAACCAGTACCCCCCGGTGCTCGTGTCTCTAGCTGCATTTGTAGCAGAAGATGGCCTAGTCGGCCATCATTGGGAAGGCCCCTTGGTCTTGCAAACTTTATATGCCTCGGTACAGGGGAACGCCTGGGCCAAGAAGTGGGAGGGAGTGGGTAGGTTAGTGGGGGGGGGGTATGGGGGACTTTTGGGATAGTATTTGAAATGTAAATGAAGAAAAAACTAATTAAAAAAGAAAAAAATAGCAAAGAGAATCTCATGCCTTTAAGGCAAGGTAGAAGAAATGGCTAGCTTACTCAAAGAAAATGTTATATCTAAAAACATACAGGCACAAAATATTCAGGAAATCTGGAACAGTATGAAAAGACTAAACCTACAAATAATATCTGTAAAAGAAAATTAAGAAACTCAGATCAAAAATCACAAAAAAATATTTCTAACAAAATCATGAAAGAAAATTTCCCCAACCTAAAACTAAGAAAGAGATGCATATCAGAGACCAGAGGTCTTCAGAGCACCACACAGACAGAAACAGAAAGGAAATTCCCCATAGTACATACTCATGAAAATATACAGAACAAAGAAGGGATATTAAAAGCTGCAAAGAAAAAATGATCAAGTAACATATAAAGACAGACCCATTGTAATAACGTCTGATATTTCAATGGAGACCAAAAGCCTGACGTTTGTCTGGATGGATGTTCTACAAACTCAGAGAGACCACAGATGTCACCCTTACTACTATACCCATCAAAACCACCAGGTACAAGGAACTGAGACAAAAATGTAGGCATTCCACATTCCATGATAAACCCCAATTTAAGCAATTTCTATACAGCTCTTCAGAAGGCACTAGTAGCTCTCTCTCTCTCACTCTCTCTCTCTCCCCATCTCCCTCTCCCCATCTCCCTCTCCCTCTCCCTCTCCCCATCTCCCTCTCCCTCTCCCTATCTCCCTCTCCCTCTCCCTCTCCCTCTCCCTCTCCCTCTCCCTCTCCCTCTCCCTCTCCCTCTCCCTCTCCCTCTCCCTCTCCCTCTCCCTCTCCCTCTCCCTCTCCCTCTCCCTCTCCCTCTCCCTCTCCCTCTCCCTCTCCCTCTCCCTCTCCCTCTCCCTCTCCCTCTCCCTCTCCCTCTCCCTCCCTCTCCCTCTGCTGCTCCTTCTCTTAAGTATGAGAAGTTAAGTATGCGAAGGCTAAAACACCCAAGAAGACACCAGACCTATAAATCAAAAGGGTGGGGGAAATCCCATATCATAACAACAACAACAAACCCAGGGATCAATAAAAACTGCTCATTAATAACTCTCAGTATTAATGATCTCAGTGCCCACCGAAAAAGACACAGACGAACAGATTAGATTAGAAAACAGAATCAATGTTTCACCTGTCTCCACATTACCATCAAGGATAGCTGTTCCCTCCAGGGAAAAGAATGGAAAAGGTACTCCAAGTAAGCAGACCCAAGAAGCAAGCAGATGTAGTAGCTTTTGTAATATATGGCAAAATAGACTTCAATCCAAAACTAATTAGAAAAGATATGGAAGACTACTACATACTCATTAAAGGAAAAAATTCATAAAATGTTAAAATTCTGAACTTTTACGCACCAAACACAAGGACACAGGGACCCACAACTGAATAATGTAGAGAGTAAGAGATTGTGGAACTCTGAGTTCTAAGTGGGGTGTCTTCAACAAACTACTTAATTCAAGGCTCAGAGATCTATGTGGAAGAGGGGCTCATTGTGCTTTGGGGGCAAGGGCAGAGGGGGAGGGTGCTTGGTGGGCCCTGCTGAGGTATCCTCCCGCCAAGCCACGTGATAGGCCTTAGGTAAAAGGAAGTTTATTTGGGACCTGGAGAAGGGGGTAAAGTCAGAGAAAAGGGGACAGAGAGGGACAGCAAGAGACAGGAGAAAGGAAGAGAAGAAAATGGGAAGAGGCTGCTGAGGAAGAGAGGGAGAGGGGGAGGGGGAGAGGAGGGGAAGGGAGAGTGGGGGAGGGGGAGAGGGAGGGAGGAGAGGGACTCCTTTTATATGTGAGTCAGGCTCCTACCTGGCTGCTGTTAGGTAACTGTTGGGTGGAGCCCAGAGGAAATGCTAACAGAAGTGGAAAAAGTGTAAGTACCAGAAGCGATGGATGAATTCAAGAAGATGGATGTCTGGCACAGCACTGCAGATACACGTATGAACCCACAAAGACTGTGGCAGCATGCACAAGACCTACACAAGTTTAAGCCAGATGGGATCCTGGCACTGAGTGGGAAGTAGCCACCACTCAGCAGTGCCCGCCCACCCCTAACAAAGAGGCTATTTGCCATCGATGCCTACTGGCAAAGCTTATCCACTCTGTGCCTCTGGGTGTAACAACCAAACTCCAGGGCAGGCCCCGTGCCCCAGACTAGCTGGCTACAGAAAACAAAATACTCATTTTGTTGTGGACTTTAGGTTCATTTTGGCACATTTTGTCTTATTGGTCTTTTGCTTATTAGTTTTGGTATTTGTGTTTTTGTGAGTTTTGCTTTGTCAGAGAAAGAGGCCAAGAAAGATCATACAGTTGTGTTAGTAAGAAGGGGGGGGGGTCTGGGAGTTGGTGAGGGGAGGGAATATGTTGAAAATATCTTGTGTAAAAAATTAAATTACAAAAAAGGCAAAATAAATTCTTCAGATTTGCCAAACATGGTGGCGCACGCCTTTAGTCCCAGCACTCTGGAGGCAGAGGCAGGCAGATTTCTGAGTTTGAGGTCAGTCTGGTCTACAAAGTGAGTTCCAGGACAGCCAGGGCTATACAGAGAAACCCTGTCTCGAAAAAAGAAAAAAAAAAAATCTTCAGATTTATGCAAACCAATTTTTCTGTTACTTTTCAAATTCTCAGTCGTTTATTATGTTTTTGAGTCAGTTAACAAATGAATAATGATGTTTCAAACTTTTAAAATTTAATTTAAATTATAATTTCATTAAAAAAATAATTTCAAACATGATAAGAGACTATTACAATGATTTCCTCTGCGCCAATTGTTTAGATTCAACATCTAGTCATTGAATTAGTTCCTTTCCCAATTGTCATGACAAAATAACTTGTAAGAGAAACTCAAGGAAGGATACATTTTGGTTCTTGATTTGTGAAGATAAAAGTCTGTCAACATCATGGAAGGTGTGAGGAAGCTGGTCTCATTACTTGTAGTCACGAAGCAAAGAGAGGTGAATTCTGGTATTCAACACCCCTTTTCTTCACCCTGGGATCTCAGTCCAAAAGATGGTGATACCCACAGTTAAGGTAGGTCTTCCTACCTTAGTTATAGCTTTCTGGACATACCTCCCATCGTGCCCCGCAAGTAATCTTCTGAGAAGTTCTCAATACAGGCAAGATGATAAGAAAGATTAAAGACTCCACAGACTATGACTAATCTTGTTTTACACCTACTCATCTGGTTCTCTTGGTTATTTTGTTAAAGTAAATCCAGATATCCTATTATTTAAGCTGTGAATATTTGAATATATGTCTCAGAAAAAAAAATAAGGACCTTCTAGAAATACCGCGATAACAGCTTAACATCACTCTTAGTCTTGTTAAAGGGTATCATGGCCGTGGTGTGTGTATTTGCTTAAGAGAATTCTGGTAGAGTCCACAAGCCCCCACTGACTAAAGCACTTCCTGAGAATCGTTCAATCCACATCCCCCTTGACCTTTTCCCTTTTACGTTTGTTTGTTAAGATTTTTCCTGTAGAGGTTTTCGTGCACGGATATACCTGTTTGTGTGTCTGAGG
The DNA here is from genome assembly GCF_978045245.1 of Mus caroli. Lineage (NCBI taxonomy): Eukaryota > Metazoa > Chordata > Mammalia > Rodentia > Muridae > Mus > Mus caroli. The sequence continues at coordinate 126,947,752 of NW_028227258.1, forward strand.
TGTTATCTAGGATGGTTTGGTTTTTTTTTTTTTTTTTTTTTTTGTCCCTGGTTTCCTGTAAATTGAGAGTTTGACAGACAGGCTTGATCAGATCCAGGTTTGACTCTCCTCAGTGAGACTATTTCCTAAGTGGTACTGTGAGCATCCATCAGGAGACATGTAATGCCTGGTTGTCTCTCTTTTTGAGATGCTAACAGCTATTAATGATCCTTGCTGAGACCCATTAATTCATTAAAAGCATCAGAATCTACTGTCTTATTTTTCCTTCTTCATTTACCAGCTTGAATACATCTCTGAAGAAACATTCCTCATCAAATCCATATTTACTTGGGGTTTCCCCTGTAATTACGGCCGACTACATGTTAGCTCTTCCTTTTTTTAACCAGTCTCCAGAATAATGAGCCCATTCCCTCTTGTTCTCCAAAAGCAGCTGATGGGTTTCTTGAAGTGTCCTTATTGACTGGAAGTGTAAGCACACCTGGTAATTTTCAATTCACTCCACATACTCCTGTTGCTCTGCCTCGGGCAGTGACATCCAAGGGCCAGCCTCTGGAGGTAGGGGTGGCCTGTCCTTTGGAATGGCCACTGCTTTTCCGTGATTGAGATGAGGAGTAAGATTTTGTTCCCTAGCATTATAGTGTCCTCCCAGTGCAGAGCTGGGATGGCAAGGTCTGCTTGCTTTGACTTGACCTCTCCTTGCATTATGTTCCTTTGTTTCACACAAACAAAATCAAACAAATAGACAGACAGACACACACACACACAAACAAACCTCTTGTTTTTTGAAGTAATTTTCTTGATTCTTCCAGTGTATCCTAGAAGAAGTGAATATTTAAAATAGTGCATTTTAAACCTACCAGTGATCTCTCTCTCTCTCTCTCTCTCTCTCTCTCTCTCTCTCTCTCTCTCTCTCTCTCTCTTTCTCTCCTCCCTCCCTCCCTCTCTCTCACACACACATACACACACCTATTACTATACATTTTCTTTCCACTTTGACCTTCATCACTCGCTGTATGAAATCCCAGTCTCTATAGGGCCCTTTACATTCCTTTCTCCATTGTGTAGCTGGGTCAAATTTTCCTTATCTCTTCCAGGCTGGTCTTGGCTATTGTCAGCAGTTAGCATTCTTAAACGCTTTTACAAACCAAGTTAATGAATGGTTTTCTGTGTCTTTGAATGTCTTCATATTTTGCTCATGTGCATTTTTATGGGGAGATTGTGTCAAAGACTAAAGCACTGGAATGTGTATTGAGATACTTGCCCACAAACTGCACCTTTCTCTTTCTGATAACTAAAGCAGCCAAAGATTATGCTGTCCAACAACTCTGAGCAGATTTAACTGGCTTTTTTCCTAATGAAGGAGGCTGAACATGTTTTCATACAACTTGGGACCAATCACGCTGTGCTTTGGCAGGAGCAGGCCACTTACCTCTAGTCTGTTCTGCCATCGGAGTTTTAGCTTCCGACTTTTCAATGGTTGGAAGTACTTTATATATCGGGTTACTAACTCCTTGTTAGGTTGAGTGGCAACTATTGTACTCAGTTGGCTATTGGAGATTTTTATTTTTCTTCTTTTACTATTTTATTTCGCAGACAGGGTCTCATGTAGCCTAGCCTGGCCTTGAACTGGCTACATAGCTGAGGGTGACTTTGAACTTCTGACCCTTCCGTAGCTGCTTCCCAATTACTGTGTTGCAGGGTTGTATCAATGAGCCTTGCTTGGTTGTTGCTGTTTGTTTTACTAAGTATTTTTCCTCCTTTTGAAGATTTCTTTTAAGTATGTATGTGCATGTTTGTGTGAGTGTAAATAGACACTTGAGTCCAGGTACCCACAAGAGAGCAAATAGGAGTGGGGGTGGGAGGTCAGAGCCACTAGAGATGCCCAACAGGGACACCAGAAGTCAAATTCAGGTCTCCAGCCCCAGACTTTGCACCTTTCCTAAAGTGTTTATTTTGCTATAGAAAATTTGAAATTTGTGTACTTTTGAATTGAAAATAGATTCTTCTCTTATGCAATATCTCCCGACCACAGACCACAGTGTCTCCTCCCCCCACTCTTCCAGCTATTCCCAGCTTCCCCCACCTCCCCTCTCTCCCAGAGCCACTCCCCACCCCCTCCACTTCTCCTCAGAGAAGAGCAGGTCTCTACGGAGACAACAACTAAATAGGACAAAAGAAAATATAAGACAGCACAAAAACCCCTCACACTGATGCTGGACCAGGCAAGCCAGCATGAGGAAAAGAGTCTCAAGATGAGGCAAAAGAGTCAGACACACACCTGCTTCCACAGGTGGGAGTCCCACACAAACACCAAGCTAACAGACACAACATACACACAGAGGACCTGGTGTGGACCTTTACAGGCCCCATGCTTGCCACTTCAGTCTCTGCGAGCCCACGGGATCCCTGCTTAGTTGAGTCAGTAGGCTGTGTTCTCCTGGTATCCTCTACCCACTCTGACTCCTACAAGCTTTCTGCCCTCTCTTCTGTGGGATTCCTCAAGCTCTGGGGAAGGGACCTGCTAGAGACCTCCAATTTAGACTGACTCTCTTCTCTCTCTCTCTCTCCTCTGCAGACAAAGGAAGCCTCTCTGATGATTGGACAAGGCAACAATCTATGAGTCTAGCAGAATATTAGGAATCATTTCATTGATTTATTTTTTTAGACCAACTGTGCTTGGTTCTACTCTGGGTCTCTGGTTTCTGGACATCCTAGAAGTGTAGGTCAGCCACTCCCAAAAGATCTATACCACCATTGTATATCTTTCAGGCAGGACAGATTGTAGGTCAAAGGATTTGTGGCTGAGTTTGGTGTCCATATTTCTCTTGCAGTAGCCTCCAGAGTCCCTTCCTGCACAAAAGAGATTAGAACAGGGGGTGAAGGCTCCATGCAGACACCAGCTCAACCTCCCCACATTCAGTGAAGTGTGTGGAATGTTGTCCTTGACAACATTTTTGGAAAGCAGTCTTCTGTCCTAACATCAGCCTGGGTTCTTTGGGGATCTCCACCAGACACCCATGGCTACTACTTCAATTGGAGGCAACCCAGTCTCTCCTCTGGGAGTTTTGCCTGGCTACAAGAGATGGTCAGTTGACACTGTGCATCCCCATTGCTAGGAGTCCTCACTAAGATCACCTTCATCAATTCCAGGATGTTTCCACTGCACTAGGCTTTCACACTGCCCCCCCCCCCCACCAAAGCCACCAAATTCCAGCTGTCTCTCCCTGTGCTCTCTCCATCCCATCTCCCCCTTCACCTGATCCCCTCCACTCCTGTCCCCACCTACCCCCAATGTACCATCAAAATCTACTCTACTTCCCCTTCCCTTGGAGATCCATGTGTCTCACCTAGAGCCCTCCTCTTTACCTAACCTTTCTGGGTTTACAGATTGTAGCTTGGTTATCATTTACTTGACAGCTAATATCCACTTATATGTAACACATCTCATGTTTATCTTCCTGAGTCTGGGTTACCTCACTCAGGATGATTTTTTTTTCTAGTTCCATCCATTTGCCTACACATTTCATGATGCCATTTTTTAATAGCTGAGTTGCACTTTGTTGTGTAAATGTACAGCATTTTCTTTATCCTCTCTTTGGTTGTAGGACATCTAGATTTTTTCCAATTTCTATTATGAATAAAGCCACAATGAATATGGTTGAAAAAGTGTCCTTGAGGTAGAATGAAGTGTCCTTTGGGTAGTGCCCAAGAGTGGTATACCTGGATTTTGAGATAGTTTGATTCCCAACTTTCTGATGAATTGATTTCCACAGTGGCTGTACAAGTTTGCGCTCCCATCAGCAGTAAGGAGTGATGCTCTTGCTCCTTACCAGCATGAGCTGGCACTTGTGTTACTGACCTGGCAGGTGGAAACTGGAGTCTCAAAGTAGTTCTGATTTGCATTTCCCTGATGGCTGAGGATGTTGAACATTTCTTTGTTTCTCAGCCATTTGAGATTTCTCTATTGAGAACTGTGTATTCTTAAGTATTTTGTTTCCCCCTCATCTTCTGGATATCAAAATTTGTTTGGAGACAGGATCTCAACCCAAAAACAAAGAGACATTTCTCCCTGTTTCCAAATCTCACTACTAGAGCTTGTGTGGTCCATTGAATAGTAATATTCAAATGTCATATGTCTGAATTTTATTTAAGTGAGATATGAAGAATGAGTCAAATGATATCCTTTCCCATGTGGCTGTCTATTGATCCCAAACCTATGAGCAGGACAATGTGCATTGCCTCTGCAGGTCTTGCACATGCTGCGTGTCTCTGACCTGTCAGAATTGGGCCCCTGCTGCATCCTGTCTCACTGTTCCACCTGCCTGATTAGAGTGAACCGATTATGGTTTTTTGAGGTCCATTTTCTGTCTCATTGGCTGTCTATGGACACTTCTTCTCCACCCCACCTGTTGTGTTTGCACCCATGGAGTTTGTTGATCTCTGCATGATGATGTTATGATCTGATACTTTACTAAACTTTGTTATTGTAGCAAAACGCTTTTCATTTGTTCTTTTGCATTTCCGCAAGAATATAGTTATATGATTTTCATTTAATTATTTATTTAGAATCAGGATGCTTTTTTTTTTTTTTTGCTTCTATTAGGGAAAGTTGTATTTTTCTAGAAAATATGTTTTATCTGTGCCTGAAAATGCTTCCCCCCCCCTTTTTTTTACTTGGGTATTTATTTCATTTACATTTCCAATGCTATCACAAAACGTGTGGAGCCCCCACATGCTCCCCCACCTACTCCCCCACCCACCCACTCCCATTTCTTGGCCCTGGCGATCCCCTGTACTGAGGCAGATAAAGTTTGCACAACCAATGGGCCTCTCTTTCCACTGATGGCTGACTAGGCCATCTTCCCATCTTCTGATTCATATGCAGCTAGAGACAGAGCGCTGGGAGGTGGGGGTGGGGTACTGGTTAGTTCATAATGTTGTTCCACCTATAGGGTTGCAGATCCCTTTAGCTCCTTGGGTACTTTCTCTAGCTCCTCCATTGGTGGCCCTGTGAACGATCCAATAGCTGACTGTGAGCATCCATTTCTGTGTTTGCTAGGCCCGGCATAGTTTCACAAGAGACAGCTATATCTGGGTCCTTTCAGCAAAATCTTGCTAGTGTATGCAATGGTGTCAGCATTTGGAAGCTGATTATGGGATGGGTCACCAGATATGGAAGTCTCTAGATGGTCCATCCTTTCGTCTCATGTCCAAACTTTGTCTCTGTAACACCTTCTATGGGTGTTTTGTTCCTAATTCTAAGAAGGGGCAAAGTGTCCACACTTTGGTCTTCGTTCTTCTTGAGTTTCATGTGTTTAGCAAATTGTACCTTATATCTTGGGTATCCTAGGTTTCTGGGCTAATATCCACTTATCAGTGAGTACATATTGTGTGAGTTCTTTTGTGATTGGGTTACCTTACTCAGGATGGTGCCCTCCAGGTCCATCCATTTGCCTAGGAATTTCATAAATTCATTCTTTTTAATAGCTGAGTAGTACTCCATTGTGTAAATGTACCATAATTTCTGTATCCATTCCTCTGTTGAGGGGCATCTGGGTTCTTTCCAGCTTCTGGCTATTAAAAATAAGGCTGCAATGAACATAGTGGAGCATGTGTCCTTCTTACCGGTTGGAACATCTTCTGGATATATGCCCAGTAGAGGTATTGCGGGATCCTCCTGTAGTACTATGTCCAATTTTCTGAGGAACCGCCAGACTGATTTCCAGAGTGGTTGTACAAGCTTGCAATCCCACCAACAATGGAGGAGTGTTCCTCTTTCTCCACATCCTCGCCAACATCTTCTGTCACCTGAATTTTTCATCTTAGCCATTCTGACTGGTGTGAGGTGGAATCTCAGGGTTGTTTTGATTTGCATCTCCCTGATGATTAAGGATGTTGAACATTTTTTCAGGTGCTTCTCAGCCATTCGGCATTCCTCAGGTGAGAATTCTTTGTTTAGCTCTAAGCCCCATTTTTAATGGGGTTATTTGATTTTCTGGAGTCTACTTTCTTGAGTTCTTTATATATATTGGATATTAGTCCCCTATCTAATTTAGGATAGGTAAAGATCCTTTCCCAATCGGTTGGTGGCCTTTTTGTCTTATTGACGGTGTCTTTTGCCTTGCAGAAGCTTTGCAATTTTATTAGGTCCCATTTGTAGATTCTCGATCTTACAGCACAAGCCATTGCTGTTTTATTCAGGAATTTTTCCCCTGTACCCATATCTTCGAGGCTTTTCCCTACTTTCTCCTCAATAAGTTTCAGTGTCTCTGGTTTTATGTGGAGTTCCTTAATCCACTTAGATTTGACCTTAGTACAAGGAGATAGGAATGAATCAATTCGCATTCTTCTACATGATAACCACCAGTTGTGCCAGCACCATTTGTTGAAAATGCTGTCTTTTTTCCACTGGATGGTTTTTGCTCCCTTGTCGAAGATCAAGTGACCATAGATGTGTGGGTTCATTTCTGGGTCTTCAATTCTATTCCATTGGTCTACTTGTCTGTCGCTATACCAGTACCATGCAGTTTTTTTATCACAATTGCTCTGTAGTACAGCTTTAGGTCCGGCATGGTGATTCCACCAGAGGTTCTTTTATCCTTGAGAAGAGTTTTTGCTATCCTAGGTTTTTTGTTATTCCAGACGAATTTGCAGATTGCCCTTTCTAATTTGATGAAGAATTGAGTTGGAATTTTGATGGGGATTGCATTGAATCTGTAGATTGCTTTTGGCAAGATAGCCATTTTTACTATATTGATCTTGCCAATCCATGAGCATGGGATATCTTTCCATCTTCTGAGCTCTTTTTAATTTCTTTTTTCAGAGTCTTGAAGTTCTTATCATACAGATCTTTCACTTCCGTAGTTACAGTCACATCAAGATATTTTATATTATTTGTGACTATTGAGAAAGGTGTTGTTTCCCTAATTTCTTTCTCAGTCTGTTTATCCTATGTGTACAGAAAGGCCTTTGACTTGTTTGAGTTAATTTTATATTCAGCTACTTCACTGAAGCTGTTTATCAGGCTTAGGAGTTCTCTGGTGGAATCTTTAGGGTCACTTATATATACTATCATATCATCTGCAAAAAGTGATATTTTGACTTCTTCCTTTCCAATTTGTCTCCCCTTGATCTCCTTTTGTTGTCGAATTGCTCTGGCTAGGACTTTAAGTACAATGTTGAATAGGTAGGGAGAAAGTGGGCAGCCTTGTATAGTCCCTGATTTTAGTGGGATTGCTTCCAGCTTCTCACCATTTACTTTGATGTTGGCTACTTGTTTGCTGTAGATTGCTTTTATCATGTTTAGGTATGGGCCTTGAATTCCTGATCTTTCCAAGACTTTTATCATGAATGGGTGTTGGATTTTGTCAAATGCTTTCTCCGCATCTAACGAGATGATCATGTGGTTTTTGTCTTTCAGTTTGTTTATATACTGGATTACGTTGACGGATTTCCATATATTGAACCATTCTTGCATCCCTGGGACAAAACCTACTTGGTCAGGATGGATGATTGTTTTGATGTGTTCTTGGATTTGGTTAGTGAGAACTTTATTGAGGATTTTTGCATTGATATTCATAAGGAAAATTGGTCTGAAGTTCTCCATCTTCGTTGGGTCTTTTTGTAGTTTAGGTATCAGAGTAATTGTGGCTTCATAAAATGAGTTGGGCAGAGTACCTTCTGTTTCTATTTTGTGGAATAGTTTGTGAAGAACTGGGATTAGATCTTCTTTGAAGGTCTGATAGAACTCTGCACTAAACCCATCTGGTCCTGGGCTTTTTTTGGTTGGGAGACTATTAATGACTGCTTCTATTTCTTTAGGGGATATAGGACTGTTTACATCATTAACCTGATCTTGATTTAACTTTGGTACTTGATATCTGTCTAGAAACTTGTCCATTTCATCCAGGTTCTCTAGTTTTGTTGAGTATAGCCTTTTGTAGAAGGATCTGATGGTGTTTTGGATTTCTTCAGGATCTGTTGTTATGTCTCCCTTTTCATTTCTGATTTTGTTAATTAGAATGTTGCCCTGTGCCCTCTAGTGAGTCTGGCTGAGTTTGTCTATCTTGTTGATTTTCTCAAAGAACCAGCTCCTCAATTGGTTGATTCTTTGAATAGTTCTTCTTGTTTCCACTTGGTTGATTTCGCCCCTGTGTTTGATTATTTCCTGCCTTCTACTCCTCTTGGGTGAATTTGCTTCCTTTTGTTCTAGAGCTTTTAGGTGTGTTGTCAAGCTGCTAATGTGTGCTCTCTCTAGTTTCCTTTTGGAGGCACTCAGAGCTATGAGTTTTCCTCTCAGAAATGCTTTCATTGTTTCCCATAAATTTGGTATGTTGTGGCTTCATCTTCATTAAACTGTAAAAGATCCTTAATTTCTTTCTTTATTCCTTCCTTTACCAAGGTATCATTGAGAAAAGTGTTTTTCATTTTCCATGTGAATGTTTGCTTTCTCTTATTTATTTTCTTATTGAAGATCAGCCTTAGTCCATGGTGATCTGATAGGATGCATGGGACAATTTCAATATCTTTGTATCTGTTGAGGCTTGTTTTGTGACCAATTATGTTGTCAATTTTGGAGAAGGTACCATGAAGGTGCTGAGAAGAAGGTATATCCTTTTGTTTTAGGATAAAATGTTCTGTAGATATCTGTTAGATCCATTTGTTTCATAACTTCTGTTAGTTTCACTGTGTCTCTGTTTAGTTTCTGTTTCCATGATCTGTCCATTGGTGAAAGTGGTATGTTGAAGTCTCCCACTATTATTGTGTGAGGTGCAATGTGTGCTTTGAGCTTTACTAAAGTTTATTTAATGAATGTGGCTGCTCTTGTATTTGGAGCATAGATATTCAGAATTGAGAGTTCCTATTGGAAGATTTTACCTTTGATTAGTATAAAGTGGACCTCCTTGTCTTTTTTGATGACTTTGGGTTGGAAGTCGATTTTATTAGATATTAGAATGGCTACTCCAGCTTGTTTCTTCAGACCATTTGCTTGGAAAATTGTTTTCCAGCCTTTCGTTCTGAGGTAGTGTCTGTCTTTTTCCCTGAGATGGGTTTCCTGTAAGCAGCAGAATATTGGGTCTTGTTTGTGTAGCCAGTCTGTTAGTCTATGTCATTTTATTGGGGAGTTGAGTCCACTGATATTAAGAGATATTAAGGAAAAGTAATTGTTGCTTCCTATTATTTTTGTTGTTAAAGTTGGCATTCTGTTCTTGTGGCTGTCTTCTTTTAGGTTTGTTGAGGGATTACCTTCTTGTTTTTTCTAGGACGTGGTTTCCGTCCTTGTATTGGTTTTTTCTGTTATTATCCTTTGAAGGGTGGGATTCGTGGAAAGATAATGTGTGAATTTGGTTCTGTCATGGAATACTTTTGTTTCTCCATCTAAGGTTATTGAAAGTTTTTCTGGGTATAGTAGCCTGGGTTGGCATTTGTGTTCTCTTAGTGTCTGTATAACATCACATTAGACTATCTCCCATTAGCTCCCACTAAGCTTCATCCAAACATATAATTTCTAATTCTAACATTTTTAACACAGTTAATTTTTTAACCCACAACAATTCTCTCATATGCTGACTTATAAACAAGAAAGAAAAAAGGATGGAGAGAGGGGAGAAGGGAGAGAAGGAGGAAAGGAAAGAAAGCAAGAGACAGAGACTGAGAAAGATTGACTAAACTAATGTACATTTTATATGGTAATGGTTTCCATTGTTTCAAAAATTACTGGTTCTGCAGTCCCTGACACTGTTAATGCCATTGTTATGCTTACAAACAGGAACCTAGCATAACTGTCCTTTGAGAGGCTCCACCTAGTAGCCAAAGCATTTTGATTCCAAATAAATAATTAAATAAAATTATATAACTCTATCCAATGGAAGAGATAAGCAGACTCACACCCAAACATTAGATGGAGCTCAGGGAGTCTTACGGAACAGTTGAGAGAAGGATTAGGGGACCCTAAGAGGACAAGGTCTCCACAGGAGGACCAACAGAGTCAATTAACCAGGACCCTTGGGGGCTTCTAGAGACTGAATCACCAACCAAAGAGTGAGCATGGGCTGGACCTAGGTCCCCTGCACATTTGTGGCAGATATGCAGCTTGGTCCCCCAACAACTGGAGCAGAAGCTGTCCCTGAGCATTTTGCCTGCCTGCCTGCCTGCCTGTGGGTCCCTAAATGGACTGCCATGTCTGGGCTCAGTGGGAGATGTGCCTACTTACACAGCAACTTGAGGTGGGTGTCGGGGTGGTGGTGGTGGGTAATGTGTGTGGGGACACCCAGAGGGGTGCTTCCCCTTCATAAAAGAGAAGGGGAAGGTGGAATGGGAGAGGACTTGAATGAGCAGGTCCTGGGAGGAGAGGAAGGGCTGATATTGGGTTGTAAAGTGATTCACTTTTTATTAATCTGTGTCTTTTAAAATGGAACTGTAGGAAAACTAAGACCCTTCAAAAGACTCAGAGAGTTAAAAAGCAAAATGCAAGACAGTAGTCCATATCTATATCTACTGTATATGACAAAACCCTAGCACATATAAAGAGCTTACTTAAGCCAGCAACAAAAATCTCATTGGAATGTGGATTAAAAACTCGAACAGAATTTTTACCAGAATAATTTAGCCAAATAGATAGAAATGCATGAGAAAATGCTCTTTAGTCATCAGCAAAACATTAAATCTTTAAACCAGTATAGTCAGAGCTCAGACTATGGATACAACTAAAGACAGACTAAAAGAAAAAAGAAAAAAAAAAGTGAATTAGAAACAAATCCATTTTTCAGCTGCATCCAAAAATCACACCATAAATGATAGTCACTTCATGGTAAAAGGATGGAAAAACATATTCTAAGCAAATGTACCCAAGCAACAAGCAGGTATAGCCATTTTAATATCTGATAAAATAGGTTTCAGAGCCGGGCATGGTGGCGCTCACCTTTAATCCCAGCACTTGGGAGGCAGAGGCAGGTGGATTTCTGAGTTCTAGGCCAGCCTGGTCTACAAAGTGAGTTCCAGGACATCCGGGGCTATACAGAGAAATCCTGTCTTGAAAAAACAAAAACAAAAACAAAACAACAACAACAAAAAAGATAGATTTCAAACCAAAACTAATCAGAAGACAAAGGGAAGTATAACACATAGTTATTCAAGTCAAAACCCATGAAGGGCATATTTCAATTCTAGACATTTATGCACCAATCACATAGGCCCCAAAGTTCATAAAAGAAGCATTACTAGAGCTAAAAATCACACAAAATAATACCAGAAGTCAAATAGGCATCACAGATATCAACAGAAGTACTCTCCCAAATACAAGGAATATACTTTCTTTTTAGCAGCTCATGGATATTTCCCCAAAATTGTTGGCCTACTTGGACACAAAGCAAGTCTCAACAGATACATGAAAATTTGAAATACCCCTGTATCCTATCTACCATGTACTAAACTTGAATATCGGCAACAACAGAAAGTATATAAACTCATAAAAACTGGTTAACCCATTACTGAACAAGAAATGGTTCAAGAAAGAAATTAAGAAGGAAATTTAAAACTTTTTAGAACTGAATGGAAAGGAAAATACAACATACCCAAACAAACCTATGGGATACAACAAAGGCAATTCCAAGAGGCAAGCTCATGGCAATAAAAGTACCTACATAAAAACAAAGCAAAACAAAAAAAACAACAAAAACAAAAACAGAAAACAGGCAAGATCTCATCTTAACAGGTTAGGTATACCTATAAGCTTTAGTGCCACAAGAAGAAACAATACCAAAAAAGAAATACTCAAACCCAGGGCTGAAATCAATGAAACAGAAACACTATGAACAAAAAATAAATAAATGAAGAGCTGGTTCTTTTAGAAAAATCTTTAAGATTGATTAACATCTTGCCAAATTAACTGAAAGATGGAGGGAGAAATTCTAATAAAATTAGAAGTGAACGTGGGAGACTTTGCCACAGATATGGAAGAAGCTCAGAGACTCATAAGGACATGCTTTACAAATCTATACTCCACTAAACTGGAAAAATCTAAAAGAAATAGAACCTCTTGATAAACACGGCATACCAAAGTTAAATCAATATCAAATAAGCAATTTAAACAGACTAATAACCCCGTGTGAAATGGAAGCAGAGAATAGATAAATATAAAATAAAAACCACAAGGGCAAGCAGAGAATCTTACTGGACCTTGAGATAACAATAAACATCAATACCCATTAAATTATTCTACAAAATAGAAACTGAAGAAACATTTTCTAATTCTCTTTATGAAGTTGCAATTACCCTGATACCAAAACCAAACAAAGACCCAACCAAAAATGAAAGAAAAAGAAAAAAAAGTTTCAGACCAATATCTCTTATCAAGACGTGTACAAAAATTCTCAATGAAGTTATATACAAACTGCATTCAAGAACACATCAAGAAATTATTCAACATGATCAAATAGTCTATAGACACAGCAATGGTTCAACATATGTAAATAGATAAACGTAATCTACCACACGGAGAGTATAGACTGGAAGACAAAAATCTCATGATCATCTCATTAGATGTAGAAAAAGCTTATGACAAAATCAGCATCTCTTCATAATAAGAGTCCTGGAGAGTCTAGGGATGCAGTGGACATGCCTCCACATAATAAAGCAATTTACAGCAAGCATATAGCACCATTAACCGAAATGAAAAGAAACTCAACACATTTCCACTAGAATGAGGAACAAGGAATGATGTCCACTCTCTTTATGTCTACTCAGTACAGACTTGAAGTCATAACTAGAGCAGTGAGACAAATGAAGACCTCAAGAACAAAGCAAGTCAAAATATCTTAATCTGCAGATGATATGATTTTATACATAAAAGACACTAAGAATCTCACCAGTGCTAGTGAATATCTTCAACAGAGTTGCAGGATCCAAAATCAACACACACAAATTAGTAGCCTTCCCACATAAAACTGGAAAAAAATCTGAGAAAGAAATCAGGGAAACACCTTTCAGAACAGTCTCAGAAAGAAAAATCCTGGGGAATCTCTAACCAAGCAAGTCACTGAAGAAAGAAACTGAATAAGATTTCAGAAGATAGGGCTGGTGAGATGGCTCAGCGGTTAAGAGCACTGACTGCTCTTCTGGAGGTCCTGAGTTCAATTCCCAGCAACCATATGGTGTCTCACAACCATCTGTAATAGGATCTGATGCCCTTTTCTGGTGTGTCTGAAGACATACTATAAATAAATAAATAAATAAATAAATAAATAAATAAATAAATCTTTTTTTAAAAAAGATATCAGAAGATGGAAAGATCTCCCATGTTCATGGATCAGTAATTATAGTAAGAGATGGGGAGATTAGAGTGGAGGTGGATTAAGCAGGTAGGAGAACAGAAAAGGTGAGAATGGTAGGGAACACAGAGAGGCATTACTAGCATTAAGGGTAATTTGTTAGGTTATATGTAAGCCTACTACTGTAGAAGTTCCTAAAGCATATACATATGTGAAAGATTTCTAAATGGAACCACCAAATAATGGAGAGACAAAGCCCCAACTAAATATCTACTGCCATAAAGTGATACCTCCAATGCCAGGAATGGGTTACAACTAGTTATTGGCCAGAAGTACCCCATGAACCCCCAAACATCTTAGGCTATTGTCAATGCTTTTGGCTGCTCTTTGTAAACTCATAGTAAGACCTATTGCTGAAGACAACCCTAACCTCATTAAACATGGCAACCACTAACCCAGCTACAAACTCAGTGACTCTCAGTGCCACCTGCCTGTGTGATATGCTGGTTTAATAGTGACTTTAATGCTGTTGAGATAACCAACCTCTGATACCATCTCATACCATGAGCCCTCTGATCAGATTGAGGGCCCATGGTATGAGATGGAACCCATGCCTGTTACTGCTTGGATGGCTAAGAACATGAGACTGTCTAGGCATGCTCCCAGGAGAATATCAAATACTATTGTTCTGCTAAGAGGACATAGTAATGAAATGATTCCTAATGACAATCTGCTATTTCCATAGATAAGTGACGATAGCTCAGCTGTCATCAATGACACTTCCTCTTACAGTATACGGAAATAAACAGAGACTGACAATTGAACAACATGCAGACTAAGAGATAGAAGAACACTTAGTCTTAAATGAGATATCAAACCCTTCCCCTCAGGAAACTATGCAAAAGGGGAGGTAGAAAGATTTTAAGATACATAGGTGATGAATGATTCCAAGGAAACAGTGTCTTCCAGGGCCCGACGGACAGTGCGAGGAATGGCTGGAGAAAGAGGTAGCTATCCAGAGAATGGGTGATTCTCTGAACTTGATACTGAACTCCACTTCTGATGAAGTTACATTCTGATGAGCATTTAACATGGCACACAAGCATCTTCATAGCCTTTGCTCCTTCAAAGAGATAGATCTACATGCTTCTTCTTCAGATACTTCCCTCATCAATTCCCCAATTATGTCTTTTTAGCTCTCTGGCCATCCAGCTACCCCATTTGCTACAGGCCATTAACCAGTGACGGTCACACATCTGGTATCTTCTCCTTTCAAGCAAAGTCAATTACCATGTGTACTAGGCTAAGTTCTGCCCACTTGATTTCCTGTTGCCTAGTGTTTTTCATGGTTTTCAAGAAAAGTGTTGCAATGTTGAAGTTGTCCATTTCTTTACAGCAAGCAGAACCATCAGTAAACCAGATCCTAGACATCTTTTCTTCCATCAACTGACCATGAGGCATGCCCCATGATGCTACAGGTGCAAGACATTGTAATGGGAGGAGATATCATAGGCATTTGGGAAGCCTCTTCATGTAGCTTGCTTGTGCCTCAGAACCTGCTGAGGCCCAATTGCTTATGTACCACTTCCATTTGATAATAGATTACTGCTGTGTAAGTCCTACTCTATGGCTTAGTTAATCAGATAATACCTACCTCATGATGAACAATGGTAGCCAATTGTCTAACATTCAGTTCCCACTCAGTCCCAATAGCTGTCTCTCAAAGGGAGAATAGTTGTCTGCTGGTGATGGCAACACCTTTCTCAAAGTCCCAAGGGTCTATTCTGTGGGTCACCTATTGGGGCCTGATGAAAGCTCCAGACAGCATCTCCATCTGTTCCTGACACCTCAAGTGCAATTTGGTCTGTTGGCTTATATGGTCCAAATGGTAGAGCATCCTGGGCCTGTTGAAGAGCCTTCGCGTATTCCAGGATCCACTCAAAGCTAGCAGCTTTCCAAGTCATATGGCATGTGTGCTGGAGTAGCACACCCAAGTGCTGCCTCCAGAATCCATATATTCACACTAAACTTTGTGTTCTTAGTGGTGGGAGGGGCCTGGTACAATAACAACCTTTAACTTTGAACGAATATCTCTGCATGCCCCAAACCACTAGACTCATAGAAATTTCATTGAGATAGAAGGCCTGCATATTTTGGTTGGATTTATTTATTTTCCATCCTCTGAAGGACCTATGCACTGCTAACCAGTCTAATGTGGTAATGTGGTTGGTACCTCCTGCTCACTTAGTCCAATCAGCATAATCTCATGAATATAGTGGATTAATATAATAGTTTGTGGAAGATTTATATGACCAAGATCCCTTTGAACTAAGTAGGTTATAACCCAGGGCTTAAGAGTTCCTCTGTCTTTAAGGTAAAGCTGGCCTCGCCAACTGAAAGCAAATTGCTTCTGGCGCTCCTTATAGACAGATATCAAGAAAAGGTTATTTCCTAGACCACTAGGGACATGCCATGTGTGAGGAGATGTTAGAATATGCTCAACTATACACACCACACCTAGTATAGCATCTGCAGATAGTACTTGTTTAAGTTTGTGATAGTTAATTGTCATTCTCCCCGATATATCTGCCTTCTCCGCTGCCCAAAGAGGAGAGTCAAATGAAGACATGGGGACCACTGCCCCTGCATCTTTCAAGTACTTGAAAGTTCTTGGCACTAATTTCTGCAGATCTTCCCAGAATTTGATATTGGTCTTGGTTCATCTTTTCCCTTACAAAGATAACTGCAATAGCTTCCATTTGGCTTTTCCAACCATAATACCTCTCAACCCACACAACATACAAAGTTTGTGCATTTCTAAAAGTACATGTCCCAATTATACATTTAGAATTGTAGAAATAGCCACAGGATGAGTTCAGGAACTTAGTGGACCACTAGGAATTAGATTTCAGCACTTGACCTCCATAAGCCCCTACTTTAACTGGGGCACACAGTGATTTGGGTGGTCTTGTGGAATCAATGTCAACTTAAAACTAGTATCCAATAGCACCCCCACAAGTCTGATTGTTTCCTTTCCCCCAGTTACTCTTAAGAACACCAAAAGGATAACAATAAAACTTTGGTATTGTAGCAAGGTTCTTCCTCAGGGAGACCTGGCCTTCCCTTCTTTCAAGGGGTTCTGAGTCTGCAAACTAGCTCATCAAGAAATTGGTTCATGGGGCTGGTGAGATGGCTCAGTGGGTAAGAGCACCCGACTGCTCTTCCGAAGGTCCAGAGTTCAAATCCCAGCAACCACATGGTGGCTCACAACCACCCGTAATGAGATCTGGCGTCCCCTTCTGGAGTGTCTGAAGACAGCTACAGTGAACTTACATAAAATAAATAAATAAATCTTTAAAAAAAAAAAAAAAAGAAATTGGTTCATGGATCAAGATGTCCTATTGCTACAACCCAGTTGGCCCTTTTTTCTTCATTTGTTTGAGAATTTTTCTTGTTTTCAAATCAAACAAAATCACAATGGGTTTCTCATCTATTTAATTATTGGGAACACTATGACCGATTAGCCAGTTCCAGTGGTCCATATCGGTCATGTCATCGTAAAAATCACTTTTCCTGTGCTGCCCATTATGGGTTAGCTCATTATAGACACTGCTTTTTGCCTGTGCTATGTATGAAAGCCTTTAGCAATTCAGTGTTGCCACCTGGTCCTTGCTACTTTGGGGGCTTCATGCACATCATGCTTAGTTCATTTAATTGAGCAGCAGTGTCTCCAACCCTGTTGGTGAACTGAAAAGAGCAATGGCAAGGCTCTTAAATTTGTGAGTGCGCCTCTCACCATTTGGTGTCTTACAGTGCTCAAGAATTGCCATGTGTCTGGCCTTCCATTGTGGAGGATTAGGTTTTCACAGTGTATCCACTCTAGCATCGCAATTTCCCTTTCCCTGAGCAATGAACACTCTGCCAAGGGACATCAGGCATCTCCAGCTCCTTTTCAGTAGACCTTGTAGCAAACACTCTGCCAACCAGCCGACAAAGTACTGACACCTGACATGTGCAAGCTTTCATAGGAAACCCAGCATCTCCATCCCATGGGTCCATATTGATAAACTCAGCATATTGATAGACTACAATTAAGTAATAACATATGTGTAGACAGGACCAACATTAGCTTATTTGGGTCTTTTATTTTTAACGCAATGGCTGAAGCAAGTCTCTCATATACTTATGTTTTGGATTACTTAACGTTTACAAGCCTGTATTGCATGCTTTTTAATTTTATTTGCCCAATTTTTGACATTATTGTCTTCTCATCTATTTCTAGGGAAAGAGGCTTTTTATTTGAGTCTGTGGAATGGATTCTCCTTTATACAGTTTCCTGCTTAACATACATTGCATCTGACTTGTTAGGAAGAGATATTAAAAAAAATTGTGATAAAAAGATCCTCTTAGACTTGAGTTCACAACACTGCATTTGGGATTTTTTTTTTTACATTGAAGTCTGAAGATGAACTTGGCCTGTAATTTAGCTTTTTATTATTGTCCTTGTCATTTCTCTTCATGTCAAGATCTTTTTTACTTAACGGAGAAGCCTATCCTCTTTTCTGACAGGACGTGGTAATTGGTTTTTGAGATTATTAACAATTGATTCATTTTTGGCTATTGTTAAAATCCATTTAAAAAGGTCAATAACTACTGTGTCAGTTTGGATCATTTTGGAGGTAGGTGGGTGCTATATTTCTTGATAGGGAATGCACATTTAGCCTGAAAATTTTAAACAGCTATATAACCTATGTAGCAAACATTCCTAAGTTCCTGCCTTGAGCCTGCCATGGATTCCCTCCTTGATACATTATAGCTTAGAAGCCAGATATACCCTTTCTCTTCCGAGGTGTTTGTTTGTTTGTTTCTATGGCAACAGAAGCAAACTACACAGTGTCCCTGATGGTTAGTGTCTTTATTGCACATACTCTCATCATCTACTTATGCTTTAAGACATATACATTAACCTTTCACCCATTTTAACTTGATTTTAGTTCTTTGCATTTTATCCATGTATCTCTCTGACTAGAAATATTTATGTCACACATATTATTTGGCTCATGATTTGGGTTTTTTTTGTTTTGTTTTATTTTGTTTACTTTCTTAAGTATGCTTTTGGATGTGTACACGTTTTTTAGTTTTGCTACTGTAAAATTTATGAAATTTCTTGTATTAGTGCTTTTTATGTCTTAAAAACCTTTTCCGTTGCAAGATGGTCAATATACCCTCTGCTATGTCAAGCTGGATTTGTAGTATTGGCTTTTACATTTGGGTGTCCAATTCATCTTGAATTGATATTATTGCTGATTTCTGAACTGTTGGAAGATTGTGTGGGGTTTTTTGTTTGTTTGTTTGTTTGTTTGTTTTTATTTCTCTCTTGGCACTTAAATGCAAATCTTGTCTGTCCCCATACTTTAGATCAAATCAGACTCCAAATTCTTATTATGGCTTCATTGCTTCTAAGACCCCTTGTCATCAGGTGTCTGATGTCTTCTTACACTTCTTTTTACCTCTCTCCTCCTTCCTCCCTTGTCCATGGGTAGTTGATCACACTGGTCTCATCCCTGTTTCCCAGGACCTTTGCAAACTCCTTTCTGAGTCTGAACACTGGTCTCATGTCCCCCTACCTTGCTTACTTCATTTAGACCTACATTTGGGAGTTATCCCCTCAGAAAAACAAAGACAAAAACAAAACTCCACCTTCTACAGCACCTGGTAGCCTTTGCTTTCTGCCTTGATGTTATAGTTAGCTTCAGCTATCAAATGCAAATCTAGAGTCACCTGGGAAGATGGAAATTTAACCAAAGCATTGCCTAAATCAGATTAGCCTAGTATACACCCATGGGGCAACTTTTTGATTGTTTATTGACACAGGAGGGACCAGCCCACTGTGGGTAGTGTCATTCCTAGGCAGATAAGCCTGGGATATGTAGATAGCTGAGCAACTCAGACATAGCAAGTGTCATAGATAAGGTACTTCTACTTTAGGGTTTTATTGCTGTGAACAGACACCATGACCAAGGCAACTCTTATAAAACATTTATTTGGGGATGGCTTGCAAGTTCAGAAGTTTAGTCCATTATCATCATAACAGGAAGCATGGTAGTATGCAGGCAAGCATGGTGCTGGAGGAGTGGGGAATTCTATATCTTGATTTGAAGGCAACCAGGAGGAGACTGGCTTCTAAAGGCAGCCAAAAGGAGGCATCTCTTGTTCACTGTGTGGAGCTTGAGCACTAGAAATCCCAGAGCCCCCCTACACAGTGACACACTTCCTCAACAAGGCCACACCTATTCCAGCAAAGCCTCACCTCCTACTAGTGCCACTTCCCATGGGCCAAGCATACAAACCACCACAGCAAGTTACTAAGTGGATTCTGCTTCAAGTTCCTGCCAAACTGTAGCTACTCTGGCTTTTCTCAATAATAGACTGTAATAGTAAGCTAAAATAATCTCTTTCCTCTTTGATTTTGGTCATGGTGTTTATCACAACAATAGAAATGAAACTAGAACACAAACTGGTACTGAGGAGTTGGGTAGGGCTAGGAAGAACCTGACCACATTGTTTTTAGGACCAGTATGGAAAACCTTGAACTAGAGAAACAGTTAAATGCTCTAACAGAGCTTACCGGGCTATTCTAGTCGGAGCCTGAAAGATAGTAGGGCTGAGAGTAGTGTGTATTGTTGAGGCTTGCCTTAAGAGTTTCAGAGGGCAACATAGATTTCCTTAGTAACTGAGCAGAAGGCTATTCATGTGCTGTTTTGGCAAAGACTCTGCTGGCTACTTTATGCCCATGTCCTCAGGAGTTTCTCGAGGCTTAACTAAAAAGCAGTGAACTGATTTCCTTAGTGGAGGCAATCTGAAGATGACATAACATTGAGTCTGTAGCATGGTTGTTTCCGATCATACTTATGTAGTCTTACAGTGAAAAAGAAAGCAAGCAAGGCAGAAAATAATTCAAAAACGTGGTTTAGAGAGAGAAAAAAAATATTAGGAGCCTTAACATTAAAATCAAAACTGTGTCTAAAGTGAGGCTGATTCTTTTTTTTAATTTTTAATATTTTTTATTACATATTTTCCGCAATTACATTTCCAATGCTATCCCAAAAGTCCCCCATAGCGCCCCCCACTTCCCTACCCACCCATTCCCATTCTTTTGGCCCTGGCATTCCCCTATATGGGGGCATATAAAGTTTGCAAGTCCAATGGGCCTCTCTTTCCATTGATGGCCGACTAGGCCATCTTTCGATACATATGCAGCTAGAGACAAGAGCTCCGGGGTACTGGTTAGTTCATCATATTGTTCCAACTACAGGGTTGCAGATCCCTTTAGCTCCTTGGGTACTTTCTCTAGCTTCTCCATTGGGAGCCCTGTGATACATCCGATAGCTGACTGTGAGCATCCACTCCTCTGTTTGCTAGGCCCCTGCATAGTCTCACAAGAGACAGCTATATTTGGGTCCTTTCAGCAAAATCTTGCTAGTGTATGCAATGGTGTCAGCGTTTAGAAGCTGATTATGGGATGGATCCCTGGATATGGCAGTCTCTAGATGGTCCATCCTTTCATCACAGCTCCAAACTTTGTCCCTGTAACTCCTTCCATGGGTGTTTTGTTCCAAATTCTAAGAAGGGGCACAGTGTCCACATTTTGGTCTTCATTCTTCTTGAGTTTCATGCGTTTAGCAAATTGTATCTTATATCTTGGGTATCCTAAGTTTTGGGCTAATATCCACTTATCAGTGAATACATATTGTGTGAGTTCCTTTGTGATGGTGTTACCTCACTCAAGATGATGCCCTCCAGGTCCATCCATTTGGCTAGGAACTTCATAAATTCATTCTTTTTAATAGCTGAGTAGTACTCCATTGTGTAAATGTACCATAATTTCTGTAGTCATTCCTTTGTTGAGGGACATCTGGGTTCTTTCCAGCTTCTGGCTATTATAAATAGGGCTGCTATGAACATAGTGGAGCATGTGTCATTCTTACCGGTTGGGACATCTTCTGGATATATGCCCAGGAGAGGTATTGCTGGATCCTCCGGTAGTACTATGTCCAATTTTCTGAGGAACCCCCAGACTGATTTCCAGAGTGGTTGTACAAGCTTGCAATCCACCAACAATGGAGGAGTGTTCCTCTATCTCCACATCCTCGCCAGCATCTGCTGTCACCTGAATTTTTGATCTTAGCCATTCTGACTGGTGTGAGGTGGAATCTCAGGGTTGTTTTGATTTGCATTTCCCTTATGATTAAGGATGTTGAACATTTTTTCAGGTGATTCTCTGCCATTCGGTATTCTTCAGGTGAGAATTCTTTGTTCAGTTCTGAGCCCCATTTTTTAATGGGGTTATTTGACTTTCTGGAGTCCACCTTCTTGAGTTCTTTATATATATTGGATATTAGTCCCTTATCTGATTTAGGATAGGTAAAGATCCTTTCCCAATCTGTTGGTGGTTTTTTTGTCTTATTGATGGTGTCTTTTGCCTTGCGGAAGCTTTGCAGTTTCATGAGGTCCCACTTGTCAATTCTCGATCTTACAGCACAAGCCATTGCTGTTCTATTCAAGAAATTTTCCCCTGTGCCCATATCTTTAAGACTTTTCCCCACTTTCTCCTCTATAAGTTTCAGTGTCTCTGGTTTTATGTGAAGTTCCTTGATCCACTTAGACTTGACCTTAGTACAAGGAGATAGGAATGGATCAATTCCATTCTTCTACATTTTAACAACCAGTTGTGCCAGCACCATTTGTTGAAAATGCTGTCTTTCTTCCACTGGATGTTTTGAGCTCCCTTGTCGAAGATCAAGTGACCATGGGTGTGTGGGTTCATTTCTGGGTCTTCAATTCTATTCCATTGGTCTATTTGTCTGTCACTATACCAGTACCACGCAGTTTTTATCACAATTGCTCTGTAGTAAAGCTTTAGGTCCGGCATGGTGATTCCACCAGAGGTTCTTTTATCCTTGAGAAGAGTTTTTGCTATCCTAGGTTTTTTGTTATTCCAGATGAATTTGCAGATTGCTCTTTCTAATTCGTTGAAGAATTGAGTTGGAATTTTGATGGGAATTGCATTGAATCTGTAGATTGCTTTTGGTAAGATAGGCATTTTTACAATGTTGATCCTGCCAATCCATGAGCATGGGAGATCTTTCCATCTAATGAGATGTTCTATAATTTCTTTCTTCAGAGACTTGAAGTTTTTATTATACAGATCTTTCACTTCCTTAGTTAGAGTCACACCAAGATATTTTATATTATTTGTGACTATTGAGAAGGGTGTTGTTTCCCTAATTTCCTTCTCGGGCTGTTTATTCTTTGTGTAGAGAAAGGCCATTGATTTGTTTGAGTTAATTTTATATCCAGCTACTTCACCGAAGCTGTTTATCAGGTTTAGGAGTTCTCTGGTGGAATTTTTAGGGTCACTTATATATACTATCATATCATCTGCAAAAAGTGATATTTTGACTTCATCTTTTCCAATTTGTATCCCTTTGATCTCCTTTTGTTGTCGAATTGCTCTGACTAGGACTTCAAGTACAATGTTGAATAGGTATGGAGAAAGTGGACAGCCTTGTCTAGTCCCTGATTTTAGAGGGATTGCTTCAAGCTTCTCACCATTTACTTTGATGTTGGCTACTGGTTTGCTGTAGATTGCTTTTATCATGTTTAGGTATGGGCCTTGAATTCCTGATCTTTCCAAGACTTTTATCATGAATGGGTGTTGGATCTTGTCAAATGCTTTTTCCGCATCTAACAAGATGACCATGTGGTTTTTGTCTTTGAGTTTGTTTATATACTGGATTACGTTGATGGATTTCCGTATATGGAACCATCCCTGCATCCCTGGGATGAAACCTACTTGGTCAGGATGGATGATTGTTTTGATGTGTTCTTGGATTCGGTTAGCAAGAACTTTATTGAGGATTTTTGCATCAATATTCATAAGGGATATTGGTCTGAAGTTTTCTATCTTTGTTGGGTCTTTTTGTGGTTTAGGTATCAGAGTAATTGTGGCTTCATAGAATGAGTTGGGTAGAGTACCTTCTGTTTCTATTTTGTGGAATAGTTTGTGAAGAACTGGGATTAGATCTTCTTTGAAGGTCTGATAGAACTCTGCACTAAACCCATCTGGTCCTGGGCTTTTTTTGGTTGGGAGACTATTAATGACTGCTTCTATTTCTTTAGGGGATATAGGGCTGTTTAGATCATTAACCTGATCATGATTCAACTTTGGTACCTGGTATCTGTCTAGGAACTTCTCCATTTCATCCAGGTTCTCCAGTTTTGTTGAGTATAGCCTTTGGTAGAAGGATCTGATGGTGTTTTGGATGTCTTCAGGATCTGTTGTTATGTCTTCTTTTTCATTTCTGATATGTTAATTAGGATGCTTTCCCTGTGCCCTCTAGTGAGTCTGGCTAAGGGTTTATCTATCTTGTTGATTTTCTCAAAGAACCAGCTCCTTGATTGGTTGATTCTTTGAATAGTTCTTCTTGTTTCCACTTGGTTGATTTCGCCCCTGAGTTTGATTATTTCCTGCTGTCTATTCCTCTTGGGTGAGTTTGCTTCCTTTTGTTCTAGTGCTTTTAGGTGTGTTGTCAAGTTGCTAATGTGTGCTCTCTCTAGTTTCTTTTTAGAGGCACTCAGAGCTATGAGTTTTCCTCTTAGAAATGCTTTCATTGCGTCCCATAAGTTTGGGTATGTTGTGGCTTCATTTTCATTGAACTCTAAAAAGTCCTTAATTTCTTTCTTTATTCCTTCCTTGACCAAGGTATCATTGAGAAGAGTGTTGTTCAGTTTCCACGTGAATGCTGGCTTTCTATTATTTATTTTGTTATTGAAGATCAGCCTTAGTCCATGGTGATCTGATAGGATGCATGGGACAATTTCAACATTTTTGTATCTGTTGAGGCCTGTTTTGTGACCAATTATGTGGTCAATTTTGGAGAAGGTACCATGAGGTGCTGAGAAGAAGGTATATCCTTTTGTTTTAGGATAGAATGTTCTGTAGATATCTGCCAGATCCATTTGATTCATAAGTTTGGTTAGTTTCACTGTGTCCCTGTTTAGTTTCTGTTTCCATGATCTATCCATTGGTTAAAGTAGTGTGTTGAAGTCTCCCACTATTATTGTGTGAGGTGCAATATGTGCTTTGAGATTTATTAAAGTTTCTTTAATGAATGTGGCTGCCTTTGTATTTGGAGCATAGATATTCAGGATTGATAGTTTCTCTTGGAGGATTTTACCTTTGATGAGTATGAAGTGTCCCTCCCTGTCTTTTTTGATGACTTTGGGTTGCAAGTCAATCTTATCAGATATTAGAATGGCTACTCCAGCTTGTTTCTTCATACCATTTGCTTGGAACATTGTTTTCCAGCCTATCATTCTGAGGTAGTGTCTATCTTTTTCTCTGAGATGAGTTTCCTGTAGCAGGAAAATGTTGGGTCTTGTTTGTGTAGCCAGTGTGTTAGTCTATGTCTTTTTATTGGGGAGTTGAGTCCATTGATATTAAGAGATATTAAGGAAAAGTAATTGTTGTTTCCTGTTATTTTTGTTGTTAAAGTTGGCATTCTGTTCTTGTGGCTGTCTTCTTTTAGGTTTGTTGAGGGATTACCTTCTTGTTGTTTCTAGGGCGTGGTTCCTGTCCTTGTATTGGTTTTTTCCTGTTATTATCCTTTGAAGGGCTGGATTCGTGGAGAGATAATGTGTGAATTTGGTTTTGTCGTGGAATACTTTGGTTTCTCCATCTATGTTAATTGAGAGTTTGGCTGGGTATAGTAGCCTGGGCTGGAATTTGTGTTCTTTTAGTGTCTGTATAACATCCGTCCAGGATCTTCTGGCTTTCATAGTCTCTGGTGAAAAATCTGGTGTAATTCTGATAGGCTTGCCTTTATATGTTACTTGGCCTTTTTCTCTTACTGCTTTTAGTATTCTATCTTTATTTAGTGCATTTGTTGTTCTGATTATTATGTGTCGGGAGGTATTTCTTTTCTGGTCCAGTCTATTTGGAGTTCTGTAGGCTTCTTGTATGTTCATGGGCATCTCTTTCTTTAGATTTGGGAAGTTTTCTTCTATAATTTTTTTTGAAGATGTTTGCTGGTCCTTTGAGTTGAAAATCTTCATTCTCATCCACTCCTATTATCTGTAGGTTTGGTCTTCTCATTGTGTCCTGTATTTCTTGGATGTTTTGAGTTAGGATCATTTTGTGTTTTACATTTTTTTTGATTGTTGTGCCGATGTTCTCTATGGAATCTTCTGCACCTGAGATTCTCTCTTCCATCTCTTGTATTCTGTTGCTGATGCTTGTATCTATGGTTCCAGATTTCTTTCCTAGGGTTTCTATCTCCAGTGTTGCCTCATTTTGGGTTTTCTTTATTGTGTCTACTTCCCTTTTTAGGTCTAGTATGGTTTTGTTCATTTCCATCATCTGTTTGGATGTGTTTTCCTGTTTTTCTTTAAGGACTTCTACCTGTTTGATTGTGTTATCCTGTTTTTCTTTAAGGACTTCTACCTGTTTGATTGTGTTATCCTGTTTTTCTTTAAGGACTTGTAACTCTTTAGCCATGTTCTCCTGTAATTCTTTAAGTGAGTTATTAAAGTCCTTCTTGATGTCCTCTACCATCATCATGAGATAAGCTTTTAGATCCGTGTCTAGCTTTTCCGGTGTGTTGGGGTGCCCTGGACTAGGCGAAGTGGGAGTGCTGGGACTGATGATGGTGAGTGGTCTTGGTTTCTGTTAGTAAGATTATTATGTTTACCTTTCGCCATCTGGTAATCTCTGGGGTTAGTTTTTATCGTTTTCACTGTTTAAAGATTGGAGCAGACTCTGTGTTCCATTCACCCGAAGTCTCAAAATCCTGTGGCGGGTGTCATGGGTAGCTGGCGGGTGTCAGCCGACCCTGTGCTCTAGCTACCCCAGTGCTGGTCCGGCTGGAAGAGGCCTGTGGCCCTACTCATGCCGTTTTCTGCTTCCCTAACTAATGCAGTCTCAGATCCCGCGCACAATTGGATTGGAGCAGAAGCTGTGTTCCACTCACCAGAAGTCTTAAGATCCTGTGGCGGGTGTTGTGGGTAGCTGGCGAGTGTCAGCCGACCCTGCGCCCTAGCTACCCTGGTGCTTTTCTGACCGGAATAGGCTTGTCGAGGCTGATTCTTAAAGACAGCAGAGAGGTGGCTCAGTGGTCAAGGAAACTTTCTGCTTACAGAGGACTCCTGTTCATCAGTTCCCAACATGACGGCTCACAGCCATCTGTGGCTCCAGTTTCAGGGAGTTCAACATCCTTTTCTGTCACAAACACCAGGCACTCTTGTGGTATTCACACACACACACACACACAGAGAGAGAGAGAGAGAGAGAGAGAGAGAGAGAGAGAGAGAGAGAGAGAGAGAGAGAGGCAAAACACTCACATTAAAAAAAAAAAAAGCAAAAACCAAGGTCACCAAGGTTGCCTGCTCTACACTGGAACAGAGGGAAGGGTACCCTCATCTCAGAGAAGGATCCTCACCCAGCTAAGCTTCCAACTTGTAAAGGGAGAAATCCTAAGGGGTTACTTGCTCCTAGAAAGTAATTGTTTCAACATAGAACAAAGCTACTGCTCTTATGGGGCAAAGAGGACAAAGGTTCATCCCAAGCTGACAGCCAAATGTGATGCTGGCTTCAGAGGCATAAACTATGAAAGGGGGATGGGGGTTGTGGATTCTTCTCCCATCGTTTTAGAGAGCTACTGATACACAGAAACTTGTTGTGAGAAGGCCTTGAGAAAGCACTGTTCAGCTGTGCAAGTGAAGACTAGACTGGGCTGTGGCAGAAACTCTAGTATGTTAGAGATGCTGGGACTGTGAGACATTAGCCAAGGAGAGCTGTGTGGAGTGTAACAGACCCAAAGAGATGGTGTATGTTGTAGGCAGCAAAGCTGGAGAGGGAGAGCTGCCTAAACCCTTTAAACTATAGCCCTGGGTACCAGACACAGAGCTAAAGGATTTAGTATTTTCCCTGCTGTTGTTTGTTCTTGTTTTGGTCCAATGTGTCCTCACTAGGCCCCCCATTCTTCCATTTTGTAAGAGTGTGTTAATTCTGTATTATTGCACACTTGAAGTACTGGTTTTGATTTTAGAGTGAGTCACATGTAAGAATTGCCTTGAGTCTCTGAAGAGACTTTGGACCTTGGCCTTGAAAACAGTGTTGAAATTCTCAATACTGAGGACAATTAAGATTTGACTAGCTGCATTTTTTATTATGAGATAGCCATGAGCCTATGAGGGCAGAGAGTGGAATATGCTGGTTGAATGAAAGATGTCCTCCACAAAACTCGTGTATGTGAACACTTGGTCCAGAGTTGATGGTGCTAAGTGGGGGGATGTTGGAACTTTTAGGACATAGAGATGTGATAAAGGAAGCATGCCTTTATCACAGTGCAGTTGGAGGAACCCACCTAATTTTTTTTTCACAACACCACCCAAATGCTATCTTAGACTTCTTAAGAAGTAGCTCTTTGCAATAGCTGTTCTTGGCTGTCAACTTCACTATATCTGGAATAAACTACAATCCAGAAATGAAGGGTACATGTGTGAAAATTATTTTTGCTTGGATGGAAATGGGTGAATCCACTAGTCTGGATCTTTAAGGTATGAAGACACACACTTTTGATCTGGATCTTAAGGTGGGAAGACACACTTTTAGTCTGGGTCACTTCTCTTGATGGTAGCCTGAATAAGGACATAGAAGGAAGCTGTTGTTCTTTTCCTGCTTGCTTTCACCTTGCTAGCAAATCAATTCCTTCATTGGCATTAGAGCCTACGTCTTTGGAATTCCAGTGTCTACTGAAGAACAGCTGAGACATCCAGCCTTGTGGACTGAACAAATTCTGGATTCTTGGACCTTCCATTCAGAGTCCACCATTGTTGGATTAGTTGGTATACTAGCTAGTTTTGTGTCACTTGACACAGCTGGAGTTATCACAGAGAAAGGAGCTTCAGTTGAGGAAATGCCTCTATGAGATCCAGCTGTAAGGCATTTTCTCAATTAGTGATCAAGTGGGAAGGGCCCTTTGTGGGTGGGACCATCCTGGGCTGGTAGTCCTGGGTTCTATAAGAAAACAAGCTGAGCAAGCCAGGGGAAGCAAGCCAGTAAGAAACATCCCTCCATGACCTCTGCATCAGCCCCTGCTTTCTGACCAGCTTGAGTTCCAGTCCTGACTTCCTTGGTGATGTACAGCAGTATGGAAGTGTAAGCCGAATAAACCCTTTCTTCCCCAACTTGCTTCTTGGTTATGATGTTTGTGCAGGAATAGAAATCCTAACTAAGACAAATTGGTACCAGAAGTGGGGTATTCCTGTGACAACCTGACCATGTTTTGGGGAGGTCTGTGGAAGGACTTTGGAACTTTGGGCTAGAAGATTGGTGTTAAGTGCTCTGTCAGATGTTGTGTAGGAGCTTGGAAGATAATGTTGAGAACAGTGCAGAAGATGGAGGCCTGGCTTGTGAAATTTCAGAGGGAAAATTAAAGACTCTTTTCAGAGCCATTGCTATTTTGATTGGGAGGATTCTGTGGTTCTGGTTAGCTGGGGCTGAAGAATCAGCTGTGATTAGGAAGATACCAGAACTACTAAAGTGAAACTTTTGCATTACTGGGACTTTGATACTGGTTAGCTGGAGCTAAGAAATTAGCGGTGATTAAGAAGAGACTCGGATCATTGAGGTGACATCTTCTGGGAAGTGTTTTTGAGAGCACAGAGGCTGTGTTCCAGAGATAACCAAGGTTGTACCTCGTGTTACAGTGGGACTTAGCAATATGTAAGAGTGACCCAGGTGGTACTGGTTTTGAAGGCATGAAGGGGGTCACACAGAGCAGCTGAGGCTTGGCCCTGTGAGAGGCCATGGAAGGCCATTGGTGAAGGTGCAACCTCAGTTGCAATTGATGGCCCAGGACTGGAGGGGTCATGCAAAGGATATGAAGCTTAGCACCATGAAGAGAGTCTATGAGAGGCTATTGTTAAAACCAAGTTACAATGGAAGACAGCAGCATTTTGGAGAAGCTAGTAATATGAGATGACTACCAAGAACAGCAGCAGCAGTGGAGTACTGGCGACTGGAGCTTAGAAGACAACATGTGTGCTACAAAGGGCATGGCTGAAGAAGTGACCCAAGCCCTTGGAGGAGCCCAGAAGATCATGAGTTGGATCCCAGACATTGGATGGTTAGAGATTAATTTTTGCTTTTGATTGTAACTGTGCCCTGATATTTTTCCCTCTTGAAGGAAGTTTTTTTAGTGAAGCCCACAGTTAAGAGACTTTGCATTTTAAAATACTTTGTATTTTAAAAGATACTGGAACTTTTAATATGTAAAGACTGTGGGACTTTTAAAGTTATTTAGATCTTGGGGATGAATAAGAACTAAGGGTTGAGGCTTACTAGTGATGTGTTTGTTTGTCAAGTTGACAAGGGGTCAATTGTACTAGCTAGTTTTGTGTCAACTTGACACAGCTGGAGTTATCACAGAGAAAGGAGTTTCAGTGGGGAAAATGCCTCTATGAGATCCAGCTGTAAGGCATTTTCTCAATTAGTGATCAAGGGGGAAGGGCCCCTTGTGGGTGGGA
This sequence comes from Mus caroli, assembly GCF_978045245.1. Lineage (NCBI taxonomy): Eukaryota > Metazoa > Chordata > Mammalia > Rodentia > Muridae > Mus > Mus caroli. Next base: position 126,977,610 of record NW_028227258.1, read on the forward strand.
CCATCCCTGGGCTGGTAGTCCTGGGTTCTATAAGAGAGGAGGCTGAGCAAGCCAGGGGAAGCAAACCAGTAAGAAACATTCCTCCATGGCCTCTGCATCAGCCCCTGCTTCCTGACCTGCTTGAGTTCCAGTCCTGACTTCCTTGGTGATGAAGAGCAGTATGGAAGTATAAGCCGAATAAACCCTTTCTTCCCCAACTTGCTTCTTGGTCATGATGTTTGTGCAGGAATAGAAGCCCTTACTAAGAGAGTTGGACTGTAAGTAATTTCATATATCATACACATACATATAGCTGAGCAAGAGAGAAATTCGTTCTAGAAGTTTTGCTACTCTAGTGAACCCTGACTAGTACACTCTTTTTGAGACATGTTTGAGATCACTATCAACCTTTTAGGGATATACACAAGGCAAGATACATCTCTGAAAGTAAAGAGATGCAGACTTCTCATCTCTTACCCCAGAGGGGTAATATTAATACCCATTAATATTCCATATTTCAGATTTCTTTTTCTTTTTTGAGACATCTCTGTATAGCTCAGTCTGGCCTTGAACTTGATATGTATTTGAAAATGACCTTGAACTCCTGAGTCTCCCCCCTCAGCCTTTCTAGTGCTAGGTGGTACATGCCTCCATGCCTGGTTTATGCTGGGTGTGCAACTCAAGGCTTCCCACAGGCTTGGGGAGTACCCGGCTGAACCACATCCCCAGCTGTGCAACTTTCATGGCGTCTTTGAAGTCCTGTCTTTGTGCATGATGGCTCCAGCCTGTTAGCTGATCTCCACATTCCCTACCAGCTAAAATCTCACTTTGTTTACAAGGATGGCAGGATCCAGGTCCTGGGTTCTAGGAATCAGAGATTACCATTGCAAACCTACCATCTTCTCAGAAGCAAATCCTTCCTGTTGCCTGTTCCATGTGGTAGAAGGCTGTAAGTCTCAAGTATGACTTACCTCTGTTTTCAACAGGAGGCTCTGTGAAAGTACAAAATATTTACATATTCAAAGAATGCGGGGGCTCTAAAGATGCCTTTGATCTTAGCACATGCTCTAAAGCTAGCTGTGGTGGTGCACAACTGTAATCTCAAATTTTGAGAGACTGAGGCAGGGGGATTGCTATGAGTTTAAGGAGAGACTGAGCTAGAGAACTGTGTCTCAAAACCAATAATAATAATAATAATAATTAATAATAATAATGAAAGAGACACTTCTGTGGACACTGGCAGTGGCTCACTGATTTCCTTTTCAACACTCAGTCTTTCCTCCTTGTCAGTCTTTCCCAAATTGTAGGGAGTGGGGATAATCGGGGTCTCGGCTAGCAACAGGCAAGGTCTACCCCACAGATGGTCAGGGTGGCACAGTTCATGCCGTGGCAAGCCTGGAAAGCCAGAGGAATTTAATAATGTGTTGGAGGAAGTTCAAATCTGGCACTTTAGAAGTGACTTGGAGGATACAAGGAAGAACAGGGAGAGGCTTTGCAGCCCCCACCCCCCAAATGGCATGCTCATCTCTGCTTCTTCTCTGTCTGCCACATGCAAGCCAGGGAACATTGGGTTTAAATTTTTCCTGCGTTAGCTGAGTACTTTCCTGGGAGTCGATATTCTCATATTAGTTATCTCCTTTATTTTTAAAATATGAAGCCCTATGTGCTCTTTTGAGATCTAGAGTGATTCCTCACCTGCAATCTGGCATAAACAAGGATTCCCTGTCTGCTTGCTTGCATAGCAGCTCCAGCTCTGGAACTCTAGGAGCAGTCTATTCTGGGCCCGGGATCCTTTTCCAGCACATAGGAGGGATAGGTATCTTAACTTCACCCAGCCTCAGTTTCCCTGTCTAAAGCGTGTCTCCATTCTTATGCAGTGGTGCTGCTGACCTAGTCAAGATTAGAGACGATGCAAGTCCCATTCCTAGCACACTAGGAGGTGTCTCTGTCATTCTTACCAACCATGTTGGTTGCTGGGAAATAAAAATGATATTGCTAGTTGCTTTGTCTAAGAATACCAATTCAGGATTTATAATTATCTCCTGAAAATAAAATACTTAACATCTCACTTCCATATCCAACTCCCACCCCGAGAGTTGGATACCCAAGATCCCAGATCATGAGCATTGCTTAGCCAAGCCCATTGGAGTCGGGGAAACTGAGAGCAAGGTCCCTACGAACAACAGAAAGACTCATCTGTCTTGCTTTCTGGTCTTCCGGGCTAGGATGGAGCTCAGCCTGCTCTGGCCAAGGCAAAGGTGCTTCCAGCGTAAGCGTGCAGGAAGGGGTGCAATCCATACTGCAGAGGAAAATAGCTCAACAGCTCAGCAGCAGACCAACATCTCAATGGGCTACCGTGGGCAATTAGAGATTCATTACAGTCCCACAGTTTGTATCATGGCCCTGGGTCAGCACCGGGTCACTGCACATGGCAAACTTAGGGAGCTACATCTAGAACAGTGACGCCAGCCTGTGGTGCTGTGGGGCACAGCGGCCAGGATGCTGGAGCCAGTATGGCGGGCAGGTGCACGGGGGATGGGGGCCTGGAAGGTGGGGGGTACAGGGTGCAGAATGCTATGGTCTGGCTGAGAAGAGAAAGAACTTAGCCCTAGCAACACCAGCTCCCAGATGCCTTCTAACTAAGTCCCATCAGCTTTGCAGACCTGCAGGTCCCACAGACTTCCATGTCACCCGCCACTCCAATCTCAAAACATAATTGGGGCCTGACAGAGAGGAAGACCATTGAACGCAAACAAAACAAGTGTCATCCCCTATCATGTCACCGCAGAAGAGAAAGGGGATTGTTCCACCAACTAACGCAAGAAGGACGAAATGGCAGGATAAATGACAGTCATGTAAATTTAATTAATTTAGCTTACCTACTTGTAGTTGTGTTTTCTCATTACCATGAAGACTTGGGGAAATGTTCTCTGTCTGGCTTCAAGCTTGTCCCTGACGACTTTTCCTACAGTGGCAGTATGGAAAGTACAGCTATGTGGAGAACTTTAAAATTTTTTCTCTTTTCTTTTCTTTTCTTTTCTTTTCTTTTCTTTTCTTTTCTTTTCTTTCTTTTTTTCTCTCTTCTCTTCTCTTCTCTTCTCTTCTCTTCTCTTCTCTTCTCTTCTCTCTTCCTCTCCTCTCCCCTCCCCTCCCCTCCCCTCCCCTCCCCCTTTCTTTCTTTCTTTCTTTCTTTCTTTCTTTCTTTCTTTCTTTCTGTTTACTTTTTATTGGATATTTTCTTTATTTGCATTTCAAATGTTACCCTCTTTCCCGGTTTACCCCTCTCCCGGAAACACCCTATCCGATCTCCGCTTCCCCCTGCTTCTATGATGGTGTTGCTACACCCACCCACCCTCGATTCCTCTACACTGGGGCATCTATCGAGCCTTCATAATACCAAGGACCTCTCCTCCCATTGATGCATGGCAAGGCCATCCTCTGCAATGTATGTGGCTGGAGCCATGTGTACTCCTTGGTTGATGGCTTAGTCCCTGGGAGCTCTGGGGGTCTGGTTGGTTGATATTGTAGTTCTTCCTATGGGGCTGCAAACCCCTTCAACTCCTTGAGTCCTTTCTCTAACTCCTTTATTGGGGACCCCCGCACTCAGTCCAATGGTTGGCTGCAAATATCCACCTCTGTATTTGTCAGGCTCTGGCAGAGCCTCTCAGGAGACTGCTATAACAGGCTCCTGTCAGCAGGTACTGCTTGGAATCCACAATAGTGTCTGGGTTTGGTAACTGTATATGGGATGAATCAAAATTTTGCTGTATTATCTTAAAAAATTGGAAATAGATAAAAACATCTCATGCCAAAATTAACAAGACTCAAAGACTATACAACTTAATAAACTTGCATACAATTTGATTGGCAAAACAACTGTTACATTAAATTTTACACTTTTAATCATGTATATGTATATGCATATATATCATATCGACTATATGTAAAATATACTATATATTATATATATTAGAATCAATTGTCTGCATTCTCACCGTCCTCATTCCTTTATAGTCTTTCTTGTTCTCTTTTCTGCATGGCATTTGCTTACATGGATACATACATTATGGCTAGATTCTGCACATGAATCTGTATATGGCTTACTATCTCCAGGGGAGATTATTTACAGAAACAAAATAACACATTCTGTTAACTCTAGTAAGAAAAATAGCTTCCTTTCTCTTCCATCCCTTCTCTAAACATTCCTCTAGTCTTGTCAAAAGAAGAGAAAAGAAGAAAAGGGGGAGAAAAGAAAGAGGAAGCAGTCCTAGGAAGCTATGTAGTTAGGGCACTATTCTGCAAGGGTCCATGATTCTCCAAAAAATGACACCCCAGACTCAAATAGTATGCAATCTCAAAGAGTGTTTTATTCTGCAGAAGTCTAGCATTCTGGGACCTCCCATTACCAAGATAGAGAGACCCCCAAGGGAGCTCGCTGGCCTGTTTTAAAGCACATCAGGGAATTCCTGGGTAGGTGAATCTATGTTAATCTGTTGGGTCCATCTCTACAGACATTCCATTACCAGGGTGTGGGGGCTGGAAACTTGCTGGGGAGGTCTGGAAACTGTTGGTTGAGGAAGTCTGGAAACTGCTGCTGACCCATTGTCCTTGCCTCAGGCCAGGTGGCAGGGCAGCTTCTGAGGTCTGGACTTGCCTGGAAACAGAGATTTAGGCCTAGTCTCCTTAACTGCCAGTCTGAAACCTGTGACGGAATTAGTCTAGCCTTCTCACCTTCAATGTCTCTCATTCTCAGTTATGAGTCTGCAGTCATCCATACCACGGCAAAAGGTGCTTCCTTGTCCTTAGCAGCAGGCGACAGCATGGCAGCACAATTGTGAACTTCCTCATGATTTCTGTAGGCAGCACATATCATGCACATCAGCATGGCCTGTGGTGGCAGTGTGGACCACGAGCACCAACATCCCAACATGGGCTCCAGTGGTAGCTACAGCAAGCTTCTTTGTCTATCGCGGTTACACTCCCATCCCTGTGTCTCTAGTTCTACTTCTCTCAACTGAGGTGCTGCTCCATTCTACCATCTTTTTTTTCCCCACTTCAATGAAACTATAAAACAGCATCTTCCCATAAGACCTGCCTTTTTCCTGTTGTTCTGGAGATATATCAAGTGCTACAGCCTTTCCCCCCACTGATTGTCTCCTTTTAACATCTATGTCGGTTGCTCAGGCTCCTCAGAGCCCACCCTCCACAGCTCCCACCTTAAATGGGATAAGAGACAGTTTATTCTGGTGCCATTCTGAATGGACCATGGCCTAGAACACAGATTTAAGTTACCCCCAAATTCCATGAGCCTACACGAAAGTAGATTCACTGTTTTACAGAACAAAGAATACAAAAATCAAGGCAAGTTTACATTGATAGCTACACCAGAGAGGTAGGTACCTTTTTATGCTTCCAAAGCTACCTGATACCATCCTTAGCTTTTGGGTTGTGGGAGCTAGTGGTCTTCTACATCAATAGATTCCAGAAGGTTTTTATCTGTTAGTCATAAGTTGTTAGTTCTGGCAGGAGGTGGACAAGGAGTGGCTATTTATGGGGCTAAAACTAGCCCAAGGTAAGGTACATAGCCTCTGGCCAGTCCAGCCTCTTGAAGGTACTGCAGTTCTAACCAGTCGTCAGTCTCAGTGGGTATAGTTTCTTCTCAGAAGTTCTCTTTCATAGGACTTTGCAGTGTGTCTGCCATCTATCCTCTATTTTATCCAGGAATTGGTGGCAAGTAATGGAAGAGGGCACAGGCTACCTGAGCTCCAGGATATCACATCCGGGGAGAAACCACTCCTCATTGCTTTTCATTCCTAAACAGACCATGTTCCTAACTGCTGGATGCCTGGAGAACCTCTCAGTCCGTCCACAGTGATCCTGATAGATTCAATCCAGTAAGCCACCTGATGCTAAGCCCACTGAGCAATGACCTAAGGCTACTCGCTCACTGTCCTGGTTACAGGACCACAAAAGGATGAATCAGGCTGGATATGTCCAAGTCCAGATGATACACCAACCAAAGCATCCAATGTGCTGATGACACCAGTTCTGAAGTTGCAAAGTTCAATTTCTGCAGCGAACTCTGGTATATTCTTTCTTTCTGAAACATTTGGCTTCTGATGAAATTTTATAAAGGAAAAATGATTACTAAAGGCTCTCCTTTCTTACAGCTCCAAGAAGCACACAGCAGATTCAGATACAAAGCTGTGGAGTCAGAGCATTGTGCATTTCACTCTGGGTGGGCAACTAGCTCAGCACTTTGCTAAGATTAGAGAAGGAAGTGTATTTAAATACTGTCTTCCCAAGGAGGATCTATTCGGAAAGGACAACTCAAGCCTTTGCTAATTGTTCCACCTCTCTTGTAGGCTTTGGTTTTATTTATAGCAATGGGGGAGGAGGAAGCCTACTTTCTGTATTTTCCTGAAGGATTCCCATTGAAATCTTTCAAAAAAAAATAACGTGTTTCATAACCTTAGTCTCAGCCATTTCTCTCAATGATGAAAAATAAACAGAGAGAAAGAAAAAGAGAAAGGAAGAGAGGGAGACTCCCAGACTCAAGAGGCTGAGGCAGGAAGATCACAAGTCTAGCCTTGGCTACAAACTGATGTTGTCTCTAAAACATAGAAATAGACAGTGTTAGAATCAGGTGCATCCATGGACAGCTAGAAGCATCTTTACAACCAACTCTCAGATTCAGAGACAAGACACATCATATACGTTACCATAGCACTGGCTGCATGTTCCTTTGCACATGCATCATATACATCATGCCTTGTATAAAAGACTCATCTTCCCAGCCCACAGCTGCTTCTCCTCCTCCTCCTTCTCCTCCTCTTCCTCCTCCTCCTCTTCCTCTTCCTCCTCTTCCTTCTTCCTCTTCCCCTTATTTCTCTTCTTCTTCCTCTTCCCCTTATTTCTCTTCTTCTTCCTCTTCTTTTTTCTTCTTCTTTCTCTTCTTCTTCCTTTTCTCCTCCTCTCCCTCCCTCTCTCCTCCTCCTTCTCCTGTTCTCACCCTCCCTTCACCCTCTGCCAATAAAACCTCTCACGTGAGACCTGCAGTTTGGCGTGATTTGTCCAGGACTCTTAACAGACAACGTGGGGAGAATTCTGTGGTCAGAAAAGTTGGGAAAAGTCTGCAAATTACATCTGTCTTCTGTTCCCAGCAACAGACATTAACAGGAGAGAATGCTGGGAAGTCCCACAGCAAAGAAGCTTGTGAACTTTCAGTCCCCAGACTCCCCAAACCAACATCTTGTAGCATGTTGGCTGTATACTGTCCTACGGAAAGTCTGCATTAAAGCGAGAAAATGCTCCCCAGAGCCTGGATCCACCCTAAGCTTTCCTAAATAAAGGTCCCATTCCTGCTGTATCTGTTCAGGTTGTGAAATATGGACTCATTTATAAAGTGCATTTTTAACAGCTGTTATGTTGTGGTCAGGTTCTAGGCTTACCAACACAGAATCTTCCTTGTGGGAGTAGCTAGCAATTCTAGAAAGAAAGGAAATAGTTCTTTAAAAGTTGGCTGCACAGAAAAGCGACTTGTGATGATATAAAGTTGGATGCTTGCATGTGAGCTCTCGCAGGATTAAGGGGGCCAGGCAAGCACTGCTCACTGCCACTTAAGCATCAGTGGCAAACTGCTGTGTAACCTTTGTTCCTCTCAGCCTTTGTTCCTTTCTGTCATGATTTCCCCTTTTCTCAGAGACACCCAGAATACAAAATGTGTTATTTGTTCTGTGCCACAGTTTTGGCAGATTGGAACCCTGACATTATTAAGCCAAAGCATATTCAATATTAGAATTTCCTGTCAGAAAGTCATAGATCTTAAAGCCATAGTTATAGGAAAACCCTTGTCCCCCTGTAAGTCCCTGCCTGACCCTGGCACTCTTAGCCTGGGTCCTCACTTGCAGTCCCTACCCCAGACTGATTCTTTTCACATGTAAACGAGTGGCTTCCCACCATGGTTAACATAAACCTATCTCCTTTCTACCCTTACTGTGCCTTCTTCACTACCTGTGCCTCCTACTTTCCACCTGGACAAGCCTCCCTCAGAGAGCCCAATGTGGGTAGCATCAGGTGTCCTTGGTGACCCTTTCTTCCTGTGTCATTTCTCTTAATATTTCTAGATCTCCTTTGAAACAACTATCTCCTCCCCCGGCTTGCTCCCGTTGTTCCCCCAGTTCTCTGCCTCCCATTTCCGTACTTTGATGAGCTTGTTTTAATTTCTAAAGTACTTGTCTGTTTACCTGTGCACTTCTATGAGGGCTAGACTTGACTCTTCTATCCAGCTCTGGAACTGTGGTGCTCGACACATGTTAGGCACGCTGGATGTGATTATTGCATGAAAGAGACAGTGGATGGATGGACGATTGGAAGGATGAATGAATGTTTAGTAGAACAAACGTGCACATCATGAAAGACAGGAACTAGAAAGTGAATGATTTCAAGCTTAAACACTTCAAAAGGAGTATTGAACTATCTAAAGCTGAAACAACACAGCCTGGTGGCCCATCCCGACTCTGAGGGCTAAGTTCTCTGTGTGTCATTTATCCGCTCCTGGTATGTTAGCTAGGAGAGAGCTACAAGAAAAGCTAATAATAATAAAGCACTTTGATGCCGGGTGGTGGTGGCACACACCTTTAATCCCAGCACTTGGGAGGCAGATGCAGGTGGATTTCTGAGTTCAAGGCCAGCCTGGTCTACAAAGTGAATTCCAGTACAACCAGAGCTACACAGAGAAAGAAACCCTGTCTCAAAAAACCAAAAAAAAAAAAAAAAAGCACTTTGATATTTTAATTGCTTAAGTATCCCCAAAGTTGCTTTATATATACACATACACATATGCATACATACATATATATACATAAATGTAGCCTCCACTTAGCTTCCATCAATGATACTGAACTTGGACATTGTCTGTGTCAGAATCAGGAATTAACACTGAGACATTCCTATTAACTCAGATAAAACACTTATTCAAATTTGTATGAAGGATTTTTTTTTATTCCAGAGTTAATCGGTAATTGGGAAAATATTCTTTATTCCATTAATCGGGCCAATTGGACCCACTTGTATATTAACATAGAAAGTAGTAAATTAAGCAATTGTTTACCTTTTTAACTCATTTTAAGGTAAAAAGAAAATAATAGTTCCAATCCACCCATAACTGGTCTTGTTTTTGTGGGAAAACAGGGCACAAAGCCCCCAACAATTTCAAGGGAGCAGGGACAGAAGCATCTTTCCTATTAACCCCTAAAACCAAAAGTCTTCTTGCCCTGAAACTCCTTTCCTGCTAGTAATATGACTGTTAGTTCCATGGCTGCACTGAGAGTTGATACAGAACACAAGGAGAATCTCTGCTGTGCTAGACAAGGATCCAGCTCAGCCCAATGGAGACCAATGCCATGGACATAAGGTGTCTCTAGAGCCCAGGAAAGTCCCAGGTCCCTACCGGTGCCCCTCAGTCTCTGCAGGTGCCAAAGCCACCTGCAGCCACAAGTCACATAGGCCTGCTGTCTCCCCCAAGTCACAGTCCCCTTGCTCTACTTCCTCCACCCACTGCTTCTGCCTGCTTGATTGAGACAAACTAGTGGTCACTGACATTAGTTCATGTGGTGGAACAAAATGATGTACAAAGATGCTCTTTAAAGAGGAGACAAACGCTCTTCCGGCCGGGCCAGCACCTGGGTAGCTAGAGCGCAGGGTCAGCTGACACCCGCCAGCTACCCACGACCCCCGCCACAGGACTTTGAGACTTCTGGTGAGTGGAACACAGCTTCTGCTCCAGTCCAATCACGCGGGACCTGAGACTGCTTTGGTTGGGGAGGCAGAAATCCGGCCTGAGTAGGGCCATAAGCCTCTTCCGGTCAGAAAAGCACCAGGGTAGCTAGGGCACAGGGTCGGCTGACAATCGCCAGCTACCCACAACACCCGCCACAGGAACTTAAGACTTCTGGTGAGTGGAACACAGCTTCTGCTCCAATCCAATTGCACGCAGGACCTGAGACTGCATTAGTTAGGGAAGCAGAAAACCGGCCTGAGTAGGGCCACAGGCCTCTTCTGGCCGGACCAGCACCGGGGTAGCTAGAGCGCAGGGTCGGCTGATACCCGCCAGCTACCCACAAAACCCACCACAGGATTTTGAGACTTCGGGTGAGTGGAACACAGAGTCTGCTCCAATCTTTAAACAGTGACAACGATAACAACTAACCCCAGAGATTACCAGATGGCGAAAGGTAAACATAATAATCTTACTAACAGAAACCAAGACCACTCACCATCATCAGAACCCAGCACTCCCACTTTGCCCAGTCCAGGGCACCCCAACACACCGGAAAAGCTAGACACGGATCTAAAAGCATATCTCATGATGATGGTAGAGGACATCAAGAAGGACTTTAATAACTCACTTAAAGAATTACAGGAGAACATGGCTAAAGAGTTACAAGTCCTTAAAGAAAACAGGATAACACAATCAAACAGGTAGAAGTCCTTAAAGAAAAACAGGATAACACAATCAAACAGGTAGAAGTCCTTAAAGAAAAACAGGATAACACAATCAAACAGGTAGAAGTCCTTAAAGAAAAACAGGAAAACACATCCAAACAGATGATGGAAATGAACAAAACCATACTAGACCTAAAAAGGGAAGTAGACACAATAAAGAAAACCCAAAATGAGGCAACACTGGAGATAGTAACCCTAGGAAATAAATCTGGAACCATAGATACGAGCATCAGCAACAGAATACAAGAGATGGAAGAGAGAATCTCAGGTGCAGAAGATTCCATAGAGAACATCGGCACAACAATCAAGGAAAATGTAAAACGCAAAATGATCCTAACTCAAAACATCCAAGAAATACAGGACACAATGAGAAGACCAAACCTACAGATAATAGGAGTGGATGAGAATGAAGATTTTCAACTCAAAGGACCAGCAAACATCTTCAACAAAATTATAGAAGAAAACTTCCCAAATCTAAAGAAAGAGATGCCCATGAACATACAAGAAGCCTACAGAACTCCAAATAGACTGGACCAGAAAAGAAATACCTCCCGACATATAATAATCAGAACAAAAAATGCACTAAATAAAGATAGAATACTAAAAGCAGTAAGAGAAAAAGGCCAAGTAACATATAAAGGCAAGCCTATCAGAATTACACCAGATTTTTCACCAGAGACTATGAAAGCCAGAAGATCCTGGACAGATGTTATACAGACACTAAAAGAACACAAATTCCAGCCCAGGCTACTATACCCAGCCAAACTCTCAATTAACATAGATGGAGAAACCAAAGTATTCCACGACAAAACCAAATTCACACATTATCTCTCCACGAATCCAGCCCTTCAAAGGATAATAACAGGAAAAAACCAATACAAGAACGGGGACCACGCCCTAGAAACAACAAGAAGGTAATCCCTCAACAAACCTAAAAGAAGACAGCCACAAGAACAGAATGCCAACTTTAACAACAAAAATAACAGGAAACAACAATTACTTTTCCTTAATATCTCTTAATATCAATGGACTCAACTCCCCAATAAAAAGACATAGACTAACAAACTGGCTACACAAACAAGACCCAACATTTTGCTGCTTACAGGAAACTCATCTCAGAGAAAAAGATAGACACTACCTCAGAATGATAGGCTGGAAAACAATTTTCCAAGCAAATGGTCTGAAGAAACAAGCTGGAGTAGCCATTCTAATATCTGATAAGATTGACTTCCAACCCAAAGTCATCAAAAAAGACAGGGAGGGGCACTTCATACTCATCAAAGGTAAAATCCTCCAAGAGGAACTATCAATCCTGAATATCTATGCTCCAAATACAAAGGCAGCCACATTCATTAAAGAAACTTTAATAAATCTCAAAGCACACATTGCACCTCATACAATAATAGTAGGAGACTTCAACACACTACTTTCACCAATGGACAGATCATGGAAACAGAAATTAAACAGGGACACAGTGAAACTAACCAAACTTATGAATCAAATGGATCTGGCAGATATCTACAGAACATTCTATCCTAAAACAAAAGGATATACCTTCTTCTCAGCACCTCATGGTACCTTCTCCAAATTTGACCACATAATTGGTCACAAAACAGGCCTCAACAGATACAAAAATGTTGAAATTGTCCCATGCATCCTATCAGATCACCGTGGACTACGGCTGATCTTCAATAACAAAATAAATAATAGAAAGCCAACCTTCACGTGGAAACTGAACAACACTCTTCTCAATGATACCTTGGTCAAGGAAGGAATAAAGAAAGAAATTAAGGACTTTTTAGAGTTCAATGAAAATGAAGCCACAACATACCCAAACTTATGGGACGCAATGAAAGCATTTCTAAGAGGAAAACTCATAGCTCTGAGTGCCTCCAAAAAGAAACTAGAGAGAGCACACATTAGCAACTTGACAACACACCTAAAAGCACTAGAACAAAAGGAAGCAAACTCACCCAAGAGGAGTAGACAGCAGGAAATAATCAAACACAGGGGCGAAATCAACCAAGTGGAAACAAGAAGAACTATTCAAAAAAATCAACCAATCAAGGAGCTGGTTCTTTGAGAAAATCAACAAGATAGATAAACCCTTAGCCAGATTCACTAGAGGGCACAGGGAGAGCATCCTAATTAACAAAATCAGAAATGAAAAAGGAGACATAACAACAGATGCTGAAGACATCCAAAACACCATCAGATCCTTCTACCAAAGGCTATACTCAACAAAACTGGAGAACCTGGATGAAATGGAGAAGTTCCTAGACAGATACCAGGTACCAAAGTTGAATCAAGATCAGGTTAATGATCTAAATAGCCCTATATCCCCCAAAGAAATAGAAGCAGTCATTAATAGTCTCCCAACCAAAAAAAGCCCAGGACCAGATGGGTTTAGTGCAGAGTTCTATCAGACCTTCAAAGAAGATCTAATCCCAGTTCTTCACAAACTATTCCACAAAATAGAAACAGAAGGTACTCTACCCAACTCATTCTATGAAGCCACAATTACTCTGATACCTAAACCACAAAAAGACCCAACAAAGATAGAAAACTTCAGACCAATATCCCTTATGAATATTGATGCAAAAATCCTCAATAAAGTTCTTGCTAACCGAATCCAAGAACACATCAAAACAATCATCCATCCTGACCAAGTAGGTTTCATCCCAGGGATGCAGGGATGGTTCAATATACGGAAATCCATCAACGTAATCCAGTATATAAACAAACTCAAAGACAAAAACCACATGGTCATCTCCTTAGATGCGGAAAAAGCATTTGACAAGATCCAACACCCATTCATGAAAAAAGTCTTGGAAAGATCAGGAATTCAAGGCCCATACCTAAACATAATAAAAGCAATCTACAGCAAACCAGTAGCCAACATCAAAGTAAATGGTGAGAAGCTTGAAGCAATCCCTCTAAAATCAGGGACTAGACAAGGCTGTCCACTTTCTCCATACCTATTCAACATTGTACTTGAAGTCCTAGCCAGAGCAATTCCACAACAAAAGGAGATCAAAGGGATACAAATTGGAAAAGATGAAGTCAAAATATCACTTTTTGCAGATGATATGATAGTATATATAAGTGACCCTAAAAATTCCACCAGAGAATTCCTAAACCTGATAAACAGCTTCGGTGAAGTAGCTGGATATAAAATTAACTCAAACAAATCAATGGCCTTTCTCTACACAAAGAATAAACAGGCTGAGAAAGAAATTAGGGAACAACACCCTTCTCAATAGTCATAAATAATATAAAATATCTTGGTGTGACTCTAACTAAGGAAGTGAAAGATCTGTATAATAAAAACTTCAAGTCTCTGAAGAAAGAAATTATAGAAGATCTCAGAAGATGGAAAGATCTCCCATGCTCATGGATTGGCAGGATCAACATTGTAAAAATGGCTATCTTGCCAAAAGCAATCTACAGATTCAATGCAATCCCCATCAAAATTCCAAATCAATTCTTCAACGAATTAGAAAGTGCAATCTGCAAATTCATCTGGAATAACAAAAAACCTAGGATAGCAAAAACTCTTCTCAAGGATAAAAGAACCTCTGGTGGAATCACCATGCCGGACTTAAAGCTTTACTACAGAGCAATTGTGATAAAAACTGCGTGGTACTGGTATAGTGACAGACAAATAGACCAATGGAATAGAATTGAAGACCCAGAAATGAGCCCAAACACCTACGGTCACTTGATCTTCGACAAGGGAGCTAAAAACATCCAGTGGAAGAAAGACAGCATTTTCAACAAATGGTGCTGGCACAACTGGTTGTTAACATGTTGAAGAATGCGAATGGGTCCATTCCTATCTCCTTGTACTAAGGTCAAGTCTAAGTGGATCAAGGAACTTCACATAAAACCAGAGACACTGAAACTTATAGAGGAGAAAGTGGGGAAAAGCCTTGAAGATATAGGCACAGGGGAAAAATTCTTGAATAGAACAGCAATGGCTTTTGCTGTAAGATCGAGAATTGACAAGTGGGACCTCATGAAACTGCAAAGCTTCTGCAAGGCAAAAGACACCATCAATAAGACAAAAAAAACACCAACATATTGGGAAAGGATCTTTACCTATCCTAAATCAGATAAGGGACTAATATCCAATATATATAAAGAACTCAAGAAGGTGGACTCCAGAAAGTCAAATAACCCCATTAAAAAATGGGGCTCAGTACTGAACAAAGAATTCTCACCTGAAGAATACCGAATGGCAGAGAAGCACCCGAACAAATGTTCAACATCCTTAATCATCAGGGAAATGCAAATCAAAACAACCCTGAGATTCCACCTCACACCAGTAAGAATGGCTAAGATCAAAAATTCAGGTGACAGCAGATGCTGGCGAGGATGTGGAGAAAGAGGAACACTCCTCCATTGTTGGTGGGATTGCAAGCTTGTACAACCACTCTGTAAATCAGTCTGGCGGTTCCTCAGAAAATTGGACATAGTACTACCGGAGGATCCAGCAATACCTCTCCTGGGCATATATCCAGAAGATGTCCCAACCGGTAAGAAGGACACATGCTCCACTATGTTCATAGCAGCCCTATTTATAATAGCCAGAAGCTGGAAAGAACCCAGATGTCCCTCAACAGAGGAATGGATACAGAAATTATGGTACCTTTACACAATGGAGTACTACTCAGCTATTAAAAAGAATGAATTTATGAAATTCCTAGCCAAATGGATGGACCTGGAGGGCATCATCTTGAGTGAGGTAACACAATCACAAAGGAACTCACACAATATGTATTCACTGATAAGTGGATATTAGCCCAAAACTTAGGATACCCAAGATATAAGATACAATTTGATAAACACATGAAACTCAAGAAGATTGAAGACCAAAGTGTGGACACTATGCCCCTTCTTAGAATTGGGAACAAAACACCCTTGGAAGGAGTTACAGAGACAAAGTTTGGAGCTGTGATGAAAGGATGGACCATCTAGAGACTGCCATATCTAGGGATCCATCCCATAATCAGCTTCCAAACACTGACACCATTGCATACACTAGCAAGATTTTGCTGAAAGGACCCAAATATAGCTGTCTCTTGTGAGACTATGCCGGGGCCTAGTAAACACAGGAGTGGATGTTCACAGTCAGCTATTGGATGTATCACAGGGCTCCCAATGGAGAAGCTAGAGAAAGTACCCAAGGAGCTAAAGGGATCTGCAACCCTATAGTTGGAACAACATGATGAACTAACCAGTACCCCGGAGCTCTTGTCTCTAGCTGCATATGTATCAAAAGATGACCTAGTCGGCCATCAATGGAAAGAGAGGCCCATTGGATTTGCAAACTTTATATGCCCCCATATAGGGGAATGCCAGGGCCAAAAGAATGGGAATGGGTGGGTAGGGAAGTGGGGGGCGCTATGGGGGACTTTTGGGATAGCATTGGAAATGTAATTGAGGAAAATATGTAATAAAAAATATTAAAAATTAAAAATAAATAAATAAATAAAGAGGAGACAATCTAACAATACAAATAAAACATTGGCTGCAGCAAGATGCAGACAGCTTTTGTTCTGTTAAATAAATTAATCCAGCTTTCTTCTTTTGAACATCCCAGCTATCCAGAAGAGCAGGTTCTTTGAATATGATGGCCCTATGGCCTTGAGTGTATCAGCTGGTGATCTGTCCAGCAGGTCCAGTTATTTGAGGGTCTCGAGGGGACCTTCTTCTAAGAACCAAATGGGGGGGAGGAGAGACAAGTACCAAGTGCAAGGAATGACAGGGAACCAGTCTGATTAGCATCAAGGTCGCACTGTATTTAGCAAGGCTCAAGGCTTAAATGCACAAGCAAAAGGGGAAGTATTTCTCAGTAGGAGGAGTGGGGCAGCAGAAAAAGAGGAAGTACTTCTCAGCAGGAGGGATGGGGCAGTGGAAATTTTTCTTTTGGCAACTACACGGGGAAGCAGGAACTTGGTGGTATCAGGGTACATCTTGTGATCAGGACATCCAGTGCTGACTTAGGGCTGGAACATTCTGTGGTTGTTTTCGGAGCAGTGCATTGGTGGCCCGCTTTTGACCCCCTTTTCTTCTTGGGGGGAGAGGCCCAATTCAGAGATCAGGACAATTGTGTTGTCTTAATAGCTCCCAACAAGCTGGAGAAGACCCATGCTTGGTAACGAGAGTGGTTTGAAGCACAATATGGCTAGTGTAGGTGCCTCAGAAACATCTCAAGGATTCAAGATGGCCCATCTGAAAGGGGGGAATGAAAAGGTTAGGCTGATTCTATGACAAGCTTCAGATTGGCAGTTAAGGAGACTAGGCTTAAATCTGTTTCCAAGAACTAAGCAATTCCAGGCAAGTCCAGGCCTCAGAAGCTGCCCTGCCACCTGGCCTGAGGCAAGGACAACGGGTCAGCAGCAGTTTCCAGACTTCCTCAACCAACAGTTTCCAGACCTCCCCAGCAAGTTTCCAGCCCCCACACCCTGGTAATGGAATGTCTGTAGAGATGGACCCAACAGATTAACATAGATTCACCTACCCAGGAATTCCCTGATGTGCTTTAAAACAGGCCAGCGAGCTCCCTTGGGGGTCTCTCTATCTTGGCAATGGGAGGCCTCAGCATGCTGGACTTCTGCAGAATAAAACACTCTTTGAGTTTGCATACTATTTGAGTTTAGGGTATCATTCTTCTCTAATAATGGACCCTTACAAAGGCTTCTATGACAACCTCCTCCAACCCCCAAAAGAAACAGACCATACAGGAAGATATTAAAGAGAGTCCTTAAAATTGTGATGAAGATGCTGAACTGTAGCTCTTCACAATTGATGGGGAAGGGTGGAGGGATGGCTCCGTTTTCTATTCCCTTCCTTCCTTCCTTCCTTCCTTCCTTCCTTCCTTCCTTCCTTCCTTCCTTCCTTCCTTCCTCTCTCTCTCTCTCTCCCTCTCTCTCTCTCTCTCTCTCTCTCTTCTTTCTTTCTTTCTTTCTTTCTTTCTTTCTTTCTTTCTTTCTTTCTTTCTTTCTTTCTTTCTTTCTGGTTTAGACACCAGTTTCTTTGTGTAGCCCAGGCTCTTCTGTAACTAGCTCTGTTGACCAGGCTGGCCTTGAAATTACAGAGATCTGCCAACCTCTGCTTCCTAGCACATTCCAGTGCTGGACTAAGTTTTCTTTATGGGCTGGACTATATAATCAACACAAACTGAACCCGGTATTAGTTAGTTAGTTAGTTAGCTAGTTAGTTAGCTAGCTAGTTAGGGCAGGGAGAGAGTGCAAGCATGGAGGGGTGGACCTAGAGCAAATGTGAAGTGAGTGTGATTGCTGTGCATTATATGAAATTCCAAATGATTAATAAAATATTACACTGGGAGAAAGAAGACGAGAGTTGTGTCTTTTGCACTGACAGCATTGTGTCTTAGGAGAATCAAGACAGCCTGATGACATGGGGAAACTCAGGCTCCCTCTCTTTGTGTTCATCTCATTAATAAAGGAATTAAAGGGTGGACACAAATGAAAGGTCAGGGGCAATTTTATTAGAGCTGAAAGAGAAAACGTCCTGAGCAGACAGGTTGTGAACCTCAACAGTGCCCAGAAGAGGGGAATGAAGGGCAGAAGGGGAAAATAGCATGTGGGAGTTAACATGGAGGCAGACATGTGACAGGTGACACACAAGCAGCCACTCTGGCAGGAAGAAGGGCTTTAGAGAGAGTAAGGAAGCCCAGAATGTTGGGGGGGGGGGCAAAGTGCTTAGAATTCTTTCCTAAGAGATAGTAGAAAGAAAAGGAAATGTCAGAAGTGGTTTGTTTACAGGGCTGTAAACTGCTGCTTTGGGGGCAGGGATCCTGGGAAGGACCAAGTTCAGTACCTCACTGAAGAACTAAGTATTTTGCCTAACTTTAGCTTGGCTTAGTGTGAGCTGCCTTCCTGAGGTGAGAGCTGGGGATGGGTGGAGGGATTCACCTTGCCTAAGAAGAATATTAGGTCTCCATGTAGAGCCAGAGAGTCTGTTTTCTTCAATAGGAGTTTTTTTTTTTAAATCTAGCGTTATAAAAGAGGTCTCTGTACCCTAAGAAGCCAAGAGGAAGATGAGTTTAATTTAGAAGACATAGACAGTCTTTGTTGCCAGTTGCTAAAGTATATTCCCATTATGCCTGTATTAAGAAATAAGAGCTGTGGCTCACAGTTTGGCCCTAATTGTGCTAATTTTAACACACATTATTTGGAAGATATTAACAGCTAAGTTGGTGTTTATATCTGTAGTGATTACTCTCCTGTAATAGGCCAGTAATTGATTCTACTCCTTGTCTTTTTTTTTTTTTTTCAGTCAGTTGCATAATCTCAGGGAATGGAACTGTGTTTGCCAGCAAAGTGCTCTCAGGACAAATTGCACTTGATTCTTGCACCATTTTGGATACAGAGAAAGCAATCTGCCAATGGGCAGAGGCCTTACACCAGGGCTCTCAACCTTCCTAATGCTGCCACATTTAATACAGTTCCTCATGCTGTGGTGACCCCAGCCACAAAGTTATTTTCTTTGCTACTTCATAATGGTAATTTTGTTACTGTTATGAATTATCATGTAAATATCTGTGTTTCCTGATGGTCTTAGGTCACCCCTGTTGAAAGGGTTGTTTGAACCCCAAAGGGGTTACAATACACAGATTGCCTTAGACTCTCTACTGACCTGACTCAGTGAAGTGATGAGTTATTGTCTTTCAGCATTCCTCAGGTCTACTGTGTCAATGGTACCTTCCCCTCCGACATGCTTTCTGAGTCCCCACTGTCTGTGAGGTGCAATATTCTGAATGTGGTTCATAAGGCTCTCTGCTCACCATGCCAGCACAGACTTCTTTGGGGGACTTCATTGTGCCCAGACTCACCTCCCACACCTAGCCTTGGACCTTCAAGCTGAGCATCAACTGCCCATTCTCTACTTTTTTTTTTGTGCCTCTTTTCTTTCCCCAGACCCTCCATGGGGGTTTCTCTTGACACCATTTGTTCCCCTTAATTCGTAATACTTATGACATATATACACACACATATATTTACTCAGATATGTGCACTTTGCTCGTGGAAATGGAGTGCATTTCTTTCTTTTCCTACTCATTATTTCACATAATAACTCCAAAGAAGTAACTGTGAGTGAAGTTTGCTTCTCTGTGCAACCATACCTAGTACATCAGGACTAGACTTTCAGTGAATGAATCAAAGATGGGGTTATGTAGTTTTGTGTTGCCTTTCTTGGCTCCCTCCCCTGTGATATTTGCTGAAGGAGGTCAGGCCAGATGCAGGTATCGTGGCGAGGACAGGCAGAGATGGTGACAGGGTGAGGTGGGACATCTCATGGGTGAGAGTAGACAATGGCCAAAGAGAGCCTTTAGCAGCTCTAAAAGTATTTGGAACAGACAGCCTTCCCAGGATGGATTTCCTGTCAGGTGATTGACAGGCCCATTTGAAGGACCTCTTACAGAATGGACAACAGGATGCCATTGTTCCTCATCACAAAGTTTCCTGCTAGATAGTAATCTTATCAGGTTCAGGGCTCCTGGAGTCAGGTCTAGATAGTTATCAATGGATGACCTTCTGGACCGTTCAGGATGGCATATCTCTTCCCAGGGCCAGAGATGTGACTCAGGTCCCATTCCCTTGACCAGTAATTAGAATTTTAAGTGCCAAACCTGAGTTTTACAGGCTGCTAACTATGAGGGAGGACTATATCCCAGTGTCCTCTAATCAATCCTACGAATGTCTGTTTAGTTGTCTAACAGCAGTAAATTCATGATCGTGGAACATTCAGGGTCATGTTCAGATGTTCTTGCTTCGTCTAATTTGGGAGTCCTATGTTGGGACTCACACACAAACATATGTATTTAGCATTTTACTGTGACTTGTTGGATCAGCTTGGATGAGTATTGCTACCTGTCTTAGTCAGGGTTTCTATTCCTGCACAAACATCATGACCAAGAAGCAAGTTGGGGAGGAAAGGGTTTATTCAGCTTACACTTCCATATTGCTGTTAATCACCAAAGGATGTCAGGACTGGAACTCAAGCAGGTCAGGAAGCAGAAGCTGATGTAGAAGCCATGGAGGGATGTTCCTTACTGGCTTGCCTCCCCTGGCTTGCTCAACCTGCTCTCATATAGAACCAAGACTACCAGCCCAGAGATGGCACCACCCACAAGGGGCCCTCCCCCCTTGATCACTAACTGAGAAAATGCCTTACAGCTGGATCTCATGGAGGCATCTCCCCAACTGAAGCTCCTTTCTCTGTGATAACTCCAGCTGTGTCAAGTTGACACAAAACTAGCCAGTACACCACCACTCACTTAATTGTAACAGAACTGAATGTTTTGCTGTGTTTGAGCACTTAGCATTCGCATGAACATACACACACACACACACACACACACACACACACACATACACACAGAGGCTGTAAATGGCATGAACAGCAAGCTATCATTTGTGATGGGCTCTAGTCATTTTGAATTTCTAGCAAACATCAGTCAACTTCACCACTCAGAACTAGAAGAACGTAAAGTGGAACAACACTTTGTGTATGATTGCCCAATTCTTTTTGGTACGACATGTTTCCACTGGGCATGTCCCCAAAAGGTCCCTTGCTTCTAGATAGTTATCAGTGAATGACCTGGGTGGGATGGGTTTCCAGTGGATATCACACACACACACACACACACACACACACACACACACACACACAGAGAGAGAGAGAGAGAGAGAGAGAGAGAGAGAGAGCACCTCTTTCTTCCTGGTTCTTACATTTATCTTTGAACTCGTGTTTGTTAAGTTAAATATGATGGGGTGATGGAACTTGGACTTGCACATAGGAAATGTGCATGCTACCTACAGTGTCTCCTCTCCCCACTTTCAAGAAGGATTTCTGAGGCTCTTGAAGGACTGACATCTTGGGGGAATCCCTTGTGTGAAGGGGCTCAGTGAGACAGAAAGCAAATCCAAAATATCAAATAAAGGTCTTGTCCTTTGGTGAACCACACAACCAAAGCACTCCCAGAGGTCCATTCCTCACCTGTATGCAGTCAGGCTGAGGGGATAGCAGGAAGAAAAGGAAAAGATGGGGTGGCCCGAGGCCCCTTTCCTCCATGTCGGTCCTTGCTCATCAGCTGGCCATAGGAAGTAGCAGAATGTGCGCACACGACAAAGCAATCTGAGGAACTGGAGCCAGTTTCTGTTCTAGTCCATGTATGAGCTTCAAAAGCCAAACTGTGCCTTGACAATGACACCGTAGTAAGTTCAATGTCATTTAATGAAACTCATTTTGCACAAACAAATATGAATGGCAATCCTTATCGTTTGAATTTTGTTCTCAATGTATAAAGAATTTGAGTGAGTGTGTGTGTGTGTGTGTGCATGCATGTAGAGTAAGTCAGCGATGACCTCAGGTGTCATTCCATAGGTACCATACACCTTGATTTGAAACATGGTCTCTCACTGGCCTAAAAGTTGCTAGTGAGGCTGGGTGGGCTGGCCTGAGAGATCCCCACTCTCCACTCCTCCTCTGGCACCTGGACTGCAAGTGCATGCCCACACCTTGCTTTTAATGTGAGTTCTGGGCATTCAATTCAAGACTTTTTCGTGGATGGCAAGCACTGTACTGACAAGCCATCTCCCTGGCACTATAAAGATGTTAAATAACAAATACAAGTCTCTCTAGCAAGTCAAAAGGAACCACGGTGGTGGTGGTGGTGGCAGGAGTGGGGGGGATGCTTTTTTTCTTCTTCTTCTTTTGTTTTTTAAACACTTTGATCTGCACATTTTTCTTCATTTTTTTTAATCAAGGGAATCTACATTTCCTTTCCCCCTGGAAGAGTGCTGCTTACCCTAGACTCTGCCAGAACCTCTCTGCTTGGATCCATGGGAATGGTGGAATCTCAGATAAATCCTCCTGCCCAGGCTCTTTGCCCTATAGAGAAGCCCTGGTTAGGGCCTTGAATGCTGAGCTGGTATGGAGGAGCCTCGCTGAGCTTGGGACTCCAGGTGTACCCAGTGCAGTGGTTTCATACCCCTAAACAACATGCTGGCTGTAGGTACGCTACCAGCCATTGTATTCATGCCTCGCATGAGATTACCAACACCTTGGAAACTGCTTAATGATACATAAAATTCTATTTATCCTGTGTGGAATGGCACTGGGCAAGTGGGTATTGCTTATAGATGTATAAATATTGTGCATATTAGCATGAAGAATCACTTACAAGTCAATAAGCTTTCTAACTATAGAAGAAGAACAAAAGAGAGGGAAACCACAGAGAAACAAATAATTTCATAGGATTTTGTTCATTATTTCTTAACCTTGGAAAATCGAAAATATTTCTATAAAAGGGAAACTTTAATTTTACTTTGAAGGTAATACAAAGGCAACGTTAAATTAGTTTTCCACTTTATCATTTAGCCTTGAAGGAGAAAAAATAAGAAAGAAAGGAAGCTGTCTTTGCTTTTACAGTAGAGTCCTGTATGTGTGTAAGTATGCTAGTATCCTGCGAAGTGTGGGGGCTGAGAATCAAAGCCACATTGGTGTCCCCTTAGGTCTCAGCTTTTGTCACTCAGCTCCCCACACCTGTTTCCTTCTGACTTAACGGTTGTCGTTCATGCCATAGCCTTATGAATATATGGACAGGGGCTCCAATCTGTGGCCCTCATGTCTTAGCTCTGGGTTCACACTGTGGGGCAAACCTTTTGTTTCTGTTCCAGTTCCAGGAGCCAGAGTGTTGTTGTTTGCCTGTTAACATTCTGTTCATGTGACTATGACAGAATGCTTCACAGAAATGCACGTAGAGATTCTAGAATCGGAAGAAGTTGAGTTGAGTCTACGTATGTAACTACGTATGATTTTGCATGTACTTATTTTCTACTCCCGTGTGCTTATGTGTGAGCACGTGCTGCAGTGTACATGTGGAGGGCAGAGGACAATGGGGAGGACTCAGTTTGCACAGTAGCCGATTGTCATAGTTCCTGAAGGTTAGCTGTTCTGTACCAGTATGTTGTAACCTTATTTTTAATTGACATTTAGATTTCTTCTGGGGGGCAGTGTTTGAGGGTTTCTCTGTGTAGCTCTGGCTGTCCTGGAACTCACTCTGTAGACCAGGCTGGCCTCGAACTCAGAAATCCGCCTGCCTCTGCCTCCCGAGTGCTGGGATTAAAGGCGGCTGACTTTTAGATTTCTTTCTTTCTTTTTTTTTTTTTTAATTAGGTACTTTCTTCATTTACATTTCCAATGCTATGATTCCTAAGGGTTTTTTTTTTTTAAATTCCAAACATTGCATCGGTGAAGATGACATATACATCTCTTTGTCCTCTAGTAGAATATTCAGGAAGGCGCATCCCCAAGGTGTTTTGCTAGTCTAGTGTGTGGATGTTTTTAATAGTGGTTGTGTATTTCTTGTTGATTTTTATTGATTTAATTCTTGCTTGTATGTGTGTGCCCTTTCGCTCTACTTCATTGATACATCCCTCCACCCTTGTCAAAAGTCTTAACCTGAGTCATCCACAGCAGTCGCTCTCAACCTGTGGGGCGTGGCCCCTTTTAGGAACAAATGACACTCTCACAGGGATTGCATGTCAGATCTCCTAGATCAGGCATTTTCATTATGATTCATTAGGCAGGTTATACAACAGTATCTTTCTTTTCCTTCCTTCCTTCCTTCCTTCCTTCCTTCCTTCCTTCCTTCCTTCCTTCCTTTCATTCATTCATCGTTTTGTTTTTTCAAGGCAGGGACTTGTTTCTCTGTGTAGCTTTTGTTATCCCTGGAACTCACTTTGCGTACATGGCTAACTTCAAACTCACAAAGACCCACCTGCCTCTGCCTCCCAAATGCTGACATTACAGCACCATTCCCTAGCTAAGAACAATGTTTTTCTACCAGTCTCTTCTTATGGTTGTCACCTAGAACAAACAGAATAAATACTCTTGATGAAAGCATAGGCTAACTTTTATTAATTTTGAAATTCAGTATACAAAGTAATGATTTTCATTATGGTGTGTGTGTGTGTGTGTGTGGTGTGTGGTGTGTGTGTGTGTGTGTGTGTGTGTGTGTGGTGTGTGTGTGTGTGTGTGTGTGTGTGTGTGTGTGTGGTGTGTGTGTGTGTGAGTGTGTAGGCAGAGGCAAAATTGTCAAGTACCATCTACTGTATTTTTGTTTACTTATTTATATTGTTTTTGAGACAGGATTTCTCTGTGTAGCTCTGGATATCCTGAAACTCTCTCTATAGACCATATCACCCTTCAACTCAGAGATCCACGTGCTTCTGCCTCCCTAGACCTGCCATTAAAGGCTTGTGCCACCACTACTGGACTTTTAATTAATTAACTAATTAATTACGTTTATTTTTTACCCACCTTATTTTTTGAGATGATGTCTTTCATTGGCTTGGGACTTACCAGGCCAGTAGATTAGCTTGCAGCAAGCCTTGGGTATCAGATGGTCCTTGCCCCTCCTCAGTGCTCTGCTTACAAGGACCTACCATCACCCTAAAGATTTTTTTCTTGCAAGATGCTAAAGATTCATTTCTGTTGCAGTGTAAAGTATCTGAATAAAGGCAACTTAGAGGGAAACATTTTGTCATGTATTCTGTATCTCTTCTTTCCTTTCACGGCCCCCTTCTCAATTCACTATATATACACAAATTTAAATCTAGTTTCAGCATATAAAGAAACATATAGCATTGGTCTTTATAAATTTGATTTGTCTAACTCACATCTTAAGGGTTTCTATGACTGTGAAGAGACACCATGACCACAGCAAGTCTTATAAAGAAAGGATTTAATTGGGGCTGGCTTACAGTTTCAGAGGTTCAGTCATGATGAGAAGCGTGCCCACATGCGTCTGCTGGAGAAGGAGCTGAGAGTTCTTCATCTTGATCCACAGGCAGCAGAAGGAGACTGTGTGTCACTCTGGGCGTGGCTTGAGCATCAGGGATCTCAAATCCCACCCACACAGTGACACATTTACTCCAACAAGACCACACCAAGTTTAACAAGGCCATACCTCCTACTAGTGCCAATCCCTATGGGCCAAGCATTCAAACACATCAATCTTAGGGGAGCCACTCCTATTCAAACCACCACAACTTAACATAGTGACTTCCAGATTTCTAGTTGTAGTTGTTTCTCTGAAAAATGCCTTAATTTCACTTTTCTTTGCATATGAATAAAATTCTTCTGCATACATGTGCTGCATTTTCTTTAGTCATTCCTCTGTTGGTGGGCTGTGTTGTGTTGATTTGCACTGGTTCCGTTCCTTGGCTGTTGTGAATAAATATGATGTGCAAGTGTCTCTGTGGTAGGACACACCGTGTTTTGGGATACACAGTGGTAGTAGGATGCTTCTGCTTTCACTTTATAAGACGCTTCCATACTGGTCTCCTGAGTGGCAGCACCAGTTTACACTCCCATCACAGGGAATAAAGTTTCCTCGGTTTCTGAATCTATATTTGCTGTCTTTATTTTCTTGATTATAGCCTTTCTGAGAGCAAGATGAGAACTTACTGGTTTAATTTGCATTTCTCTGCCTTTGGAAACCTTTAAAAGTATTTATTGGTCATTATATATTCTTTTCAGAACCATCCAATCAGCTCATTAAAGCATTGATCGGACCCAGAAGATGTTCCAACTGGTAAGAAGGACACATGCTCCACTATGTTCATAGCAGCCTTATTTATAATAGCCAGAAGCTGGAAAGAACCCAGATGCCCCTCAACAGAGGAATGGATACAGAAAATGTGGTACATTTACACAATGGAGTACTACTCAGCTATTAAAAAACAATGAATTCATGAAATTCTTAGGCAAATGATGGAACTAGAAAATATCACCCTGAGTGAAGTAATCCAATCACAAAAGAACACACATGATATGCATTCACTGGTAAGTGGATGTTAGCCCAGAAACTTGGAATACCCAAGATACAACTCAGAGACCACAATAAGAAGGAAGACCAAAGTGTAGTTACTTCGGTCCTTCTTAGAAGAGGGAACAAAATACCCATGGGAGAAGATACAGAGACAAAGTGTGGAGCAGAGACTGATGGAAAGGCCATCCAAAGACTGCCCCACCTGGGAATCCATACATATAAAGTCACCAAACCCAGACACTGTTGTGGATGCCAACAAGTGCTTGCTGAAAGGATCCTGATATAGCTGTCTCCTGAGATGTTCTGCCAGAGCTGAACATATACAGAGGTGGATGTTCTAGGCCAACCATTGGACTGAGCACAGGGTCCACAATGGAGGAGCGAGAAAAAGGACCCAAGGAGCTGAAGGGGTTTGTAGCACCATAGGAGGAACAACAATATGAACTAACCGGTACCCTAGAGCTCCCAGGGTCTAAACCACCAACCAAAGAATACACATGGTGGGACTCATGGCTCCAGCTGCATATGTAGCAGAGGATGGCCTTTTTGGGCATCTGTGGGAGGAAAGGCCCTTGGTACTGTCAAGGCTCTATGCTCCAGTGTAGGGGAATGCCAGGGTCAGGAAACAGGAGTGGGTGGAGCAGGGGAAGGAGGAAGAGGATAGGGGGTTTTGGAGGGGAAACCAGGAAAGGGGATAACATTTGAAATGTAAATAAAGAAAATATCTAATTAAAAAAGGAAAAATTATTTAATTGTATGTGTATGTAAACCATGTACATGCATAAGCCTTGGAGGTGAGAAGAGTCATCGGGCTTAAGCCATGGTTGTGGTCTGCCATGTGGGAGCTGGGAACGTGTTCATTTTTATAAAGTGAAATAATTATGAATTGAATCAAAAGAGTGTAAGATAGAATGATGGGTATATTTAGTTTCAGTTCACATGAATAAAGTTATATATTCCTTCAGGTCTCAAAAAATGTTTGATTGGATGATTTATTTTGGAGGGAAGTGTTTTTGGAGGGTTAAAAACTTTATTCTAGACATAAAACTCTCACTTGATACATAGCTGGCCAGATTTCCCCATTCTGCTGTTGTCTCTTCATCCTGGCTATTACTTCTTTCAATGTACTTTAATTTTGTGTGATCCCATTTATTACTGGTATTTTTTATGCCATTGTGAATAGGACATTTCAGAGTCTTCAAGAAGTTGTGTAATTTTCTTGATTTGAATTCCTCTGTCATCTGATAAACACAAGACATTGTTTCAGCTCTTTGCATGTGCTAAAACGTTGTGGGCTAGCACATGGTCTACTTTAGAGAAGGCGTCAAAGCTTTTGTGAAGTATGTGTACTTTGTATCTGATAGAATCTTCTGTAGACAGAACATCATGTGTATTGTATGGATAAATCACCTGTCAGTTAAAAGGCCTTTATGGCCTATGGCCTATGGCATAGGCAGGAAATAAAAGATGGGACATAGGGAAGAAAACGAATTCTGGGAGAGGAGAAGGCAGGGAGATACACCAAGAGATGTGACAAGATGGTTGCATGGTACCTGAGCACAGGCAACCAGCCATGTAGCAGAGTGTAGGCTATAATATATGGGAATTTTAAAGCTATATCTCATCAGAGAAGAGCCTAGCTATATGGCCAAGATATTTGTAATATATTTTGAGTCTCAGTCCTATTTCTGAGAGCATGGGGCTGAGAGGAATAACCAGAACCCAACCACAACATAAAGTCACCCAACCTGGGGCAACAATATGTTGTTGAAAATATTTATCACAATCTGGGGGGTTATATACCTCCTTTGACCACTTGGTTCCTGGATAAAATACACACACAATCTTTCTATTTATAGTAAGCCCTAATCAGCAAAAAAGCTAGGCAGATATCTATCCTCTATGCTGTTATATCTATTTCTCAGCCAATAATCCCATTTTACAAATGGCCATGTTTTGCCTGGCCTACTTTTAACACTGATTAGCCAAACCACCTGGCCATTATTTTAAGATACACAAACTTTCTTTTTTCTCTCGTGGTTCTCCTCTGACCCCAAGCCTATGAACCATAAACCCCACCTATGTCATTTCTGCCCAGCTATTGGCTGTCAGCATCTTTATTCACAGATCGGGGAAACTTGTGGGACAAGGTCATATGACATCATCTGGGTCTATGTGCAATCTCTGGGAACAACCAGTATTTAGCATAGCACAAGTCCAAACCTCAACAGGGGAACTATATCTGCTATCAGGTGTAGTTAAAGTTACTTTTGATGAAGTTTCTAAATGAAACTGAGATACTGACATCATTCACCTGTGCTGTGTCTGGAGCTCTGGGACCTTTCATGCTCATTGGAGCTTATTTATGAAGCTGGGAGCCAGGTACTCAGGGCATGCTATCTCTGAGTGTCAGGTCTCCCTGATGAACTGTCCCCACTGATGGCACAATGAACACTTCTCTTTTATCTCTTGTCACTAATTTTGGTTTGAAATCTACTTCATCAGCTATTTACCTGAATACTTTGTAACTTCATGATACATTCTGGATTGGTTTTGTTAACTTTTCGTTTGTTTTATATTCATTGGTAATGCAGCCATGGGCATTAATACATTTGATATGCATTTCTTTGTCTCCTACCGTTTGGTGTCATTACTGGTATAGAATCTGCTCTTTCCTCTCTAATCAGACTGGGGATAGAGCACTTGAGAGGAAGCTGTGCTAATGAGAGGCTAAGACACAGCACAGCAAACAACAAACAACAAACATGGAAATGCAAAGCTTCTTCAAAGAACCACAACTCCTCGGTCATTGAATTCCAGGATACAGAAATAGATAAAATTATGGAAGAGATTTCAAAACTTTATTAGAAGAATGACCAGAAATAGATAAAGACAAGCAGACGATGAATTCAACCAAAGGCCCGGAGAAGAAATTCAGCAGCATAGACCAAAGAGTGAACAACATGGGCAAGAAAGTCAGTGATGGGGAAGAAAAACTAAGTAAGGAAGTTTAGACTTGAGGGAAAAAAATCAAGAAATTAAAACCTCAAGTAATATACAAATCCAAGGGGAAGGAAAGATAGCCAATAGACTTGATCAATTAGAAGAAAGAAGAACAGGAATGAAGGAGAGGGTCATGTTACATTCAAACTTTTCAAGAACAATTCTACACAAGCACATAAGTATATGAGTTTCAAAAATAAGATAAAGTCAAGTTGCATAGCAAGAAAGAGGGAAACGTGGACAAAAACAGTAAAAAGAAGAAAAGAGAGAGAAGGAAGAATGACTGCTCAACAATAAAAATGCATAAAGAAAAAATTTAAATTATGAAAGGGAATTTTTTTTAAAAACCCATTTTTTAAATTCAGTAAGGTAAAACAAAACATTTAAAATATGGGGAAAAGAGAGTCATGCACAGGCGGCAACAGAAAGGAATGAAGTAAGGAAAAGAGAGGGGGAAAGGGAGGGAGGGAGAAAGGGAGGGTGGGTGAAGGAAGGAAGAAAAGAAGGAAGGAAGGAAGCGGGAGGGAGGGAGGGAGAGGGAAGGAGGGGGAGGAGGCGAAGCTGGACCAGTAGGCCTTTGAGATTGGAGGTGGCCGCTGTAAGCGTGAGGAGGAGGGGGAAGCTGGAGTGAGACTTCAGGACCTTGGGTCTGTACAGTGTTAAACCGACAGCGGTCAAGTGTCTGGTGTTTCACCAGAGTTGTCTTCTCTTTAGAAATTTTCGTTCTCTGCACAGCAAGGCACTCTGTCGGCCACACTTAACTTTGTGGATTAGGCAATTCTGTCGTCCTCCAAGCTGGGAAGTGTCTCCCAAGTGTGATGTAAGTGTGAGAGGCAAGCATGACACTGACATCTGTACAAGGACCCATCTTCATCCCCTCAAGATCCCCTAAGTATTCTCTTGCAGGGAAGTTAACTGTGTAACTGGAGATGTCAAGTAGACCCTGCTGGTCCTTCAGGGTTCTGAGCACTACAGCAGTGAGGGCTGGTAGATGACTCTAGAGGTTGGCCCACGCTCTGACCTCAGGCTTCGGGCTTTGAAGTCCTTAGTTACTTTTGGGGATGAAACCTGCTCCTTGTCACTTAGATAGGGCTGCCACCACCACCACCACTGTCACCACCACCACTGTGCCCTTCAATTTCTGAGCTGTCCTGTTGCTATCTATCTAACCTCTTTGACTGGTCAGCGTCCGGCTTCCCTGTTCCCTACATCTGCTTCCCACCCATCCCTCACTTAAACTCTGTCACTGGAGCAGATTCAATGCACACTTTCTGGATGACCGCTGTTCCCAGTCCTCGGGTCTCTAGGGTGGTTCATTATTAAACAGTAGGTTTCCTTTAAAAATTAAGCCCAGCCACTGTCCTCTAACTCACAAAGAAAAATAGCATAGCATTCCTTCCTACTGCTGCCTTATTCCTCCTTTGTAGGAATTGCTGTATCAGTGAAATTCACCACAGGCTTGCGAGGGCTGCACACCTGTCCCACTTGCCAGTGTCTCTTCACCTGGGCTGCCCAGCTAATGTTTGAGATAAGGCTTTCTCGCCTTTACCTTGTCGGTCAGGCGCCACACAGCAAGTGCTATTTGGCTAGGCTTACTTCTGGTTCACTGTCTGTGTGTTTCCCCATACTTAATTATTCTAGCACACCTTGGCCAGTTTCTAAAGCTCACTCCTTTTCATGTTCTTTGAAACGGCCTGCTTTTCTTTATTGACTCTTTATTGGTCACAGAGGTATCACCTGGTCTATCTTATCCAGAAATCTTTAGCATTAATTATTTACATAAAACTGTGTATAGTTTAAAGTCTAAAACGTCAGGATAAGAGCTGGGCATAGTGGAGCATGCCTTTAATCTCAGCGCTTGGGAGGCAGAAGCAGACAGATCTCTGTAAGTTTAAGGCCAGCCTGGTCTACAGAGTGAGTTCCAGGCCAGCCAGGACTTTGTAGAGAAACCCAGTCTTTGAAAATAAAAATTGAGATAAATAATATTTAAATGTATGAGTAATTATCAAATACAAGGCCATGAAGAGTTGAGTGTCAAGGGTCCAGAGGGAGGTCCTAGAAGTTCTGATGTCACCCGGCAAGCGTGGACACCCGTTCTTTCTGGTTCTTTCTGTGTGTGCTGAATGTCGGGGATGAAACCCAGGTGTGCCCGTGCCAGCCAGCACTATCACTGAACTAGGCCCCAGCCTGGACACCTACGCTACTGCTGCCCACTGCAGACCCTACCTGGACCCTCACTGAACCTGTGCCGGGTCCTGTACATAAGAACCAAACAGAAGGGGCCAGAAGGAGTGCCTGCCTTACAACACCTTTACTAGTGTCACAGAATTTGTCACAAAGAGACACTCAATGTTTTTCCCAAACTTGGTGCATTTTCCCTGAGTGGTTTCAGAAGCTCAGACAATTTCCTAATTGTCTTTGAGAATCCCCCTTCCCGTGAGTGTTGCTATTGCAGATTGAGTCTTATCCTTGCACTTCACCGAGTCTTCATAGACACGTCCAGGATCCAAGGAAAATACAGAGAAATGGTCTGAGAGCAGGACTCATTCTTCCCCCTAAGTAAATGCCATTATTCACCTGTGACTGGGGCTCAGAGAAACAAAGCAAGCCTTTTATCCCTCTGCCTCCCTGACAGTCTGCACTGTGCCTGCCTTGTCTACGAACGGCTTCCTCCACACAGGAAGCACCTGACATGGCACAGTGAGTTTCAAACTAGTCATTATTTTTATTTGGCTGGGTAGCACCAAGTGACTGACTCCAAAACAGGGAGAAGGTCGGGACAACCCATGTCGTGGTGAGGACAGCGTATTGATCACCTCACCTGAGTGAACTTGCACAATTGAAACAATGTTATAAGTGTAATCCTAGGTCTTCAAGTCAACTTTACTTTAACAACTTTTGGGGGTATCCATAAAATAGATAAGTAAAGAATGCCACCCCTGTCTCTCCCAAATATCTTGGTCTCCTTGGTAAATAAAAATGCTATAGTGCATTCCCGGCTCGTAATGTGCCAGCTTCTTTGTGCATGGTATTTCTGGGTTCTTCAGGTTTGAAAGGCAAGGATTATCTTGTCCATTTATAGACGAGGAAGCAGAACCGCAGAAGGGTTTAGAGCCATCTGCAAGGTTACAGATCAAGGTCAAAGTCAAATCAGACCCTGAGATCCAGGATCACACAGGAGATCGTCTCTCATATAAGACATCAACCATGTCTGGCTCCCAGGGGGCAGATTTTCAGTTTTAATACTTAAGGTCTGACCACATTTTCCTTATAATTAGTGATCTCAGGAAACTAGTTTCCTTTGTCCCCATGTCCCAATAACATCCATAAATTATAGCATCTCACCCCGTGCCTTGAGTATTGCATCAGAGAAGGCAGATGGAAGTGCCTGGGACTATTGACTTGCTTCTCAGGCTAGCGTCATATGTGGATTTTACTCTGTCGAGTACAGCCCCCACATATCTGGCTTAATAGAAACAAAGCTACCCAGTAAAGCCCTGTATGGATGCAGTTGGAATGAACTAAAAGAAAGGATCCGTGAGGACAAAGAAAACTGGGCTTTGTGTCCCAACAGTTCCAAGCCTGAGGTCACATGTCATAGGGTGTGTGCGATATGTATACTCCAGCACCTTTAGGTCATTCTCCTCTACTTACCTATATAAGAGTGGCTCTATGGTATTCTGAGCTGTTTTACTAACAGTGCTGTGTGCTCTCTGGTTGCACATCTTGGGTCTTCCATCACATTATTAGACGACTCTAATTCTCCTAATTATTAAGTTATATTTGATGGAGACGAGATGATCTCCAGCTTCAGTGTCCCTTTAAGGAGGTTCAACCCCTGGAAGTGGAAACTAAGAGCTGCACCCCCAAGGACACCAGCTATGGGGAGAGCCGCTCTTGCACTTGGTTGGCCATGATTTAGGAAAGGTCCTTATTTCCCTCACTGT
Source organism: Mus caroli (assembly GCF_978045245.1). Lineage (NCBI taxonomy): Eukaryota > Metazoa > Chordata > Mammalia > Rodentia > Muridae > Mus > Mus caroli. The sequence goes on from NW_028227258.1 coordinate 127,010,916, forward strand.
AACCTATTAACATTTCCTCGGTGATACCCCCTGTGTGTGCCATTACCACTTTCTATATGCAAAACCCTCTTGACCTCTGGGCCTTCCCCCACATCGGCAGCTTGGAATCGCAGCATCTCCCTCAATTTATCAGGTTTACTTCTCTCCATAGTGAGATGGCAGAGAGTCGCCAGGGCCTTGTACACCTCCAGGACCCTGCTCTTAGACACTCATTTGTTTAGTGGGGTGTTCTCCGCTCCCTCCCATGAAAGCCACTCTCCCGTTCCAGCTGATATAAGATGCCTATGCAGCACTCTTAGCCCAAAGCTAACACATCTTGGACATACCTCAGTATGGAGTGAGCCGATGTGGATATTTTAAAAGTATTGAAACACTCTGAAACTCCTCAACAATGACACTAACAAGGAAACATTTATACATTCTCTGAAAATTCTACGTCTTTTTGGATTTGACCAAAGCCTGTAGTGTCGCTGGGAACGCCATTGACGTGATGTGTACACATTCCTAGGACAAGAAAGAGGACTTAGGAGAGAGCTTGCTCCCTCCACACAGAGTGGCTTTGTCTGCCATCTGGCTTCTTGCCACCTTGAAGCATCCTCTGAGCCCCGAGGAAATGGGACTGAGAATGAATGTGTGACTGGGTTCCTGGAGGCCTGTGTCTGCCGTCAGTGCTGTGCCTCTCGGGGCCTGAGATGTGGCAGGTGTCTGAGGTTTCCTCAACAGCACAGAAAGACCCAGAGTGTCTAGCACTGAGCACTTTCTGTAGGAGGTGGAACAGGACTGTGTGGGAAGGAGAGAGGGAGGGAGGGAGGGGGGAGGAGGGAGAGAGGGAGGGGCAGTACAAGGGGTCCATCTTGAGTGGCCCCATGGGTATACCTTTCTGAAAGACTAAAACTTAGCATAAACTTGTTTTTTGTTCAGGGAAAACAAAATTCTTTTGGTATTGTGGCTCATAGTTCTCAAGCCCCCCCCCACACACACACACATTGTTTTATTCCAGGGGCCCATCCTAATTGAAATGATTTTATTTCAGAAATATACAGGTGTTTCCACAAACCACCAGACTGCTTGTCTTTGCTTTCTTTGCTTCTGTTGCCTTTCTCATAGAGGTGATGCCGACTTCTCCAGGCTCAGCACAGATCCCTTCTATCTTGCGATCCTGTGATCCTGTGATCCTGCAATCCATCCACTCATCCATCCATCCATCCATCCATCCATCCATCCATCCATCTATCCATCCATCCGATTCCTCGCCTCGCTTCCACTCCCTGCTTACCCATCATCCCTGGAGCTCTGCAAACCAAGGACTTGCTCTGCCTCACACTGGTGCCCCTAAAACTCCCTGACTTCTGCACACCCTGTTGGTCCTCAACAGAGGTTTGTGAAACCGGCCTAACTGTGGCTAATCATTGAGCATTGCTGTGCACTAAATCAGACGGGTGAACTTTTACATCCTAACTATCAGCTCAGTGCCCTGTGGGGTCCCTTGCTAGAGGCTAAATTTAGGCAGTTTCTTGCTCACATATTTATTTATAATTAGAGTGAAGATTTTTCTGGAAAAAAAAGACTTAATCTATGCATTTATTCACACCCCCTTTTCAATCCCCCTTAATTTTCTCCCCCCTGAATACATTTCTGGAAGGGTGGTACCCTCAGAGCTGAGATCAAAGATAATTGTATCTGTCTTAGAGACCCCCTGGGTTATTTTTAAATAAAACAAAATGGGATGATTAGAAAAGATTATGTTTGGAAATATAATTATTTCCTAACTTCTGAGCACATGCCTTTGGAGTAGTTCTCTGAATACACACGCACTGACAAATATTCCATTAAAGGACAGGCTTGTTTACAAAAGAAACACTTCAGTGCAAGAAGGTTATCCGCACGGCAGTTCCTCATGCTGCATGATAATTACACACTGTAATTCTAAAAATTTACAACTACAAAGAAAATCCCACATGTGAACTCTATTTACAAAAGTCTATATGTTAAAAATTGCAACTTGATATGATATAGACCAGAATGAGCATGTCTAAACTGTGAAGTCAGATTAATGCCCTCCTAGGAAAGGTACCAATAGCATGGAAAGTTGGAGAAGTCAGTAGAGCCTTGTGCAACCTGGAGAACATGGAGTCACTCATGCTTTATCAGGTACAATTGGCCAACCAGCCTTCTGAAGATGCTTCAGGCCTCACGGCAGAAATATAAAAACACTAGCCACCTCTCACAAGAATAACCAGAGTCATTGTGAGACAGACGGTGGTTGCTTGTCCCTTTGCATGCCAAAGGAATAGCTAGCTCTCTGCTTTCCCAAGCTCCATTAATGGAGACAGTCATAGCTCAAGCTGAGAGCACACCAATCACTTTGGAGGCTGCCAGGAACTGCCCAGTGTATCTATCAATTTTGAACCGTGTCAAATATACTCAAAAGTTCTAGCACAAGACTGGGAGGGTATCTCAGTTGGTAGAGAACTTGCCTAATAGGCATAAGGCTTGAGTTAAGTCACCAGCACCAAGTGTGGTGATGCATTGCTGACACTTGGTCAAGACCATCCAAGACTACCTGGAGGCTTCAAGGTCAGACTGTGCAACTGGAAAACCTTTCTCAAAATAAATAAGTACATAAAGAAATAAATGTTCTAGAATAAATAAAGCCTCTTCCGTTCCTGCCTTAACCTGCCTATGTGGGCCTCTGTGTTAAGGATATGAAGAGAAAGGATATGGAGAGATTCATGTTTATTGAGGTATCCCTTGAGTCTCCACCTGGTCCTAAAGCTATACAGGATGCAGAAGTGATGTCTGGTTCTTGCTTTGTCCTACTTAACTTGAGTATGAATTTGGGAGACACAGTGTACACACAAATATTTCAAGAAAAGAAATTGCAATGCGCTCTCAAAATGTACCTCTGGGGTTTGGGAAGAATAAACAAAGAGGTTCTAGAGAAAGAAAAGGGGGGTCAGTGGTTCCTGCCTGCTTGGGGCTGGTTTCCAGGTTGCTGGCATTGTGAATAAGGACTGAGGGATTCACATGTGCTCTGTGTTCTAATGAAACCCTCGATTTCGGAGGAAAGCCTTCCTGGATGCTGCTGATAAGGTTGATTGAATGGTGCCAAATGTACCTTTTGGTTCCATTTTGATCCAGAAACCTCTTGCCTCAGAATGACAAGAACTTGGTCCTTTAAAAAAAAAAAAAAATCTTGGCAAACATAGTTTGCTCTGTTCTGCCAAAAATAGAAAAAACGGAAGGGCTACCAGGCATTTCATATGGGAGAACTGGGTTGAGTAAAATGCATTTGAAGAGATTTTTAACTGCCAAGTTTGAGAGCGGGGATGATAAAACAGGGCCGATTTCAGAAGTTTCCAGGAATATGTCTCTTCTGAAAGCTAACCAGGAACCTGGAAGGATCAAGGCTGCTGCCGAAAGCGCTGAGTCTGCTCAATTTCTGGGGAGGCAAAGACAATCCGGGCGTTCTCTCCATCTTGACACTGCCATTGAAGGTATTCCAAGACAAGGGCATGAATGCAAATGCACAATCTTTAAGAATAAGCCCAACAGTGAGGGCGGGCGAGCTCCTCCAGAGGCCTTGCTCTTCCTTTGGAACAGCGGGGCTGTGTTCCAAGACTTCCTGCACTTCACTGTTTCCTCATTGACATTCTGCCAGGCAGGCAGGGCTCAAAGTCAATGTATGCGGGAGCGTAGTGCAGGAGGCCTGGGCTGAGAGTTCCCACCAAGAAGAGGTTGCCATGGCGCACTCCCACTGCCAATTGAAGAAGGGAGTGTTTGCTTACCGGATGTCAGACTTTTTGATTCTAAGAATCTCCTTCTCTCTTCCTCGGAGAATAGCTGACATTTTCTTCATCCTACAATTTGGAAAAAAAAAAAATTTAAAGGTTCATAGAAATAGAAAAAAAAAGAGGAAAAGGGGAGAAAGAACTTTTTACAACATCTTTTATAATCTGTGACAATTGCATCTTGGTAATTATTTATGTAGTCCCAGAGTCTTCGGGAGTTCAAATAGCTGGAGTGTGATTCATAAAATTGAAACAGTAGCAAGCAAAGTCAGATTGTGCGAGGAAGCAGGAGGCTGTCATGGTGTCGCGAGAGCTTGCCAGATCACATGTGGTGTGGAGACAGGTTTAACTCATTGGAATAGCTGCGATTTGGGGCCAGGCCTGGCTCAGACTTTTAAATGCTCTCAAAATTTTTATTTAGTGTGTTTGAGAGACAAACTGAGAGGCACAAACATAATGTGGATTTTGGATCCAAAGAAAGACGAGAAAATGCAATGTTATAATATGCAAGGGCAGGAGAGAAAATGACCCAACATGACTGCAATTCCAACATATATCCGTACCTTCCAGAGAAAATATCCATGTAATTTGTGAGATGACCCTCGGAGATGACCACTGTTGGCATACGAAGCACTGAAATCGGCATGGGTAGAACTTGTCTAAGCTTGAACAGTAGTCAACCCTGTGACTAGGGCTCAGACTCGTACTTTCCAGCTGTAGATTCTAAATCCTGAGACGCCTGAGGAGGGTGCCACGGTACATTGTCAGGTAGTAGAGACCCCTGTAGGTAACCGTGCTTGGTATGTGCAAGCACTGCTAGACTAGTGATGAGAAGAAGAGCGTAAGAAAGACAGGAAAACAAGGAGGGGAAGAGAGGAAGGGTCAGAGAGCAGCATCTGAACCAAAGTGAACCAAGAGGGAAAAGGTAGACATGATCCATGTACCAACACTCTGGGGCTCACACAGGCTGCCTTCTGTGAGCCTTGCTCTACGCTACTGTCCAACTGCTTTTCCTCACTGTGGCCAGGGCACCACTTAGAACACAGAGACACCATCTGTTCTTTTCAGTTCCTCCAGCCGTGCAATCTCCCTCTTCTTCTCTACACATCGCTTCATCCTCCACCCTTCATCCTTCATCCTTTAAGACATACCCCAAGTCCCTCAGGACTTGCTAACCATTTTCTGACTGCTCCCATTTTGAACAACTCAGGACGCTTGGAGCAACAAGGAAGTTTAAAATCTGACCTTGGCACATCTTATATCTCAAATCACTGTTTTATAAAATGACCACAGAAGATGGATGGATATATACACCCAGAGACAGTGAGATATCACAATGGCAGGTGTTGTTTCAGTTTCCCTTCCATACTGTGCAACCTGTACCACACAGGCTCGTAGTGTTTTCTTATTAGCAGAACTGTCCAGTTCAAGAGGCCCAGAGGTCTCCCTGTAAACTTCTGCTTTGCCCAGCACAGGCTTGTCCAACATACAATAAATGATTGGGTAGAATGAGCTCATTGCTCTTTGGGAATCAATACTCTTTAGAAATCATAATGTTAGAGAGAAACCATCAAATCTGCTCTAGTACAGAATAAATATTTTTTCTAGCCTTCACCTAGGAGCCATTACAGCTCATACATGTAAGGATAATCTTCAATTTTTGAAAGTATATGTGTCTTTTAATAGAAACCTGAACCAGCGCATCCTCATTAGCCCTTCTTGTGTTCTGTTATGCAAACAGAATACTTGTCTCATTCTCAGGGCAGCAGGAATCTCACTGAGTGATAACATACATGGGTTTCCCTTTCTTACATTTTTCCACCAATGGTAAATAGAGCAAAGGGTTATCCTAAACTCCACCAACAAAGGCACTCATTAGATGCTTGCTGGCAATTGATCAAGATTAATATGTGGGTATATTCATGGACAAAGGGCAAGTAAGGCTCTTACTTATTAAACATAACAAATTGCAAGGGAATAAATTGGTTCATTACCTTTAATTGGAGCATCTCCAACTGGCCACATTACAGGGTCAGAGAAAACAAACAGAAGCTTGGGGCAAATATTGTTTTAGGCTACACATTTATCAGTTATTGTGATAGTTGGATTAATAACCACCAATAAACATATTCTGAAAACCCTCACAGCGTGGGGAAACCAGGAACGGTAAGGAAATGTGGGCTAAGATAAGCCAAAGAGACATGGAAGAGTGAGAAATCCCCAGGTCCCGTGCATACACTTGTTCTCTGAGATCTTTCCAAAGGAGAGGAGGCATGAAGGAGCTAATGGGCAGCCAGCCACCAGCATGTGCCAAGCTCCATGTGGTACCCTTCACTACATCATTTTGCTTTTTTTTTTTTAATCTAAGTTTATATGTGAGAATACTAAAATCTGGGGAGGTGAAATTGTCTGCCTTTGCAAATGTGGAACCTGGAGATTCAAAGTCAGATTTGTGGCTGCAGCTGTCAGGGTGGGCGTAGACATTCATGGGCAGAGCCCATTCATTGGGGCTCCTCTTTGTTTGCAGAACAAAGCTCCTGGGACTGTGTGTTTTGGTGGAGCTGATGCTCCTTACCAGGACCAGGAAGGCACACTTGAGGAGTTACTGACCTCTCGGCCACTGATTGGTTAAACAACAAAGATTTTAAAATCCAGCCACAGAAACTCAAGGGCCAGCTGTTCTAGATAGTCCTGGAAGGATTGCCCTAGCTTTGAAACATAGGTCCAGAGGAGAGTGACCCTCTTTGACATCTAGATACTGTTACCACCTGTGAGAGAAATACAACCGACCTAGATTTTTCCATGAGGCTATTGAGTTACTAGACTCACAGGCCTAAGACCTCCTCGGCTCTAACCTCCAGGTCAGCTGGAATAGCACATTTGAGACTATTTTTAGTTATGTGGCCACAAAATCTCTTCCCAGACACCAATCCTATGGCTTTTCAATAGAACATCACTGCCCAAGAGAACTCATACCTAAATGTCAGGTGTCAAAGGCTTGTGACAAAACAGGCATCTTAACAGAAGAAAGCAAAGAATGACAGGATAGGACAATGGCATGGTTGCCATGATGTGACACCACAGGCAAAGGCCCAGAGAGCACAGTTCAGCTACTGTGGCACCTTTCCTCTAAGAAGCTCAACCTTGTGCTCCAAAGCCAAGGAGTCCTTTGTGTAAGGTGGACCTTGGTGAATAGGTTTTCTTTGGCCCTTGCATTCTTCTCACAGAAGGTGGGAAGCCTTTTGGAAAGAGTTTGGCCTTTCCAAAAGGACTAAGAATTAGCCAAGCAGGAAACACCTTTTACTATCCCTTCCTTCCTGTGCAATGCCATCGTCTATGTACATTGCCCAAATTGCAAAGCAAATAAAATAACCATTATTTAGAGTGGTTCTTGGAAAACCAGTCTTGTAGGTTGATGGTCATAGCATTGCAACACTTTAAAGTAAAGTAAGAAGCTTTTGGCACAGCTACAGAGAAGCCAGGGTGTGTGGAGAAAGTACAGGAGCTTAGAACTGGACAGCACTGTAAAGCCTTGGGGCTGTAGAAGAACTCAAGATTTGGGAGAAATGCAAATACGGACACATTGTTATAACAGCAAGAGAACCAATTGAACACCCCAGTAAGTGCAGCTGAAATTAATGGGAAAGAGTGGAGAGTATCTTGATATTTAGTAGATGTGAATCCTGGGTCACTATGCTGCAGCTCTGAGACCTTTGAAAATGGATGCAGACTCCTTCCAGTTTCTGTATCCTCATCTGGTAATTGCTGAGGAGGCATCTCAGCAGTCTTCTGAGGCTTGGTGGCATGGCTTATGTCCTGAACCCTTATGTAGCACTGAAGTGTTGACAAAGGACAACTGTCTTGATACTGGACAGGGACTTGCCATTAATCAAGTCTTAAAATTAGAAATGGCAAATACTTGCTTTCCTTTTCCCATTTTGTAGACATGGAAACCATGGAAACAGGGGCCAAGAAAAGAGAACTAGCTTTCTGAAGGCCACATGGCTGATAACAGGTAGAAACAGGAGCTCAACACATGCTTGCCGACTTCATTTTGTCTAAGCACTTGCTTTTTCACACTTCCTTTCTAGTGCACAGTGTTTCTTAGCAGCGTTCTAAGGCGTCTTTTTCCTAGAGCCCGCCCCATACCTCAACAGTGGATTTCTGAGCAGTGAGACAGCCTGTCATATCCAACCCTGTTTTATTTTATAATCAGATCCCCCAAATTAAAGCTGACAGTTCTGAGCACGATGTCCATAGCACCAACACTCAGGGTGCTTCTGTGGGAGAACTGCTGTAAGCTCCAAGCTAGTGAGGACTACAGAGTACCAGGCCCTAAATTAATGTCGATGGATGGTATTGGGTAAAGATTTGTATACCAACTCAAGGCTCCTTTAAGATTAAAGTATGTAATAGTTGACCTTCATTGTCAACTTGACTGGATTTAGAATCACTATAGCAATGTGCCTTAAGGGTACATGTAGTGGGGAAAAGCAACCCTGAATGTGGTGTCATGATCCCATGGAATAGGATGCTGAACTGAGTAAGGAGGAGGAAGGAAGCTGAGCATGAGCATTGGGTTTTCTGTGCTCCCTACTCATGGATGCAGTGTGAGTGTCCACCTCATGTTCCTGTCACTGTGACTTCCCCACCATGTTGGTCATACCCTCCAACTGTGAACCAAAAGAAGTCCTTCCTTCCTTCCTTCCTTCCTTCCTTCCTTCCTTCCTTCCTTCCTTCCTTCCTTCCTTCTGTAAACTTTTGTCAGGTGACTTGTCAGAAGAGCAAGGCAGATCACTGACTCAAAGGAACTTCTTCTTCCGATGAGGTCTTCAATTACTTTAAGAGCTCACTTTGCAGGTGGGATGGAGTCTACCTGCAGTTTCAGAGAAATCCAAACCCAACCTGAGAAAAACAGTAGGGACCTCATCTCAAAACAACAACAGAACTAAAATAGTTCCTGCAGGGCCACTAGCAGACAGAGTCGGGGAATCTAAAGAAATTGTCCGATTATAGTGCTGTAGGTCAGGATGAGATGGCTTTTTCCTTGGCTGGTCTGCTCACTTGTCTTGCCACAGGGCAAAGGGTGACCTGAAGTCAAATGATGCACTTGTGTTCTATTACAGCAGCCCATGAGGCCAACCATTTGGATGTGATCTCCTGGAAGGAGCAGAAGTTGGGTACATACCCCACTCGTCTCAGTATGTAATGCTACACGAGCCTGGAAAGCACTTTCTGCCAACAGGAATGGTTACACCTTCCACAGGCATCCTGGGAATGACCTGTGGAGACAAAGAGAAGGTCCAGGCAGTATCTCAACATCCATATCAATTGTCTGTAGGCCAGACTGAAGAAAATTGACCCAGAAAACGTCTGTCCTATCCCTTACCTTGTGAGTTGGCTCTGACGATTACAGAGTTGCCACAGGGTGAAGATTTTTCACATTGAAAGCTAATCACACTTTCAGAAAAGTTTCTATGAGCCACTGGCCCTGAAAATATTCTTTTCTCACCAAATACACACATATTTGTGTGTTAGTGTATACATATGTATGTATGTATATATGTATATATGCATATTTGTATGTGTATGTATACACACATATACATATATATACACAATGTATATAATGTATACAATGTATACATATATGTATATGTGTGTATGTATATATGTGTTTATGTATATGTATATATGTGTGTATGTATACATATAAATGTGTATATATACATATTTGTGTATATATGCATATATATACTATGTTTATATATAATATGTGTATATATAAGGATGTATCATATATGTATGTATACAGGGATATATACTGGGATATATGTATATACATATTTATACACACACACACATATATATTTACATATATTTATATATACACATTGGGTATATATACATATATATATATATATATATATATATATATATATACACACACACACAGTGTTATGTGTTATTCTCAGACACTATCTTCATCCCTGGGTTAATATTCATGATCAGTTGCTACCATCTCTGCTCATCTTTCTCTATAATTGGGAGATTCTGTGTAAAGGACTAAATATTAACATCCCTGTGTTTCCAGGGCCCAGGATACTGTTGGGCAAGTAGTAACTGAACAGTGACATGTTTGCTCAGTTGTTAAACAAATGAAGTAGACCTGTGAATTCTCTTCAAAAAACACTAGATTAATTCCGTTTCTGTTCCTCCTTTTTGAAAGGAAATGGTTAACCAAAGTGACACACAACTGGTAAAAGAGATGACCAGGAATGGTACAAAATTAGCTTCAGGCTTATTAATTACAGATGTGCTAAAGCATTTTATTTGGAAACTCTTAAATGGTTCGTGTCCAACAGACCACCAAATGGGAAAGGATAAAGGTTTTATTGCTTAAAAAAAAAAAGAGAGATTGTCAGGTAGACATTCATATCTTCATCCCTTGCTATGATCGTAATTCTGATGGAGTTGGGTTGACAAACATGTCATAAGCAATGCCCCAAATGCCATCAAATTATAAAAAATGAGTAAGAGGGCATTTACAGCATAGCCAACAAAAGAATGTAAAGTTTGCTTAAAGAGAGGACTGGGGTGCAGCTCAGTGGCTGAGCACAAGCCTTGCCTATACACGAGGCTGAACTGAATCCCTGGCATCACAAAACAAGCCAAAGGATGTTCATATTACATGTGCTGCTGCTATGTCCCACGACTATGCTGTGTTCTGGAAACCTACCTCCTCCTCCTCCAACCTCCTCCTCCTCCACTTTAGTTCCTGTCATCCCCCAGCTGTGGTCTCCACCTGGGTTCTTAATCTCCCCTTTACCAGAGGAGTTATCTCTGAAGATGCCTCTTCCAGATCAGCTCGTAAACACCCAGAGCGTTTTACACACTTCCCTCCCTCCAGCAGGCATGACTGTTTTTCGTAGCTCACGGGTGGCAGTGGCCTTCTTCTGGGAGCAATGCCAGAATCTGGTCCAGGAAAACTGTGAAGCAACTTTCAGGACCTTTGTAATGGATGCTACCCGTTGCCACATTTTATCTTGGTTTCCTTGGGAGAAAGCAACCATGCTTCGTTCAGACGGGCAAGCCAAGTTCGCTTTCTGATGCCAAACTGGCAAGGACCACAGAGCTTGGTGTTGGTCTGTGGATGGGAAAAGGCATCAGGAAGAGTTTCTGACTTTTTACATCTTTTGAAAATGAGCAGCTGATACATTAAATTTTTTGTCAGGGAACAAGCATCAGATTGCATCAATAACTCATTTGAACAGCAATCGCCTCCCAGTCACTCAGCTCTCTGGCAGTTAACAAAAAGGTTTTAAGATAGAAACTGGACTATTTAGCTTTCATTAATCATTCATACTGTTCAAACACATCACACAGTAACTGAAGAGGGTTATGGTAGCTAAGCTTGAGTCTGTTGTGGAAAGTAAGTTTAACTTTCTATGAACTCACTGGACACAAAGAGTGTCCCCTGCTTACTATTCCAAATGTCACCAGCTAGAAGCAAACGGATGATTACGAATGGTAATGAAATACCTCTGAAGCCGTTTGTACACTAACAAAGAGTTACTGTCAGAACTTGAATGAGGTCCATCTGCCCATTTTCAAAGAATGTCAACATTATATAAGGGGCAAAGCAGACAGCAACAGCTAAATACACAAACAAATAAGTTTCTGATAACATTTCTCTAGAACACAGTTTTCCTCAATTTTTTTTTCTTGGAAAAGGAGAGATCAATGAAAGCCCCTCACCTCCTTAAATCATTTCAGCCCCACGGTGGGCCTCGCAGGAGTTAGGAGAGTTTTAGACATTCCATCTCTGTGTTCTGGATTTTGGGGGCATGGGGGCAATGGAGATTCCTGGGTTGCGTTTCTCTGGCTGATACTTGTTTTCTTCGTTTCATTTGTTCTCATCTTCTTCAGTGAAGCAGGAAAAACAGGGTGAAATGTTCTGTGTTTTGTCTCTAGGAGAGAGAAACCCAATAGTTGCTGCTTCTTGGAGGCATTGGTTGGCAGCCCAGGAATTTCTTGATGGACTCCTCTGTTTAGCTGTTGCTGAGGACCAGGATGGTGGCTTCTCCTAGGCTTCAACTGTGCCCTTACTAGGTCTGCATCTTTCTACTGGGACGACACTCCACATTTTATGAAGGAGCCAATGAGTGGAAAATACCCCATTGCTTTTGAAACGTACCTAAAATCTCAGGGCACTGAGACTAAAGCTGCATGAAAGTTCCTGAAAGGGAGAGTCTGTGTGAGAACCTACACGAGGGGCTGTTTCTTCTAGAAATAAGAATCTCATTTAGTGTGTTTTAAGGTCTTTAGTAGAGCTCTTTTGCCAGGGGGAGAACTATTTGGGAATCTGATGGTTTCATTTAGTTCTAATGAGAAAAAAAAAAAAGAGAGAGAGAGGCAGATGTGGTAGCAGCTGTTATAGGAGAAGCAATGGGTAGCGAGAACGCAGCCTTATTGACACCCATGCAGAATGCTTAAAGGCATTGAGAAAGAAGAAGAAGAAAAAAAAAAAAAGATCTTGAAGACACAGAATTCAGTGCTAGGAAAAATGGGTGTATAAAACATAAAATAACATTTTATATTGATTAAGTGATTTTTTTTTATCAGAAGCTGTTTAAAAGAAGGGAAGAATGTTTTGACTTGTGTTCTGAGAAGTCTAGAGTCTAGGGCAGGCTTCTTGGAGGGATTGATCTGGCTTAACAGTGCCTCTGATCCCAGCAGTCTCAGCTCTGCCTTCTGTTCTCTGTGTAAATTTTATTCCAAGGTTGACCCTCTACATGTAAGGTAGCCGCCCACAATATCTGGACTGCATGCTTTCTTAAATTCAGGTGGAGAGGGCAACATGGGAAAGAGATGAATGCCTTTCTCCTCAACAAAGTCCTGGGTCTCACTCTGAAATGTTCTTACCTTGGCAGTAGGAGTAGGCTTAAGTCAGTGACTCAGTGCTCTCTCCTCAAATCAAAACAAAATAGGCTGATGCAGAAGGGAATAATGGAGCCAGAGTGGCCAGACTGTCCACAATGAGTGTTGACCCAAACACAGCTTGATGTGTGGCTTTCACCAAGCAAACCTTCCCTGTAACGGTTACCTTGAAAACACTCATTACTATTTCTCAAAAGGCAGTGCTCGGACCCAAACTGCAGAGATGTGGTTTAAATGAAGATCCCTAGATCTTTCAGAATTCCTGTGAGTTTAAGTGATGGATGAGAGGTTGCCTTTTTAGCAAGTTCCTGAGTGCCTTTCATGCCCACTAACGTTTAGAGGTCACGATTCTGTAGAAATGTAATGCTCAGAAGCTAAGATTTCAGGAGCCTGTGGGCTTGTGATAGGAAGACCTGAGAATGAATTTCACAGTACCTTTGTAAACTGTCCTGGATCCGGTAGCTACCAATAGTCCCACCTGAAAGACATGTCGTATTAACGGGGACTTGACTTTATATTGCCAAAATACAGGTGCCTCTGGTTGAAACTGTTTTCAAATGATCTGTAGTGCACATTTCCATGATCTGTGAGGGAATCCAGTTCTTTGGCATACTGCAGTAGTGTAAAGAACTATGCATTACAGTTATCTCTTATTTCACAAAGGAATTGTATGTATGCTGGTGCAAATGTGTGTATGGATGACGGTGTCATTCTTCAGGCCCTATTCCTCACCCCTCTTTGAGACAGGGTCTTTCATTGTCCTGGAACTCATCAAGTAGGCTAACATGGTTGGCCAGAGAGCCTGAGGATACCTCTCTGTCTGCCTCCCATGTTATTGTGAGATCATGCATGCATGCTATTTTATTTTTCCAGCGGCTTTACATATATTCTGGGGACTAAAGTAAGGACCTCAGATGTGTGAGGCAGTTCATGGACTGAGTCGCTTCCCCAGCCCACATTTCTCCCTTTTCAAGGGATGTTTTGAAATCATCCACATATACTATATTTTAATTTCTCTTTGGTCATGGTGATAGGGACTGCAGTATTAAAGATATTTAGTATAAGCAACTGCTCACCGCCACATTTAGGGATGCTTTTGGATGGGGAGGGATAACACCTAATTCACTTAGCTTGTTTTATATCAGGTAAAAATTAATTTTCTTCAAGGGAGAAAGATGAAAAGTTATTTTTTTTGTCCTTTAGATGACCAGTGGTTCATAGGCAAAATTTTCTTCTAAACTTTGTCTTGATTATTTTTTAATATGAAGAGGTCAGTAACTCACAAGCTCTTCACTACCATCCTGTCTCATCCTACTGCTGAGAGTGGGCTGCAAAGCATAAGGAACTTGGTGAGTTTTCCAAAGGGTGATACATTGCAGACAGAATTGCTATATGAATTATGTGCACAGATTTAAAGTTATTGATTCACTGAAGAGCGTCTTTCTATAGCTGCTTTTTATCAGACCCCAACGAGGTAACAAAACAGAGTTAACAAAGGCTTGGGTCTGTGGTGAGCACTACTACCCAGAGCAATAATATCTAACCATCTATTCATACTCAAATGTAACAAAAATCTCTGGGGCAACAGCCCCACGTGAGCACTGCGTCTACCTGACAGCACAGATACAAGGATTTTCACCACCATGGAAGATTCTGTGCACACAATAGTGATGGAAGAATTGACTGTGTTAATGTGTGGCTATAACACTAACTTAGCATGTAAGAGGCCCTGAACTCAGTTCCCAGCACTGAAGTAAAGCAATTTCCATTCAAGTAATCCTTATGTATTTACCCACAGCATGAAGGAAACAGAATACTTCATTTCTCTGAACCTCTGGCTTCTGTTTGGATATAATGGCGGCACAGCAGGGGTAACAGTGAGGATTACCTAAGATGGTATCTGATGTTTAATGGTTGCATGTGTGGTATATAGATGTGTTTACATGGGACTAGGATAGCTAGGAATGTAGGCCAACATACAACGGTAAACTCTCTTCAAATGAGAATTTTTGCAACGTGGTGATGTAATTCTTGGGCGTAAACTGTGCAGACGAAACCATCAAAGGGTCAGATGCCTCCTGAGTGGAAGAGGACGGGATGGTTTCTGAGATCCATTTGAAGGACTCTGAGAAAGCTCCAGCCAGGCATCAGTTTTGACACACGTTTTCTCTCCCTACTTTTCCTAATCACAGAGTTGAGTGTTGGGATGTATTCCCTGCTTTTTCCTGGAAATATCCTGGGAAGAACCGGGAAGAAAAGGCTTTGCAGTGGTCCTGCCACCCTGATTATATTCTAGAGAGTTCCAACGAGACACTTTTAGTTATGTGTCCACTTATGCGGCATGTGAGCCGCAGGGTGTCACAGACCAGTCTTTCAAAACATTCAAATCTTTCTCCTATGATCTACAGATACTGTTGTTGTTGTTGTTTTTGTTGTTGTTGTTATTGTTGTTGTTGTTTTATGATACAGTAGTAAGTAGGTACAGCAAGTTGAATGACTATGTTATCAGTACTATAGATAAAGTTATCTTTATTTTCAGGGCCAATTCCAGCTAATTGGTAGAAACTTGCTACAGAGCTTTGTAGGAAGATTGAGGGCGGATGAGACCACAGCAAGAAAGAACTCTGTGATCTATTGGTGATGCCTGCCATGGACTTGGGATTAGAAACCAGGCACCCACTTTACATATATAGTAACCATTTTGAAAGTTTAAAATATTTCTTTTGAATTTTTTTTGAATGAAGTTTTCGTACCTAAGATTTAAAACATTTCAGGTCTTTTTTTACTTAAATACCATCCCACAAACCTTTGGTGTCAGCATCTGAAGTTGGCAGGTATTTTAAAACCTGCAGTGGGAGTGGGCTTCTGCCTTACATCACAGTCCACTGGCAAGATCTGGTGGTATCAAGGTTGAGGCAGTAGTGTAGGACACTATTTAGTTTCCCATTTGTTTTGGTTTGTATATGCCCAGGGAGTAGCACTATCAGAAGGTGTGGCCCTCTTGGAGTAGATGTGGTCTTGTTGGAGTATAGGTGTATCACTGTGGGCATGGGCTTAAGACCCTCATCCTAGCTGCCTGGAAGCGAGTCTTCCACTAGCAACTTTCAGATGAAGATGGAGAACTCTCAGCTCCTCCTGCACCATGCCTGCCTGAATGCTGCCATGTTCCTGCCTTGATGATAATGGACTGAGCCTCTGAACCTGTAAGCCAGCCCCAATTAAATGTTGTCCTTATAAGAGTTGCCTTGGTCATGGTGTGTGCTCACAGCAGTAAAACCCTAACTAAGATACCACTGAATGAGACAGGGAAGAAATTAATAAAAGACATAAAAACCTTCACCACCACCATCACCCCCACTCCCAGGGCACAGTGATTTATGCACCAGCCACTGTCCGGGCTTCTGTCCTGCAGTTCTTCAGTCTATCTTGGTGGCATTATTCTCACACTTCCACAGCCCACCTCAGTGTGTGGTGCTGGCACACTCTCTAGCAGTCTCGTGCATGTTGCCTTGATTGTCTCCACCAGATCATCTGCACACCAAAACTACTCTATATTCCATATGTTTTCTAAACTTGCCCTGTGATGACGACGGTGCTGAGTGTCACTGGAAAGCCAGATCCTTGAAGACAGGGGCTTTAGCAGCTTCACTGGTCACAAGGAGGATCTGTGTGTGGGTGCTGTCATTCTGTCAAGTTCTCTTTCTCTTTCTCTTTCTCTTTCTCTTTCTCTTTCTCTTTCTCTTTCTCTTTCTCTTTCTCTTTCTCTTTCTCTTTCTCTTTCTCTTTCTCTTTCTCTTTCTCTTTCTCTTTCTCTTTCTCTTTCTCTTTCTCTTCTCTTTCTCCTCCTCCTCCTCCTCCTCCTCCTCCTCCTCCTCCTCCTCCTCCTTCTCTTTCTCTTTCTCTTCCTCTCTTCCTCTCTTTCCTCTTTCCCTCCCTCCCTCCCTTCTTCCCTTAGCTTTGTCCTAGGGATAGAACTTGAGCACCGAGGCTACCGCCCCAGCCTCCTTCCACATTTTATTCTGAAATATGATCTCAGTTGCTCAGGTTGGTCCCGAACTTCCTCTGTAGCTCAGAGAAGGTTGACTGTGATTCTCTAGCCTCAGCTTCCCCAGAATGGGCTGACAGGCCTGCACCACCAGGCCAGGTTCACTTGCTTTTGTTCTAACTACTGCTATGGATAATTTAAAGGAGAAAAATGAAGAAAGAGTGAATATAGATGAATAAACATTAGTTTTACTAGTAAAATAGGTTAACCTAGGAAAAGTACTTTATAAAAGAGAATAAATAGTTTATTTAGCTTCAACTAACAGGCAGATCAGAATTACAATTTTCTAATATTAGTGTCTGTGAAGAAAATTAACTTTACTTACACATTTAAATCAATATAGGAATAGATGAGTTAAGTCACAAAAATATGGAAGTATTTGACTCATGTTCTCTCATTGCCCCTCACTCCCAAATTCACCTGATTATATTATGTATTATGCAAAACAGTATCTGAACAATAACACTTCAACATGGGAGGAGAAAATGTCCTGGAAACAATTGCAACATAGGATTGGAACAGAGCAGACAAGCACACAGTATGCAGAACGTTTGATTTGATGGATGAAAGTCAAGTGTGTTTCCTCCCTTCCTTTCTCCCTTCCTTCCTTCCTTCCTTCTTCCTTCCTTCCTTCCTTCCTTCCTTCCTTCCTTCCTTCCTTCCTTCCTTCCCCAGTAGGCCAATCTCTGAATACTAGAATGGGGTTGTATACCAGCATCCATACATAGACTCAACCTAGCCATTTTGGTACTGTCCTTGCCAATGTTGTGCAGCTGTTTCCTCTACATTGAAACATCCCTCCTAGAGGAAGGAAGCTTATAGACTTGGGAAGTTCATGAAAGTTACAAGACTCACACCACCCCTCCCATTGTTTTACAAAGAGTAACAATTGCTAGAGAAAGGAGACTCTTATGGGACTGCCTGCAAGTTGTTCAGGGATCTCCAAAGGTATAGATTTTTGTGAGTTGTCATGCACACAGAGGTAGGCCTCTTGGTGATACATGTGCCTCTGAGTCACTCATGTTCATTTAAGAAATCCTGATTAAAAAAAAAAAAAAACATCAGTTCCTCAAGCTACGTTTGGGTATAACTGTTTCTGGTTTACCTTTGGGTCCTAGCTGGGCTGAAGAGGCATCTGTCCTACAGGCCGGTCATCTGTGGCTTGGCCCTGCTGTGCCTGACTGCTCATGGTGCTTCTCTAGAGTGTCTCACATTGCTAATTTGTACTTACCCATCAGTACTTAAACAAGCCCAGCGGCACATGACACATACACACACACACACACAGAGAGAGAGAGAGAGAGAGAGACAGACAGACAGACAGACAGACAGACAAGCACGCACACCCCTAGTGAAACAAGCATTCCTGGACTAGTTAGAAAACAACACAGAACATAAGTGCACAGTTACGGGGGGTGTCCATGTTCCGTGGTCCAGATTCCTTTGGTACACAGGGGACTAGAATGGTGGTCATGAGAGTGACTTCTCTCCCAGACACTTGGCCATTGTTGCTGCAAACCCATCCTCCTCCCAGGGGATCTCTGCAACATTGTCTTGTGAACCCCAAGACATACACATGTGTCTAACAACATCCAGACGGCTACTACAAAGGAGATTAGGTACACCGGTCATTTAGTGCTGAGGTGCAGAGCAACTAGCAGAGAAATTCACAGGAGAACAAACAAGGAAAAACTAAATGACTAATGGACGGGACAGGAAACCAAACCAGCAAAACAAACAGGCAGAGAAAGCGACGGGAGATCAAACAAAGAGGCCTAGTGCACCCTGGGACTGAGGCTCATTCTCACCTGGGCCACCTGCTGAGCAGGTAAGGGAAGCAGCCTGGGCTGGGTCCTTTTGTGGGCCCAGTTCCTTCTCCTCCACACCCTGAATCTAGTGGGGTGCGGTAACTAGGAAAGCTATGCATGTTGTTTTTACTCTATGAGACACTGGTAAGTATTTTGTTATCAAAAACCCATAGACAGGGCCAGCGCTGACAACAAAGTCAGATCACAGGAAGGATGAATTTAAACTCAAAACAATGAAGCTTATCACACTAAAATATCACATTATAATAAAACTTACACTGGCTATGAAATTGGAGGTGAAGATTTGAGGGATCATGAGTAAGTTAATCTTTGTAATTTTTTTTTTTTTTTTTTTTTTGGCGGTAAAAGAATCCTCCCTGGTAGGCAGCCCTAGGATTCATCTACAACCTTGAAGAATACTCATGGTCTCAGCCCTGGGGAGGTGGAGGCAGGAGAATGAGGAGTTCCGTGAAGTCATGCTTGGTTGCCTGGTGAATTTAAGGAAAGCCTGGGCTACGTGAAGCCCTTTCTCCAAAAATGAAAGTATCCTGTCTTTGGAAGTCCGTGTGTATGGACACAAGGTAACAAATGTTGATTGAGTGGATACTCTATGGGTGGTGAGATTTGGATAGTGTGGGATAGAGTCACTGTATTCTAGTAAAGAAACAACCCAAAAGTGGTGCTGTGTATGTAGAAATGACTGAGCAGATGAGGTTTACTAACATGCTTCCAAAATGCTTATTTAAAACAATTAAGGATGGGAAGGAGGCATGGGTAGGAAACTGTTTCAAAACACTGATCCTTGTTTATAAAGTTGACACAATGAATTTGTTCTTTTCTAATTCATCTACAGGGTCTTTTTTAGTCTTTTGTTGTTTTTGTTTTCCTATAGTAGTGGTATTTAAATTCCATTTTTCTAACAACATTATCTTGTCCTGCTTGAATACACTTTTCAAGTTGTCTTAAGGAAACCACTTACAGGTCAGTTAGAATCACGTCTATACTGCTCACAGTTAGCCTGTTCTGCAGATGAAATAAGTCTTGTGGCTGCTAAGCCCGTAGTGAGGCTAATGCAGGATACTTGGGCCATAGAATCTTCTGTGTGTTTCCAAGAGGAGAAGAAGTACAGATTCGCACATGTCATTTCTTGCAACAAATGCAAAGAGGGGGAAAATCACCTTGCAAGATGCAGTACACACATGACAGCAAAATCAAAGAGCTATGACTTGGCACCTGCATCCACCACCACTGTTCTAGAATGGTTGGCAGGTCGTGTGCTAAACAGTGTCTGCACTGTATGCTTTTGGCAAATGCTGCGGTTTCCATTTTTACGTTTAATTTAAACAGGGCTGGTGGGATGGCCCGGTGGTCAGGGCACTCTCTGCTCTTATGGAGGACTAGAGTTCAGTTCCCAGCTCTCATGACAGGCAGGTCACAGCCACAGGTAACTCCAGCTCCAGGGGATCTGATTACTTCCTCTGATCTTGTGTGTGTGTGTGTGTGTGTGTGTGTGTGTACACATATAAATGTGAGCATACACACACACACACACACACCCCTACACAGAGAATCAGCAGACAGAAAGCCAAGCTCCTGGCACACAGCTTTTAACACTCAGTACTACTTGCTCTTGCTTTATTACTTTCCAAGAGAAACTTTGAAAACACTTTCTTTATTCCACAAAGAAAATCCTTTTCAGGTTTCTGTATCAGAAAATGACAAAGCAGTGGCTTTCTTGGCCCCGAGAGTTCTGAGTCCACTTCTGATACTCACAACAAGGGGCCGAGGGGCCGAGTCCATCTCTGTCCATTCATGTTGACCTTTGCACAGAGCACGCCGGAAGGAAGAGCCGGGAGGCCGGGCTGATTAAACACATCCCCGTCCCTTCCTCTGGGCATTCGCTGTTCCCCAAGCCCACCCTGTGCTTTCCATCTTCATCTCCTCCTCTCAAGTCAGGGTCTTCCCCAAACGCTCCCTCCACCCCATGGTTGCACAGAGAAGGCCTCTGTGTATTTCCCAGGTCAATCCAAATAACACTTCTTGCAGGAAACCTGGCCCAGTTACCCATGAAGTCACTCTTTCTAAATCTCCCAGAATCCCTCAGTTCACACAGCACAAGATTGCCTCCTATGAAGCCGGGCGTGGTGGCGCACGCCTTTAATCCCAGCACTCGGGAGGCAGAGGCAGGCGGATTTCTGAGTTCGAGGCCAGCCTGGTCTACAAAGTGAGTGCCAGGACAGCCAGGGCTACACAGAGAAACCCTGTCTCGAAAAAAAAAAAAAGATTGCCTCCTATGCTACACTGTAGATACCCATAGATAACTATTATTTTCCTATCTATATTAAAATTTCCCTTGCTGTTTTTGTACCTTCTTATGAACTATAATTATTCCAAAATAAAGTGTTCAGTTAAAAAATCATTAATACATTCTTGCTTAATGTTTTATTGATATGGAAAATAATCCTGCAAAGGGAAGCAAGCAAGCAAGTCCATCCCTGGGGGCTTTCGTTTTTTAAAGTAAAGACCTGCTTTCCATGAAGTGCAAGCCTCCTGGAAGGCTGTGGGGTGAGCATCTCCATGTGTGTACAAATGAGTAGAAAGAGGTGTGACCTTGAGCTTGGCTCTCAGTTTTTCTTCCTGGACAAATCTGAGACAAATCATTCAATCTTGATAAGCCTCTATTTTTCAATCTGCTAACAGAGAATAGGTCTCTTTGGTGGGTTACTGTCAGAATTAAGTGTGGAGAGAACATGTTTGCATTCCATGAGCTTCTGTGTTGTGCTGAGCAAAGGTGGTTGCTACGATGGTAGTGAAGCAGGTACGGGTAGTCTTTGGCTCAGGGGTTGCAGGGATATAACTCTGGTTGGACAACCTTGTTTCCAGCTTGTCATACTTTAGGATGTTGCAGAAGCATTCTTCCTTTTCCATCACTCTCCACCCCCCCACCCCACCCCCACCCACCCCCACCCCCCCAGTGATCTAGGCTGCCCTTTTGCCCTTTTGGGTAAGACACACAAACAGCTAGCAAGACAGAAAACTGAATCACTATTGTAAAGCTCAGCTCCAGGGAGTTTGGGATATTAGTTTTGTATTCATAGTCAGATGCATTCAATTTGATCCATGTTTGTTCTGATCACTGTCACACTTAAAAACAACACTTGTGTAGATGAGGATAACCCTGGCTTAGAAATATCAGTTCTTAGAGAGGTTAGCTGATGAACAAGGAGCTCAGAAGCAAGCCACAATGAATTCAGACATGTGGAGGCTTCATTCACAGGGCAGGCCATGGGAGACCTTTTGGAAGGAGAATGTGAGGAACTTGGTAGGGATAAGTCTCACAAGCCAATGAGCTAGTGGTAGTAGGGTAGGCCCAGGGGACACAGTGATGGCTCTGAATGTCCCTTGGATGGATTCCTGGGTCAGTTTCTACCTCTCCACCTAACAGAGGAACAGGATGGAGGAGCTCTGTGTTCCCTGTGTTAGAAGGCAAGGCAAGGTCAGGATTTGCTGTCTACCAGCAGGAGCTGAGCTGAGCTGGAGTTCACGTATCCTGTGATAGAACAGAGGTGTCCTCAATACCCAGGGAGTTGATACCCTGTGACATGCCCTGTCGCTGCTGAGATTGAGCTGGGACAGGGTGGACCTTCATTCTGAAACACTCAGGAGACACACCCTCAAGATGCCCCAGACGAGGGTGGAGTTGTCACTGCTTTGAAGGAATGATCCAGCCAGACACACATTGTGTTGCTCTGACCCTCCCCAACTGCACTCCGAGACTACAGCTTGGTAAACACTACTGAGCCACGCCTCTCCAGGATCCAACCTCACCCGTGCAACCCACCTGTGCCACCGGGATGGCTGTGGGCGCAAGCTAGCCCAGAGTCGCCTCCTTCTCTGCCAGCTTCCATGACTGCCCATGATCCCAGAGCCCCTCTGCTATAAGCTGGAATAAGAGGAATCCCCTTCCCCGTGGTGACAAAGTCCCTCTACACGGCAGCTCCTGTGACTGTTTTGAGACTCGGGCACGAGCCTCTGGCTAGCCAGCCGCTTTGCTGTGATAGAACTTTTACTTCACAGCTTCTGGTGCTTCCATAGACTATGAATTTACACCCTAACCAAAGAATTTGTTCAGCAGCAGCCAAGAGAGGTCCATGTGGAGACCAGCTTGGCTCCCTTCTGCTGTACTGCAGAAGAGGAGCTCGGTCAATGCTGGTTGGAGTAAGAAATGCTAGCTATGGGACATGGGAAATGGAGTTTGGCCCGCATAGGCTTAACTTGGGCAGACTTTCTCAGTGCTCAGATACTATGCTTCCTTCATGAATAAGTTTCTGACCATTAAATTTGATACGTTGAAATATGAAGATAGTTAACACCGTCTCCCTTAATTTGTTTGAGAGGTACAGTGGTGGCAGTTTTCTTCTATCCTCCCTAAGCTCGGCAGTTAGATAGGATTTATTTTGCACTAAAAATAACCAAGATAGTATTTGGAGGAAGTCAGAATGGATGGGCTGATAAATTAGTTATAGGATTTTTAAGCAGCCTGCCAATCTGTTTTAAATGTAGTAGAATCTTAATTTTTTTTTTTTTAGTGCAGGAATCTATGAAATTTAGCTGGTGTGAAACCCATGACCTCTGAATGAGGCTCAGCCTGCACTGGGCTCTTTCCCATGGTCTCCCAGGCCTTCTGCCTCTAATCTGAAGCTGACCTTCTTTGGGTCAGGCTAGGGAAGCTGTCTGGGACCAAGTCTGACTAAGACAGGAAAGGTGGAGTGATGGAGAAGCTCAGATCTGAAAGGCAGCAAAACAAACCACCTTTGGGAACCATTGTTGCCACCTCTGACTTGTGTTTTGACTAACAGTGTGCAGCTATGGAGCTTCACATCCTCAGACACTATTGTGTCTGCTCTTAATAATAATAAAATAAAATGGGTGGAAATCTAGGGACAGCGAGAGAGAATTCATGAATACAGTAGGTGAGAGACGAAAGCAGCCTGTGAGTTGTCAGGCAGTGGCCTGCCTCTCCTCTCCACTCCTCTGAATAGAAGCATGTTTATCTCCTGCATGCCAGAGCCTTCAGCCCAATGCACTGGACTTACTAGGACTGGCTAGCTGATTCAATGCCCCAGATGACTAAGGGGTTTTCATTGCTATTGAGAGAAATCTGACATGATCACCACGTTCCACCAGGCCCCCTTCACATCCTTATAGAGAAAACACAAAATATTTTGGAGGCTTTTCTTTTTCTTTTTGAGGTGCTAGGGATGAAGGATAGGCTGTGGTTTGCCAGGCAAGCAGTCTGTCTCTTGATTTCGTTGGTGGCCCTTTTTATGGACTTTTTATTGATTTATGGAAGATTTTAATAGTTTTGAATCAAATGTGTTCATAAAAGAATGGTTAGAGTACTTCATTTACTTGCACAAGTTTTTAAATATAACTATAGCACTCCCATAGTTAGTAAAACAGTAAAAATTAAAAAATGTTTAATTCAGTTGATAGCCATGCTTTGAGTTATTTAACATTAGAATTTATTAAAATCCTGGAAACCATTTGCTTTGATGCCCTCATTGTGCACTTGAGAAAATGGAGGCTCAGAAATGTTAAGGAACTCATTTGGGGAGGGGTCACAGAATTTATAGCCTTCAAATACACCTCAGGATTTCTCCTGACCCACAGAGCCTCCACATACAACCTATGGTAGCCAGCATCCCTGAGCAAGGGCTGCTCCCAGCCCACTCTTGCTTTCACACGCTGGTGTCTTCGTCAGTAAAGGCTTTACCTCTACAAACTGTGTGAGACTCCAGATAGATAAGCATGGCATGCTCTGAGAGCAGATTCTTTGTGTAGTGTGATAGATGTGAGGAACTGAGGACCAGTGGTCCTGAGGAGGCTGGGGGGTGGGGGGTGGCACTGGCTTGCTGCATTGCTTCCCTTCAGAGTAACGAGCCCGACTTTTGGGAAGGGATGTAAAGCAGAGAAGTCTTCTCTACTTGTGCGAAATACCAGGTCCTTTGATGCAGCAGACAGAAGGCTATGAATCACTGGGGTGGTGGAAGGTGAAACTCTGTTTCATCCTCATAATTAGAAAATTGTGTTAGAAATTGTCTGTGTAAAATAAACTTTCTGCAGTGTTGCAACATGTTGGCGAGATAGGCAGACATGGCTTGGAAACTGTGAATGGTCTAAATGCCTTCAGCTTTTGCAGAAAGCTTTGTAAGTTGAAATCTTAATGTGCAATCCTGTTCCTGCCTTGCCACACACAGGGGCTCGCTGGCTGGTGGTCTCTTCCGAGGAGCTGTCAGTGATGTTGATAATATTGTAAATTGGACCTTCATTAATCTCGAGCTTGTTTTAGGTTGTCACTGGTGGCTGAGTTTGGCCATTACTGAGGGAAGAAAGGGACAAACAAAAGGACACAGGATACAAATAAAACATCTGATTATTTTAGCTCATCCACGTACCTTCATACTTTTGTTGTGCAGACTGTAAAAGCCCACGGTGAATCAGGCATGTGCTGCTTAGATGCAGGTGATCTTGTACACAGCTCTGGGGATATACAACATTGTCTGTGTCTTGTTCCTACACTCTTCTTTGTGGTGACCATTTTAAAAGTGAACTCCAAACCTGAGGGAATTTCACCCCTAAACACACCTAGTGCAAATATTTATTGAGACTATTTCTATGTCATTTTACGAAATTCCAGGGGCACAACTAATATAATTAAGATACATTTTCTACGATCCCCTGAAACCCAAATCTCATACAACTCTCCCAGTATGTATTTGACAACTGGGTTTGTTTAAACCAAGATCCAATTTAAAGACATGCATGACTCTTGGCTGCATTGACTGTTAAAATCTCACAGGTCAAAGCAACCCCATCTCCTCTCCCAACTCTCTTTACAGGATTGCGGAGAGTGGGCCTCTTCTGTACTTGTATATGACTGTTTTCTGGTAGCAGTTTAACTCCTTCCTTTCCCTCCAGTTCCTGGAAATTCTAAGTTGGGTCTGCAGGTTATATTTGAGCCAAATGAATGAATATTGGAGAGTATGTCACAGAAGACCTAAAAATTCCAATTATGGTATATGCTCAAGGAAAAAAGGAGTTTTGGGCATAAACACCTGTGACCACAATCTCAAACTGGTTTTATTTACCCTCATTTATAATCACTCCAAATAGGAAACAACACAAATATCTCTCGAAAGGAGGACAGAGAAACAAAATGAACTGCAGAATACTACTTAACACTGAAAAAGGAATCAGCAATCAATAACTGCATCAATATAGATCAGTCTTAAAGGCACTACACTGAGAGAAACTGTTCTTTAAAATTTGCATACTACTAAAAAATACAAATTATTTCAAAATGTAAAACCTGAGATGTTAGAGATCAGAACAGGTAGCATGGGCTGCTGGCCATAAAAGGTCCAGCGAGAAGCTGGCAGGCAGGCAATGGGAAGGCTCTGTGTATTGATTCAGGAATTGTGACATGGATACACAGAGTCCTCAGAACTCACTGTTCTACTTTGACCTTTATGGTGGCATGTGACATTCTGGTAAAGCAGTGAATTGCCATGTCTAATATTGTGTTTCTTTGGACACTTTTTGAAAACAGCCTAATTTTTTTTTCTCTTGGCACAAAATGATACTTAGCCCTCTGAAAACTCAAAGGTTGTTTTCTTTGAGTTGCAATGGCTGAAACACAGGTTTCTGAGAAGGAAACTGAGGCAGAGGATGGACAGGCAGCATGGAAAGTTCTAGACACTGGTCAGCACTCAGCTCCATGGGAACAGCACCCCACCAACACAACAACGGGACATGAAGATAGGAAATTTCGCTGCAGGGTTTTGTCCTCATGATCACCACACTATATTGGTGGCTATCTTCTGAGGAAACGAGGGTGCAACATCCAGGACCTTATAGCCTGTCTTCACATGGGTGGTAGGATGACATCATCAATGCTTACTTCACTTCACCCCATAAATGGCCCACTACAGATATTGTTAAACCATCCCTTCCAGGAAGATCTGGACAGTCTGACTTCCTTCCCTCTCTGTGAGACCTTGGGCCCCACATCACTAAATGCATATGCTTTTGAGATGAGCCTGGTTCATGTGACCCTGTGGTAAGTGATTTTTATGATGTCATCTTTCTATGAGCCATTCCAAGGCTACAGAGCTATAATCCTCCCAAAATTTCATCTTACAGAGAAACAAAAGAATGGGTTGCTAAAACACTTAACTGAATGAAAGCCTATTCTAAGGTTGAACAAGAAAGAACACGAGTAGGATCTTCTCTCACTATAAACTAAATGGTTAGAAGAGGCTAATTTTCTACAGTCTCACGTGCTTCGGGTCATGCAATCTCTTGATTTACTCTTTTTTTTTTTTCTTTTTTCCAGAATGTATTTGAAGAGGCTTAAAAGTACACACAGTTCCAAAGGGAAAAATAAACAGCTAGACTATTAAATACAAGAGAGAAAGAGAGAGAAAAATAAAAACTTGGAGAGGTAGGCACTTGTCTACAGTCCTGGAGTGGCAAGGTATGAGTGGTAGGCACAGATATGGCCCTGAACCTACTGTGACCTCCTCATCAAAAGAAGAACACACCAGAGTCCCCAGAAAGCAACAACCCAATGATGGCTCCTTAGAAGGACAGGAGGTGATGGAGAAGTCTCAGATTTTCTACTGAGTTGGGACCCTAAAGCCCTCCCATTGAGACTTCAAGAGTGTGGCAAAGTCTGCGATCGAATTTGATCAAGGCACAAATCACAGAAAAACCTCCTGTGTCTGCTATGTAGTCTGAGCATAGCATAAGTCCATCAGACTTACACAAATGGGTAGGCAGCTGATCCCATCGCAAATTTTTCCTTGGGCATTTTCACTTGAATATTTGTTAAGATGTGGAACGCAGAGATTTTTAAGGTTATGTTCTTTGGCAAGGGGCAATATGAAGGCTCATCTTTATTGAGCACTTGGTGTGTACCAGGTGTTCTAAGCATTTGCTGTATACCATTAGCTAGTACAATCTCCAATGGAAACCCCATGATACTATTGTCTTCATTTCTCAAGATGAGACAAGTAAGGAAGCAAAAGAAATTAAAGGTCAGATGGTTTGGATACCAAAGAATCCAACTTAGGCTGTTTGGTTTCCCTGTGTTGAGGGGATTATAGGAATTATCTCAATGTGTTCCTGGTCAATGGCCAGTCCTAGACTAGGAAGGCTTACATTTCCTCAGATTTGGCAGATGGCCCCACACCCAGCAACACCAACTGGTCCTAATGCTCTTTTTTAATTTTATTTTATTTTTAATTTATTTTTTATACTCCATATTCCATTCCCCGCACCACTACCACCCATCTACCCTCTGTCTGCTCCACATCCCACTCCTCCTCTCCACCCCACACTGTCTCCATGTGGATGCCCCTACCCCCATCCCACCTGACCTCTAAACTCTCTGGGGCCTCCAGTCTCCTGAGGGTTAGGTGCATCATCTCTGAATGAACACAGACCCAGAAGTCCTCTACTGTATGTGTGTTGGGGGCTTCATATCAGCTGCCATATGCTGTCTGTTTGGTGGCCCAGTGTTTAAGAGATCTTGGGGGTCCAGATTAATTGAGACTGCTGGTCCTCCTACAGGATCACCCTTCTCAGCTTCTTTCAACCTTCCCAAATTCAACAATAGGAGTCAGCTGCTTCTGTCCATTGGTTGGGTGCAAATATCTGCATCTGACTCTTTCTGCTGTTTGTTGGGTCTTTCAGAGGGCAGTCATGATAGGTCCCTTTTTGTGAACTCTCCATAGCTCAGTAATAGTGTCAGGCCTTGGGACCTCCCCTTGAGCTGGATCCTACTTTGGGCCTGTTGCTGGACCTTCTTTTCCTCAGGTTCCTCTCCATTTCCATACCTGTAATTCTTTCAGACAGGAACAATTATGGGTCAGAGGTGTGGCTGTGGGATGGCAAACCTATCCCTCACTTGATGCCCTGTCTTCCTGCTGGAGGTGGGCTCTATAAGTTCCCTCTCCTTACTGTTTGGCATTTCATCTAAGGTCCCTCCCTTTGTGTCCTGGGAGTCTCTCAGCTCTCAGATCTCTGGTGCATACTGGGGTGTCCTCCAACCTCCAATTTCCTGAGGTCGCCTGTTTCCATTCTTTCTGCAGGCCTTCGGGGCTTCAGACCTTTTACCTCACCCAATACGAGGTCAGGTTCCCCTCTCTGCCCCCCACCCCACCCAGTCACTTTCTGTCCAAGGTCCCTCCCTCCCTCCCCACTTGTGACTGCTTTTTTCTCTCTCCCAAGTGGGACTGAGGCATCCTCACTTGGACACTTCAGCTTGTTGAGCTTTTTGAGTTCTGTGGACTGTATCTTGGGTCTTCTGTACATTTTCTTTTGCTTCAGTTTTTCTGTGTTTGTTTGTTTTGTTTTGTTGTTGTTTTGTTTTGGGGGAGTTGGTATGTTGGTTTTTGTTTTTTGGTTTTTGTTTGTTTGTTTGTTTTGGTTAATATCCACTTATTAGTGAGTACATACCATGCATGTCTTTTTGGTTTGAGTTACCTCACTCAGGATGATATTTTCTAGTTCCATCCATTTCCCTGCAAAAGTCAGAGAGTCCTCATTCTTAATAGCTAAGTAGTATTCCATTGTGTAAATGAATCACATTTTCTGTATCCATTCTTCTGTTGTGGGACATCTATGTTGTTTTCAGCTTCTGGCTATCACAAATAAGGCTCCTATGAACATAGTGGAATATGTGCCCTTGTGGCATGGTGGGGCATCTTTTGGGTATATTCACAAGAGTGGTATAGCTGAGTCTTCAGGTAATCTATTCCCAATTTTCTGAGGAACCTCCAGATTGATTTCCAGACTGGTTGTACCAGTTTGCAATCCCACCAGCAATGGAGGGGTGTTCCTCTTTCTCCACATCCTCTCCAACATGTGTTGTCACCTGAGGTTTTGATCTTAGCCATTCTGATTGGTGTAAGGTGGAATCTCAGTGTCATTTTGATTTGCATTTATCTGATCACTAAAGACTTTGAAATTTTCTTTAGGTGCTTCTCAGCCATTCGAGATTCCTCGGTTATGAATTCTTGGCTTAGTTTTATACCCCACTTTTTTATTGGGTTCTTTGGGGTTTTGGTGATTAACTTCTTGAGTTCTTTATATATTTTAGATATTAGCCTTCTATCAGATGTTGGGTTAGTGAAGATTTTTTTTCCCAATTTGTAGGCTGACTATATCTGTCTTATTGACTATGTCCTTTGCCTTACAGAAGCTTTCCAGTTTCATGAGGTCCCATTTATCATTTCTTGATCTTAGAGCATGAACAAGTGAAGTTCTGTTTAGGTAATTTCCCCTATGCCAATGAGTTCAAGGCTCTTTCCCACTTTCTCCTCTATTAGATTCAGTGTATCTGTTTTATGTTGAGGTTCTTTCTTAAAAGAGAACATGAAGTTGGAAGGGAGCCAGAAGGGTAGAGGAGATAAGAGAGGAGCTAGAGTGGAGAGAATGGATAATTCTCAACAAAAAGAATTGTCAAAAGGGAATAGCCTAAAGTAGTATATAACTGAAAAGACACAACTGTCATGTAGTGCAATGCCACACAGGACAGTACTGCCATCAGTGGTCACTCTGTTCAGTGACATAATGGAACCACTTATTCCTTTCAAAGCACTGCCCACTGAGACGATCCCACTGAGCCGATCCTACTGAGCCAATCTCCATGCCCTCTCCCATTTTACCATCTCTGTAGCAGTAAACATTGAAAGTAGGTGAGCCCAACCTTCAGGTGATCGACCTCTTTAGAAGTTGTGTGGAGGCAGTGTAGGCTTTCTTTACCAGGCTTATTTCACTAAGCATCATGATCTCCAGCTCATCTATGCTGTCACATATGATGGGAGTTCAGTCTTTATGACTGCATAGTATTCCACTTCATACACATACCACATGTTTTGTGTGTTCATCAGTGATGGACACCTAGGTTGTTTCCCCTGATTTATATAGCACAGGTGCCTATTTTCAGTAATTATCAAACAGCTGTCAGGCAGTCTGTGATACAGCCTCAAGAATTTCAGGTTAACGTACAAATCATCGTCCATCTACTGAAGAGGGTTTGAGCCCTAACTCTTCTCAGAGTACGGCATTTGGATGAGTGCTGTCTACATCGATTTTCCTGCAAGAGTTTACCTGGAAACTCTGGGTCGAGTGCAAACAGTTTGAGGTCTAGGACAGGTGGGCCCAACTCCTATGAGCCAAGGTCATCCCAAGGCCATCCTGGGAGAGATGAGAGCCTATAAAAAATAAACACGGAAGTCTCGTTGACCTTATTTTCTGGCTAGGTGATGTGCTCTGTGATCATTGATGACATCTAAGTTCTAACCTAGGAGCTGCTTGCCAGTGTTCTGCCAGGGACTAGCCGATGTCTTCTATACTTATCCCTGAGACTGACCTGAGGGATCTATCCTGACTTGTAGTCATCAGTCTCACACTTCCTTCCTCCACTGCCTCCTCTGGCCTAAAGAGATGAGGTAATTGAACTTCCATAAGAACAGCCCTCTGCTGGGCTTCAGGAGTGACAGTACCTCCTGTCGTTCCTGCAGGAGGCTCAATCCATATTAGACTGGCATTTGGGCTGCACATTAAACAGAAAATCTAAAACATAGTTTTGCATTGGTGCATTTTTGAAAAAAAAAAAAACTAACCTATGGGGTGAAAAGGATTGGTTTATGGGGTTGCTCAAATTCTGCAGCACTGAGACATGAACTATTTTTAATCCATATTTTTAAAATGTGGAAACTGGAGTATATGTCCCACTGAGGTGGTGACCAGGCTGCTATGTGGTTTTGTTTATTTGTTTGTTTGTTTGTTTGTTTCTGGTCACAGAGGTCATATTTCTCTGAGGTGATGTAGCCCACATGTGTGGTCTGCCTGCCTCCCCCTCCTAAAGGCCAGCCCCATCCCCACCCAAGCCATCATCATGGGCTAATAATCACATCTCAGCCTGTCGACTCAGGTATAATCAAAGCATTCACAACAGGAAACTCTGGAGCAGAGACTGTGGAACGTGTGCCGATTCTCCCACTGGGTGGCCAAGAATCCAGTCACTGGACACCTGCCCGTGTCATGAAGACAGGTGTTCTTTAGTGCCATTTTGTGATGCATGCATTTTAAGAAAAGTACCCTAAATACATTTCAAAGTTCTTCCTCTGCACCATGTGCTCATTTGATTATTTGAAAGGCTAGCGCTCCTTACCAACCACCAGGTCAACCCCTCGGCAACTTGCGCCTCTTTCCCACGTCAACATACCTCTCAGAAAAGAATATAACCTACAGAAAAGCAGTGGAAATGGACGGTTATTCGACTCCAGGAGACCCAGGGAAGAGCAAGTCACCTTTGCTAGGGTTAACTTTCTCAGAATCAGATATTGGTCCAGGCTAACAGCTACAATTTCAGGTCCCCCTCAGGCCGCCAGCAGGGCCTTGTGAGAGGGAAGGACGATGCAGAGATAGCCTGCGCTTTCTCATGCAGTTCTCTTTACCTCCAGCGTGGCTCGGATTCGTGGGGCGGCTCATCTGTTTGTTTCCCAGGAGTGTCCTCCTCTTCAGGTACAAGCGACTTGTTGTTCCTCCGTCCTGTCTGCCTTCTTGGTGACAGACAGATGAGAACTGCACCCTGTGCTCTGGGACTCTAATGTGATCTGGGTTGAGCTGGTAGTGGGAGGGGAGAAGGGGGGAGGTCTGTAGCGGGGGCAGCAAGGGGATGTTAAAGCTGAGGAAACCAGTCTTTCTCAGAAGAGAAAGTGTGCTTGTGCTCTTGCAGCTGTTACAATGTTGATCTAGTCACAATTCAGGAGATGTTAGCGCCTCAGTAGGAAAGGGAGCATAGGAAATGGAGCACTCTTGTATTTTCTTCTGCTGAAGCAACTTAGAAACTAAATAGTATCAAGAGGGCCCAGGGAAGGGCTCTGCGGTTCTATGTTCTCAAATAGGTAAAGGAATCTTGAAAGCAGGCAGGTTTCAGACTTAGAGCTTTCAGATCCCATTCCAGCCTAAATGCTAGATTGTATACTAGTTAAAATCTGCACGGGGAGGCGATCGCTAGATACATACTAAGCAGGAAGAAATTGAGGCAAGATCAACCACTTGTCTAGATTCCTGTGCTAATGTTGCTGGCGGGGTTGGGAGCTCCCCACATCTCATCTGTCTCCTGACCTGAGGCTTGCCTTACCAGCTACTTCCCAGACACTTTTCTGACACTTTGAACTCAACTCGCAGCCTCAGATGTTCCCATGTCCCCCTGGCTGCCACAGCTGGACTTTTCAACATTTGTAGAGCAGGTGTTGCAAGAAGTCACTGTGTCCTAACAAGTATCTCTTCTAAAGACCTATATCTACTATGTGTGTCTAAGTGCAGGGTTCCCCATACAATACTTACCCAGCCCTGCCCTGTAAGTTAGCAACTTAATGCTGCAGAAAATGCTAGGGACTACAGACTCAAAGGAGACTGCCCACCGAGGAAAGCTGAACTCCTTAAAATCATGTTTCCTAGAGTCCCTGACTGTGCCCTGTCAGCGTCCCAGACTTGGACCCATTGCAAACCATGCTGCTTCCTTTTACCTTTTCCTAGAAAGAACCTAAGGCAGCCCGTCTTGACTCGATAAGTCTAACAAAGATGAACAGAAACGCAACTTGTCTTGCAAATTCAGAGAGGAGAAGTAAGATTAAGAAAGTGTCAGGCTGTGGTTTTTGGAAAGTGGGGGAAAGAAGACCAGGGGTACCCCCTGGACCTCTCTCATAGCATTACCAGGTGTCTGTAAATGAAGCTGTCGTCACCTGAGGCAGTAGTACAGCTTTCCAGGCATCTGCCTGTTCAAGAGAGAAGGCTGGAGTGTTCCAGTCCCTGATAGCAGCCTTTCTGTGTAGGCATTTGGTGGTATCCCTCCATGCCTCTGCCTCATTCCATGGCCATGTAGACCCGGTCCTGCTGTGGGGCCAGGAGTTCTGCCTCGTCATATCCACGTCACCTGAGCAGTGGTCTGACACACATGAGGAAAGCATCCCTTCCATGTTTGTTTCTATGTGTGAGGGCAACTGAAGGATTGCTGACGATGGTTCCATTTGTTGAAGATGTCTTCACCACTGTGCCCTGAAGTTTGTGGAGAAAGAAGACTAAGAGGGTCTTTGTACCTTACTCGCACAGTTAGCAAATCTCTCTGATGCATCCCATTGCAGGGATGTGAAAGTTTGCAAACTCCCGTGGAGCTGACAATGTGGTTGAGACACAAAGGTGTGGAACAAACTGTGATAAAAATCGAGGCACCTGAGTGAAGAGCTGAGTTCCGAGACTGCACCGTAGGAAGACCAGAAAGGCGATGTGAGGAAGGGCGAGGAAAGAACTTCATGTGGCATTGGCTTTGAAGGCTGAGTGGGCAGAGGGTCACTGGGAGGGAACAATTCAGCAAGAAGAAACCGTGTGACACGGCAAATGAAACCA
Organism: Mus caroli; assembly: GCF_978045245.1. Classification (NCBI taxonomy): domain Eukaryota; kingdom Metazoa; phylum Chordata; class Mammalia; order Rodentia; family Muridae; genus Mus; species Mus caroli. The sequence goes on from NW_028227258.1 coordinate 127,044,986, forward strand.
TGCCAGCGAGGCCAGGGTGCTCAGAGGTGTGGGCGGAGCACTTGCCTGGCATGCAGGAAACCCTGGCACTGTGTTAATTGGGCATAATGGTGCAGACAACTGTCACCTCAGCACTAGATGCAGGAGAATCAGCTCTAGGCCAGCCTCGGCTGCAATATGAAGCCTAAGGCCAGTCTGAGCTACAGAAGATGCTGTCTCAAATAAAATAAATAAACCCATGTGCAGACACAGATAAGATAAAGTAACTTACGGGAAGGCTTAAGCTTTTATAAAGAAGAGAGCCAGTGGAGAGTTTTGAGGCAGAGGGTCAGGAGAGCGGGCATGTTTCAGAACCACGATGTGGATGTCCCGGAAAGCAAATTGCTCCGTGGAAGCAGGCAAAGCAAACGATTTCATGACTATTTCCTTTGATCCTGGGGGTAAGAGTCCTTCGAAGCATTTACCTTGCAGAGGCCATAAAATCACATCAAGACGAATCATACAGTCACCCCCCTGAGCCTCTGGCTCCAATGGGCCGGATGCAATGCTAAGGTTTACTGAAATTTTAGGTCATCAGTGCGGGAGAGAAATCATCTTAGCAAACACAAGCCATTTGTGTGGGACTCCAGATCGACCCACAATCAAAGTCTGTGTCAAGGAGAGGCGAGGCTCACAGGCAGCCTGGATCACGTAAGCTTCACCGGCCTGTGTAGGAGCCCATTGTGTCTCACCCAGAACAGTCATAGCTTGAGACACCTTCTGCAGGGAGTCCTGGAACCTTAGCCGTGCAAGTCTCTCCTGGTTGAGGTAGTTTGTGGGGTTTTTTTTGTCCCCAGCATAATGCAGCCAGGCACTTAGAGGCACATTTTCAGCACAGTGTGTAGGGATTTAGCCACATACCTCCCATTCGAGTTAATGGAAATCCTGCCAGGAAATCTCCATGCTGGGCTACACTGAAAATTCACCCCTGATTGTTGTTTGATTTGTTTCACCTGTGTCTTCCTCTATTCAGTGGTGCTGAGGATCTTTGCTGCCTCCTGAGTGGCAGCCCGAGCTCACGGCTGAGCCTCAACCCCATGCGGAAGCAAGGAGCCACAGAGGAGTCAAAGGCTCAGAGACTGGGAGAGCTGGTCTGGTGTGTTTGAAGCTATATTGGTTCCAAGAAAGCCATTCATCTCCTGGATGGGGATCTTTGGGCAGAGATGCCTGTATGTTCAGAGTTTATTTCTCCTGTTTTCAGTTCAGAGTGGAAAAAAAAAAAAAAAGTAATGTCTTGTCTAAGTGGGAGACCCCTGACATCAGGACATAGAGAAGCCCAGTCTAGTCAAGTCCTCATACATGGGAGAACCCCAGGAGGGAACAGGGTCTCTTCCCTTCATGTATCCACTGTATGGAGGGCAGAGATTGTCCCTGGAAGGCCTGTGTGTTTGTGGATTTTCTCCAGGCTCTAATTTAACAATCTCCCCATCACATTGGCCTGATTTGTCTTGCCAGCCTACACCATGACATGCTCATTACTCAATTTCCCTTTTTGTGGCACTGGAATGTCCATTCCAGTGTGCAGGGGTGACACCAGGACTCAGCAGATGCCATGCTTCTGTCCCTGACCACCATCATTTATCCGCTGTGGTACTTATGGTCACCCAGTGCCACTCAGCTTCCTGGCCTTTCACATGTTTCTGGGTGTTGATCAACAAATGAGACCAATGGAGGGAGCCCTGAATCCTCCGTTAGCACCCCCATGCTCTCAACAGAACCAAGAGCCTGGAAAGTTGGGTTGATTCAGGGTAGACCTTGCTTTACAGCCTCCTCATAAAAGTGTGCCTTAAGAGCGTGTGCTTCAGAGTCAGAGGGCCAGGCCCAGTCGCTACCACAGGCCCTGAGCAGACTAGTCAAGCCCTTTGATTCCCAGGACTTGGTTTCCCACCTCGGTAGACAAGAGATGATTATAGAACTGTGAGACAGGTACTGGGGCAAAACTCAAGTGAGAATACATACAAAAAGAAAATGCCTCTGCGTTTCCCTTACAATTCAGGCTCAAAACTGGCATTCCGTCTGTAGCTCCCCACAGGGTGCAGTGCTTGTAAACAGAAACAGAAACCTTGCAGAGTGCTACCATTTTTTTCATTCTCTGTGTTGTCTGATTCTTTATTTTACACGTTCTTTAAAAAGTTAATTATGTATTTAAATTTAGCTCCACTAGTGACAGTAATGAGTCAGTTGTGTGCAGAGCAGTCTAGAGCTCCCTTCTAGCAACCACAAGAGAGGCCCCAATGGTATGCTGTCCTGATTATCACAGGCTGGAAAACTAAGTCTCGGGATGGTAAGGGCTTTCCATATCGTATAGCTAGTGTATCTTGAAGCAGAGATCTCAAGTGTTCTTTATTCAAATATAGTATCTTTTATACTTTTAGGGGAAATATAAAATGGACAGAAAAATCAATAGAGCTTCTGAGAAGAAAACATAGAAAAGAAGCCATCACCCTGAAAGTCTGGTGGAGTCCATTTGCAGGAGAAGCCGAGCAGCCTCTTCCTGATGCTCCATTCAGGCCGACGGCCTTGAACTTGGAGAAGTTTAATGGGAAATGACTTGGACAAATCCAGTTCTCACTCTCCAGGTGCATTTATTTCTCTTGGAGCAGTTGCATCTCAAAGTCCACCAAGAAGACAGAAACAGGAGAATCCTACCTTTCTCTTCCAGAAAAGTGGTTGCTCATTTTCATGAATTATTTATTGATTAAGAAACCAGTTCTGTATAGGGACATACCAAAAAGGAGAATGAAAAAGAAAGAGAAAAAAAAAAAAAACCTGTCTAAACTGACCACATACTTCCTGAAACTCATTTTCATCTCTGCAAGTTAAGAACTTAGTGCAATTCCACAATGCGAATACCTATACCAACAAAGTCAGGAGGCCAACTGGGGTAGCACGGAGGGAGTTAGACCACTTAATTGAGTCTCTGGAGTTCTGTGGGGGTCTTGATTGTACCAGCTGCCAAGCTTGAACACGTCTGACCTCTTAGGAAAAAAAAAATCTGTGAAGTGGATGGCGCTGACCCTTTGGCTTCCCGACTAGTCAGGACTTTTTTCCTTGGACTATAGCTCTGGTAGCTGTCATAGACTTCTCATGTAGTTAGCAACTGGGAGATGGCAGGTAAATGACACTGGGTGAATCAGCTGAGGCAAAATGACAGGTACACAATTAGTTGGGGTCATAGTGTTGGCAGGAAATTTCTAAAATATTCTAAATAGCTCTATGGCAGAGGTAACTGTATTTAACTGAAGACCTAGACTATTCTGTGACTTCAAGAAAGGTCCTGAAATCTAAATTAAGATGGAAAGGAGTGGGAGGTATAGATTCTAAAAAAAAATCTGGCTCTCCTTTCCCCCAGAAGCCATCAATGGTCCAAAGTACCTCAGCTAAGAGGGAGGGCTCATAAGCACATTATATTTTTATTAAAGTGAAATTGGCCCTTGTCCCACTGTGTTCCAGCTATCAGAAAGCCATCACCACATCACTCATAAACAACAGCAATGTCCTTACCGTTCTGGAACTTAAGAAGTCTAAGCAGATAAAGACCCTAGCCCATGGCTGGTCCTTACCAGCTGGGCTCTCACCGGACTCTGCTCTGCAAAGACACCAAGTTCAGTCCTACAGTTTCCACATAGGGATACCGGGGCCCAAGAGGAAAGCAATGATCTGTCAGTACAATCACTAATGGTCTCTGTGGTCCTAACATCCATGAATTTCCCAACAGTCAGATGGCCATGACCTTCTGTTTACCCTGGTGAGTTTCCTTCTAGGTTCCCTGCTTACAACCTCCCCATTACCTGTCATAGGCCCATTAAATTTTGCAAATTATATATATATGTGTGTGTGTGTGTGTGTATGTATATATAGTATATATGTATATATGTGTATATATATGTATGTGTATATATACACATAGAATTTGTATATATGTATGTATATATATACATATATATATATATATATATATATATACACACACACACACACACACATAGTATTTTAATATCCATCCTCTCTGAAAAATGCATGTATTGAGCAATACCTGCTCCATGTCAGGGGTCATTCCAGGCACAAGAAAGTGAACAAGGCCACCCTATGAGAAGATAATCTTAAGAAGGGAAAGAGTTGGGTATATCAGAGAACTCTAACTACCCCAGAGAGACTTTATCTCCATGAAGATAAGGTTCAGAACAATATCCATCACATGACGCAGAGGCAGGAGGATTGCTGCAATTCAGAGGCCAGTCTAGTCTACATAGCAATTTTCAAGTGAGCCAGGCCTATATATGGAGACCCTGTCTCAAAAAACTTCAAACCTCACTCCCACCCCTAGCCATTTACATACGGGCTGTATTAATTGGACTGGGGCTGGGGGGTGTTATTAAGGATCACCAAGCAGTAGAATGTCCTGTTCCCTGTAGGAATATGCTTAGTCTCTCAGTCCCTGCCTCTCTCTCCTCTCCGAAGGCACAATGATGGTTAGGTTGATTGTAATTGCCAACTGGAAACAACTAGAATCATCTCTGAAGATCGATTTAGTGAGGGATTGTCTGGATTAGGTGGACCTGTGGACCTGTCTGTGGGAGGTTGTCATGGTTACACTGGGGATGGGAAGGTCCACCCTAGGTTTAGTTCTGGGCTGCCGATGTGTAGAGAGGGAATTGGGCTCAAGTACTATGGATGCCTCTAGCTGCTTGGAGATCCTGCTTTGATCTTTTTGCAGTGATGGAGTTGTAAACTAAAACAAGCCCCTCCTCCCCTCTCCCTCCCTTCTTCTCCCTCCTCACTTTCTCATACACAAAACCATAAACCAAACCAAACCAACTAAAATAATATCCAGTATACAGGTAGGCATATAGTAGGTGCCATAAAGACCTGGCTGACAATAGGCAAGCTGCTGTCTTCATGGATTATCTTTGGTTCCTTTCTTCCTACTTTCAAGAATATGCTGCTGGTGTCCTCACTAAATTCTTGCTGTTCTCTGACTATAATTCTATGACAGACAGACCATTGCACACTGTCTCTGATCTTATTAGCTCTCGGGGCAAGAGATTCAGGATTTATCATACCAAGAGGCACGTGTACCCTACTAATAGAAACTGTGGAAGTCACTTTGAGAATTTCTATGTCACCCTATATATGGATCATTAACACTGGGGGGGGGGGGGACTTAGGCTTTCCCCCTTGCACCTCTTGGAGAGATAAGAAACATAGTGTTTAGAAGAGTCCTGCTGACCGAGTCTAGCCAGGTTGGGAGTTGATCTGGAGTCCTGTTGAGTGGAGTCTTGGTGAGCTGCAACTGGGAACAGAAGATAAAGAAGGAAGAAACCAAACTGGCCCAGCTGCTTCTCCCTAAGATATGCAGCAACACCATAACAGTCAAAACCAGTGAAGAGGGACGGGACCAATGAGCGTGTGCGTGTACGTGTGTGTCTGTGTGTGTGTATCAATTTCTTTACCATCAGAGTTAGCATCCTACTTTCTTTTGGCCCTGAAGCAGTTAAAATGAACATGGCATCGGAGAGAGAGCTGCAAACACCGGTTCTCATGAAAGAAATGTGAAGTGGCTCTGACATCGCCAGCAGTTACCTGACATACATCTTTCCCACAGTGTTTTAACAAGCGAGACTATTTTTAGGGAAATTCTTTGCCTTGAACTAAATTTATGGCCTTAAAGTCTTTTCTTCTACTTTTCGTGTGTGCATGCTCCGACGGTCCAATTTATAACTGGCACCTCTACTACCCACCGGCGTATCGGTTTCATCTCCCAGAGGAAAAGAAAACCAGACCCTGTGACTAGTGAACTGCATTGAAAATCTAGTCTAATGCTGACAGATAAATGCACTAATTTTCTTCTGCAACCGGTTCTGCATTGCAGGGTGAACCTGCTTCTAACAACTCCCTCAAAAGGCTCTGTAACCCGTCCAAAGGATGATGTCAACTGGTACAAGGACCCAGGTCAGCCTGCATCATAGGTAACAGTTACCTCAGTGATAAAGTTACCAGGCAGGTTTTGAATGAGATTGTGTTTTTAAATGAAAGGCTGGCTGGAAACGTAGACTTGGACCAAGCATTAATAGGGGAAAATTTGAGACAAACAGAGGTTGGCATTTGGTTTCTTTGTGGTGTTCAACAAAGGTCAGGGAAGGTTCTAGTACAGACAGGACCCACGTTTCCATCGAAGAGTCGTAGTTCCACTAATACGCCAGCATGTAGTTTAGACAAAGCGAACTCTAGGCTTAGGTAGGAGCAATTTCATGGCATGGAGGCCCTAGTCACTCCACTGGAACTGGTCCCTTAATTTGGGCAACTCCCTGGGCAGTTGAAGCCATGTGTAATTTCATTCTGAGGAAGAGGTAAATCCCCTTCCGTCCCCACCCCCATGCCAACTGTTTGGATCAAGTGGGGGGCGGCCGATGCTTAAAGAGCAGACAGGGAACCCGGAGAGCCTCTGAAATGAATTTTATGTCCCCCCACCTTTGTCCGCAGAGCCGTGGCTGTGGAGGCAGCTCATGAATCCACCAGAGCCCAAATGGCAACCTCGTTCCCATTATCCATCTGCTCCGCTTCCTCACAAAGGTTTAAGGACAAGATTGATTACGCATGTCGGACCATGTGAAGTACCTCAGAGTGAGGACAGGAGGGACTATCTCTCACTCTGGACAAAAGAAAGAAGTTGGACACCCACAAGATGAATGGGGAAACGCAGGCACCAAGTATGCAGGAGGTACCTGTGGTTTGTTTGGGGAGTTTTATTTTTCTTGTTTTAAAATAAAAGTGTGAAGATCTCCAGATTTGAAATACTTACGTTTAAAGTACCTACATGAGTTGATTTTTAGAATAAGTTTGTTAAGTACACTTCAAAATGAGGATAACTAATATTTAGCTATGTCCTACAAAAAGCCGGCTTTATGCAGAAAAAGTGAAAGAACTTTAATGGCACACATCTAAGATGACATTGTCCGCTGCTAAAAGACAAGACCAGATCATTTGTCCAAATGAAGGGTTTATCGCTGGTGGAAAAACAAACATAATTTCTTCAACATTAAAAGGACAATAGAGGCTTGGACCTGGTTAGGGTAACTGGTACCAAAAATGGGTGACACACTATCTGCAAGGGGGGACAGCCTGAGGGTTCCTTCTGCGCTGAGCTGTGTGGAGCTTTGTATAAGGAGAGCTGCTTCCTCCCTTCATGTCCCGTCCCAGGAACTACATGTTCCACTGTGGCCCTTTGTAATGGGAAAAGAAAAGCTGCTACTGGTCAATGCTCCTTACCCCCGAGCACTGAAGAAGGGCCTCCTTTCCTTCTTCATCTTGAAACAGCACTTGCTTTTACACACACACACACACACACACACACACACCCCGGGCCCCCACAAACAGGAAATTAGAAAATCCCTTCACAGAGGTTGCAGAGATGCAACAGGCCATCCTAAGGAGGTTTTCCCAGGCTTCTCTGGAACTGTGAAGGGGAACAGGTGCCCCTTGACCCCACCCACCCCATGATTCAGATGACAACCCCTATCTCTGAGAGGTTGAAGCCATGGCATGCCCTGGCTCACACCAGGCTGAGAGCTGCAGAGGGCCCAGTATGTAATTTCTGCAGCATGCGTGAGATCTTACACCACAGACACTCTGCAGAGGTCCGTGGGGTGTCACGAGGACTGTTCTGTGACAGTTCTTCCTTTTGCCTTTGCTGTCGCTTTACCTCACATTTCTTTGCTGTTTGTTTTGTTGAGAGGGGGGTAATTATGTTTTTAGATGGGTTTCATTCATGCAAGCATAGTCTTAGGGTGACCTCAGAGATGGAGACGGAAATGTCAGCCATGGATGATGTGGAAAAGTGGCAAACAAACTGACACACCTTGGTATAGACAACAAATATTCATTTCTGTTACCTAAAGAAATCGTTTTACTTAATGATTTTAAAAAATTTTAATGTCTCATTCTAAACTTAATCAAATTGCTAATTTTTCACACAAAATGAAACAAAACAAAAAACAACAAAAAAATAACAAACAAAAAACCCATAGACTTTAGGAAGAAATCTGTATGTCATGCATCCTGAATCTTCAGTGATTTTAAAGTTTCACCAGGGGGCGCTCCCACTTCACAGCCCAGAGGCAGGAAGGACAAAGGACCACAACGGTCTCATGTTTAACTTGTGGGCATACACTGTCTTGTTTGCATTTTCAACTCTTTCCCTTCTTCTCTCTCTCACACATTGTATAAAAGAGCCCAAGTGAGCTTACGCATGCCTCCCTTAAACACTGGAGCACAAACTAACACCACCACAAAATTAGCAAACACAGACAATTGTGAATTACATTGCTCCTGGCACAGGCCACGGAGTTATGTGAAATCTGCATTGAATTTTTGGTTGTCAACATCAGTATAAGAGTACATTAACATAGGATATCAAAAAATATGTCTCTGCTGGGCCACCCTGGGGCAAAACCTGTGGTTGCTCTGCATTGGTCTCTGGGTGGTACCAGCTTCTTCACCCTCTGTGGTAAATCTTTTGGTAAGCCCAAGTCGCAAGAAAATGCAGAGTCAGGAAACAGACTAATTAAAGAAAATTCCCCAAGGACAACCCAATGACAGAGCCTGAGAAGGAGTTAGTCCCGAAGTCTGCTTTTCAGTTCGTGTATAAGTTTCATACATTAAGAAGCCTGACGATCGTTTTGAACACACGATTTAGGCAAACAATAAATAGACCATTTCTTGTGGGAAGGAAATAAGGTATTTCAAAGTCAGAAGGGAGAGAGCACCAGTTTACCAAGTGTAGAACCCCACAGAGTCCTCTGGCCTGGAGTTTCAAACTGATCCAAACCCTTTGGGGGTTTGAATTTCTTTGCTGTTGGCAAAACACAATTCCTGCTTCAAAGAGAACCGGCATTAAGAAGGCCTGTTACAGAAACCTCACGAGACTTCTGGGGCACCAAATCGCTCTTACAAAACACCATTTTGATGAGTTTAGTACAGATTAATGAAAAACATATGGATTAAATTTTTCTTTAAAATTACATTGGTTCATCACATGAGCAGAAGGGGCTGTAAAAAGGCATCCCCAGCCTTACAGAGCTCTGGACACTTTAGCCGTGGGTTCGGGCGCTTCTCGGGCAGATACGGCTCCCCGGCATTGTGGTCCATAGAGGACGTGGAATCCGTCCTTCTGCCTTGGGCTTGGCAAACACCAGTGGGTAGTCTGATCAGAACTTCAGCGTTCTTCCGCAAGGGTGAAAAACCTCCATTTACTCGCATGGCCTGGCAGTTTGTATTGTCTCATCCAGAGGCCGATGCCTCTCAAGTAGTTGAGAACTTCTCCAAAAATGCATGACAACAGCTAATTATTCATTCTTTTCTGAGGGCCCCAGAAGGACAATATATCTGTTACCAAGCCTGGAGTGGCCATGGAAGCAGGGAAAGCCTCCTACTACAGCAGTTATGGAAGCACCCTCCCTACCAATCCCCAAAACCAAAACCTAAACCGAGCCTTAAACAGATGGCGACTAACCAGCAACCAGCAACCAGAGAGAGTCCAGACAGTGACAGAAGCCACCTGGACCAGGCAGCTCTGCTGTCTGTGCCTTTTCCTAATGTAAGGAATGATTCAGAAACCAAGCAAACTAAACAAAAGGCCAAAGTTGGAATATAAAGTGGCTCTCACAAGGCATGAAATGAGATGCACCCCCCCACCCCCCCGCAGGAAGTTCCTCTACTTTTGGAACAGAGTTTGTGTTAGGTAGGCAGGTAGAAATTTTTAATTCTTAAAAGTGTTAAACAATCATTTGCAGTATAACTGACAAATTTAGGAAGTGTACCCTTTAGAAAGATTTCTAATCAATTCTGTCATTCCATACAACTAAGTGAGAGTGTTTTCCTCGGGAGGGTGGTCTGTAGCCAAAGCTGCCCTGCAGTGGACAGGTCCCGCTTGCTCTCGACCATGTATTGGATTTAGCTATGCACCACAAGCAAAGGAGGCTGCTGCTTAAGGCAGGGCAGGGCAGGGCAAGGCAGGGCGTGTCCCTGACGTGCACGATTTTCATTCCAGCCAGTGAGGTCCCAGTGCTTCACCCCACACTGTCCCTGTCAAATCTTCCATGTTTCTATTCCTGCCAATAGTTATCTCAACTTGGGCTGGACTTCAGGACAGGCCACATCACATCGTATTTTCGAGGAGAAGGATAAGGGGATGAATGTCATTTAAGGGACTTGTTAGTTTGAAAGCTTAAGTGATGGTTCTTGATAGAAAATACTTTCTCTGGAAAGAAGCACAGCTAACTATCTCACCAGGGAATGGGCCCCTAAGTGGGGAAAAGAAGGTATACAAAAAGCTTTGACATCTATTACTTTTCTCCTTTATTATCCAGTGATGCTAGACCTGGCATCCGGGCTGACATTACTTAAGTAGGAGAGATGATCGCACTGCTACGAGGCTTTGCTCCGTCTGCCCTAGGTAAGGGAGACACGCTTCATGTAGCATGTGTTGTAAAATTGTTGCTATGTTTCTAGAAATACTGCGTAGCTCCTTGAAAGAGTCCCCAAAAGACAGAAGTAGGGGACACACTCCACCTGCCCCCTATTGCTCTACAGCCACTGAGGAAAAAAAAAAAAAATACAAACTGGACGTTACTGAAGAGCCAGTCTCACCAAAGTAACTGAAATTCCAAGTCAGATAATCACAAGGGGAGACTCCAGCGACACACACCAGCATGCGTTGGCTATCTACAGAAGCCTTTGAAATGAACTAAACGCTGCCGTTTACTTTTGTCTAACAGAGAGCAAAATCAAAACAAAACAGAAAATCAAATGGGAAACACTGTCACAACATTAGATTCTTGCATACTTTTTTTTTTTCCCAGACTGAAGCGCCTCAAAGGGATCAGGCCCACTCTTGGCCAGAAAAGAGGACTCTTCTCTCTGTAGCATTCACATTCGGAGGATGGTGATTTTCTAACCGTCACCGTTGTCTAAACCGCAGTCACCCGACGCATCTGAATGACACACACACACACGAGCAAGGAACATTTTGATGTGTTGAGGAAAGTTGTTTTGACAAATGTCAGAACCCAGGTCTTGCTGGCTAAGGCCTGTTGTTAAATTTCCCAGGCTGCCTGAGTGGTCGGGGAAATTGGACATATCCAACACAATTCCATTTCCATTTCTCTGCAACGTTACAAGCTTCCTTGGCAGCAAAATCACATATTCTTATCACAAAAATAAATGAGAGAAAAGAAGACATACATTTCTGTCAAAGTTATGTCAAGACATATTTGGTATGTGTTTCACGCCACAGCCAGTGACAGCAAAGATGTCACGCGCTCCCAACACACAGCAAAGAAGGATTTTCCCTTCTCCCGCCAGGCATCAATTTCACTTTATTCACTTATAAGTGCCAATGACAGGAAGGTGTCTTTTTAAAACAAAGCTTTAAAGGGGAGGGGGGAGAGTGGCTCTCTGAATGGACATATTGTGTGAATCTAGCCTGACAACATCATAACAACCGTGATAATAGCCGCCCATCACCACCCAGCGCAGGAGTCTTGTTCTGACTCACTCCTTCCCATCAGTGGGATGGGGATAGAGCGCAGAGCGAGGCCCATGTTCTCTTAAAGGTACTAATGGAATATGGAAGTTATAAGTAAATAAATAAATCAAGTAAATAAATAAAGCATGAGGAGGGGAGGAGGGAGAAGGAAAGGAGAAAGGAAAAAAGGAAGAGAGGTAGGTAAGGAAGAAGGGACAGAGGAAAGAGAGGAGGAAGGGGGTTTGGAAGAGGGAGGAAACAAATGCATAGGTAGGAAAAAGAAAAGATGGAAGGAAGATGGGGAGAGGAAAGAAGAGAGAAAGAGGCATAGAAGGGACGGATTGAAAGAAACAAAGAAAGGGAAACAAGTTAACCGGTTTGCTCAGAAAGAACAGCAGACCCTTAACACTAAATAAAATAACAGCCTTTATCTGTGAGGCTCTAGAGAGAGCTAACACAGAGGCAGCCTCAGACGGTCCTACTGAGTGGCTGAGTTTCACCTTCTGTGTCATTATCCTCTGCCCAGTGTGGGTATGTTGGCAGATCCTGGACAGTTCAGCTCAGTAGCAGCTTCCCCATCAACAAAGGGGCAGAGCCACACTCATCCAACCAGTGATGTCTCTGGGGCCAACCCTGCCCTGGGAGGAGCCTTCCCCAGGAATTTTTGTTGATTCTTGTATCCATAACACTTAGAAGTCCGTAGCATTGAGGAGCTGGTAATTAATTCAGAGACTAGTTAAACAACCTCATTTATAACTGAGATCAGAAATTTCTCGAGATTGAGAAAACAAATTTGTAAACAAGCTGGACTTAGAGGTTAGTTATGCGACATAACTGTGGGGAAGTTCTATGTGCTGAAGAAACACAACCCGAGAGAAGTTACAGGTGTACACTGCTGTTTGTCAGACTTCTGAAGTGTCCAAAAAAGTTCTGGGAATTCCTTAGCCATCACATACATCACTAATCATGGGGACACAAATAGGCAGCATCTTTTGTCCACTGGAGTAGCAGACAGATACATAGTAGCCACTGAGTAAATATTTATTAAAATTCCTAGGAGAGATATTTGTTTTGAAACTCTCCATCCAAAAAAAAAACCCCATAAAACCAAAAAACAAACAAAATCTACCAATAAACAAAAACATCAACAAAAACTGAAACTCCAGACACTTCCTGAGGTCCTAGTCTACAGGTATGGGTGAGTTCACATTTAGAAGATATCTAGCTGCTTCTGCAGAGAGCGATAATCTGGGCCTGAGAAGGTATAGATGCCATAGGGTCAGGTCACGTCCTTCACTCTTAGAAAGGAATCCTAACAAGAAGTTCCTGTCCCACTAGTCACTGTAAGAGTTAAATGGGAATGTAAGTGTGGCAATACCTACACAAGCCACAAATGTTCTGTGAATGTCTGAAGAGCAGGACACTGGATTTGCTGATCCTCTCAAGGGTTAAGTGTACACGTGTGCGTGTGTGTGTGTGTGTGTGTGTGTGTGTGTGTGTGTTTATGCACGCTCATGTGTCCACATCACCTGTGTTCCTTTCATCAGTCTCCATCTTCTTTTTTGAAACAGGGTCTCTCACTGTACCCGCAACATGCATACCAGGCTAGACCACCTTCTCCAGATGTTCTTCTGCACAGCCCTAGGATTACAGGCACACCCCATCCTCAGAGGCGTTTTCCATGGCCTCTGAGGAGCTGAGCTCAGGTCTTCACGCTTCCTGCAAAAGCACAGTCCCTCAAGAGTTAACTAAAAACAAAACAGCCCACCACCACCACAGTCTTCCTGAGCATGAACTCGGAGAAAGGAACACACAGAAACAGGTTCTAGAAGAAAGCTGAGGTGATCGCTAAGAGAATCTTAAGTTTATTATCAAAAGATGCATTAGGAGCGTCTTGAAATCCATCATCCATTTCCTTAAATTGCCCCATCCTGTGCAAGCTCCCCAATTCGTGTTCATTATTACCCCTAAACTCACAGGTACCACGAGCACTGGATTGAGGAGGCTACACATTCTCAACGGAACATTCCCAGAACACAGCGAGCAAACAGAGGCCCTTTCATTGAAGATCCACGGCACACCCTGGAGGTTCCCACAGCTATGCCCTTTCTCAAATACCACATCTGGGAAGGGTTTACCTGCTTCTACTGTGGCTTCACCTTTGCTACGGAGCACACACACACATTATACACATGATTACACATGCAAAACTGGAAGGTGGCTCACAATGACACTCTCCAGGGAGTAGGAACATTAATTCATTTGTTCCTTCTTTTATTGATTCTCTCATTCATTCATTCATTTATTCAAACACAATAACCATGTCAGCGACTCTCAAATATGTGGAAAATATGTACGTAAATTTACTATGATGTAAAGTTAAACACCTACCTAGCTCAAGAAAGTCGAGAGTAGGAGCAGTCACGGCAGCAGGAAACAGAAAGCTATGCAGGGCACAGGGCCGGAAGTACAGATGTACAGACCATGAAGTCCAGTGTAAGCAAAGAAGGTGTTAGATGAGAAGTCAGGAGATTCCAGTAGACTTGGACAAAAGCTTGGTGAGAAACAATGTTCACTTAGGCAAGCTCCTTTTGTTTCCCTTGAAGCTCCGTTGTGGTCTATTTAAGGCACTGGTCCTGTTCAACTTCATTCTGTATTTGATTATCCTAAACTTCATTTGCATTAATTTCACATTTTAAATAATGCAAATATTATTTTAAAAATACAAAAAAAAAGGACAGTGTAGCCTTGGCCTTGATGATGGGTTTCTTGTTTCCCCTTCCCCGCCCTGACCCCTGTTACTCCTTAAATGTTGCGTCAAAGATGGGTGATAGTCCTATTTTCAAAACACTCTCTTGGCCAGGGATATAAGTCAGTGGAGGCATCTTGGCTTAGCATGTGGAAAACCCTGAGTTCAAGCTGTAGGGGGAAGCGGGGGTGGGGGAACAAAAGAACAAAACTCCCTTATCTGAGCACCAAGAACCAACCTCAGGAGACACTGGACGAACTGCACCTTTAGCTCTCAAGCTGGGTTTCAAAGGCTTGCCACTGGATTCTGAGGGTGGGTGCTTTGTGCAGTGCTAAGCAAGCTCCCCTACTTCCCCAGCCCTAACGCATCCAGACAGACCTTGAACTTGCAATCGCCTTGCCTCAGCCTCCTGAGGAGCTGAGGTTACAGGCCTGCAACCACCAGGCTCAGCTAGAAGGCACATTTCTTAATGTGACTTATTTACAAAGCAGGAAGTACTTCTGTTTTGTCATTTGTTTTATATACTATTTTTATCTGAAACAAAACACTCAGGATTCTCTCACTCCATGTGGCTGTGTCTTTCTTTGCTTCCCACTACCCACTTTTAACATTTAAAAGGATCAGCTGGGTCTGAGGCAGAGTCATCAGCAGAGGAGAGGAGGATGAGGAGAGAGTGTGGGTTATGCAACGAGGGTCCAGGAACCCTAGGTCCAGGAGGGTGGGAAGCACTGGAAAGCCATGTTTCACGAGCTAGAGAGATGCCTCAGTGGTTACAACCACGGCTGCTCAAGGACCTAGGTTCCCAGGGTCACAACGGCCTATGACTCCAGTTTCAGAAGATCCAATACACCCTTCTGGTGCCTCCAGACACTACACACACTTGGGGCTCATGCATATCAAATAAATAAGTAGGTTCTTAAAAGTCATGTTTTGAATCTTCCCATAACAAAACTGAGTAAAGCACTTTCAAAACCCCTGCATCTCATAGTTCATAAAAATGAAAACTATTCATATTAGTCAGGAAAATACAAGTATGCTCTAACCTTAGCATCCCGAGATGGTCATAGCGGGACACTGTTGTAATCTCCGTTGAGTTTTATTGACATGAGTTTCTCGTCATTATCTGCAATCCTGGATCTCTTATTGACTTTATTTCTTGAACACTTTTTTTCCCAGATATTTAAAGTTGTCAAGATGCATCATTTTAAATAGCTGTATAATATTTTACTATATAAATTTATCAAGCTCCTGTTTGCTAGGCAAGGAGCTTATTTTCAATTATTACTATTAAAATGACTCAGTGGTAAGTTCCTTCATGCATATTAGCTGGTTTACTGTCTATTAGTTTTGACTAGCTAGACTCCTGAAGGCAAAAGTCTTTTGAAAATGTCTTTTTAAGAGCACGTGGAGTTTTAGCTCCAGTTTTCTTTCTTTCTTTCTTTCTTTCTTTCTTTCTTTCTTTCTTTCTTTCTTTCTTTCTTTCTTTCTTTCTTTCTTTCTCTCTCTCTCTCTCTCTCTCTCTCTCTCTCTCTCTCTCTCTCTCTCTCTCTCTCTCTCTCTCTCTCTTTTCAAGACAGGGTTTTTCTGTGTATACCTGGCTGTCTTGGAACTCACTCTCTAGACCAGGCTGGCCTCAAACTCAGGAATCCACCTGCCTCTGCCCCCCGAGTGCTGGGATTAAAGGTGTGCACCACCACACCCAGCTTAGCTCCAGTTTTGTTGTAAATCCAGCACCATCTCACACTTTCTTACATTGTACGTGCTCCTACGCTCCCTGATAATTTCTTGAGAAAGGCCCTGGTTCTTATAATAGTTTGGAAAACATGTATGATTGAAAACACTAATAGCTGAACTTTCCCAAGCTGACCACAATGGTGTGTGCCTGTGACCCCAGCACAGTGAGGGAGAGGCAGGTGGAGGAGGCCATTTGGGCTTTGTAATGAGACCTTGTCTCAATCGAAGGAAGGAGAACGTTCCTTCTAACAAGTATCTGTTCTTCCCTATGCTTTCTCCTTCTGTATTCTGTTCATCAGACATATCTACTCATGGCACTTCAAGAAGAAGTGCAGTCCCTTCAGCTCTGGTTTTTACAGGCAGAGCTAGACAGGCTGAGTCTGAAGATATGACCATATGTTTTTTCTTTTAAGCATTTTTTTTTCTTCCTAAGCCAGTATGGTATATTTGGAAGAGTGAATGTGCAGACAAGTTTGTAAGCATTCATTCTTGCACACCCATGGTCCTTGCTTTCACAGGCCTCCAGCTGAGCCTTCTTCCCTAAGCAGCTCGGGCTCTTCTTGCCCTGTGG
Source organism: Mus caroli (assembly GCF_978045245.1). Classification (NCBI taxonomy): domain Eukaryota; kingdom Metazoa; phylum Chordata; class Mammalia; order Rodentia; family Muridae; genus Mus; species Mus caroli. The sequence goes on from NW_028227258.1 coordinate 127,061,582, forward strand.
TCTCACCATTCACATAGAAGCCACATCTCTCAAGCCCATGAGCAGCAGAGGAACACAGACCTGCAAAGAATTTCTCAAGAGCCATTGGTGGCTGACGGTGACATTTTGACTGCTTATCATGAGCCAGAGGCATCTTTGGATTTGCTAGTTAACAGTCCTTCCTGCCTCCCAGTTCGGAAAGTGGTCGGTGAGAGAACCTTTCTTCAAAGCTATAGACAGTTGTGCTTTTTAAACATCTGCCCATCCTCAGGACAGCATGAAGTGGCTACTTTTGTTATCCTCACTTCACAGATAAGGATGCTGAACACCGAAACTCCACCCCCATCCCCAGAGTTCAGACTTCCAGAACCCAGGAAGCCATTTTTCTATGTGGTATACACCTCTAGCTTCAACTCTCTGGATAGGCAGGATTTGCAAGATGCTCATTGCAAATTGAAGCAAGAGTGAGAAGTCAAAGACTCCTCTTTGGGATGTACAGATGAGGTGGGGAAACCCACAAAAAAATGCCTCCTCCTTATCTTCTCCTGGAGGCTCCTCCCAGCTCTCAGAAGAATTTCTGCCTCCATTTACACTCCTCCACACCAAGAGCCTCGTGTGTTCTTTCTGCCTCAGGATTCCTCAAGTACCCTCTCAGCAAAGTGCCTCCCACCCACCAAGTTCTGGAGACCAGAGAGGAGGCTCCTTCTCTCTGTTCCACACAGATACCTTCCCCATGAGTGACTTGGCTTAGTGTTCACAAAAGGACAAACAGTGCTGGAGTCGGCCACAGATAGCTGCTGTTGCAGTCCACACCACTGCAGAAGGACTGGATGTCAATGCTGAATTGTCCTAGATAAGTCATTTGTCATGGATTCACCAGACATTCTGCAAAAGACACTCTGCCCAAAACAACCAGGATTGTCTAGATGCCAGCACCCTAAACTGCTGTGGAGCACCCCATAAGGGGGTCCATGTAACTAAGTGGTGGAGGGGGAGTCACTAGATATTTAGAAGAGAAATTCTGAACATGCAGGGACCAGAATTTAACTCAAAACCCAATGCATAATGAAGTCGTTGCTGGTGGCTTTCACCTGTGTTGTATCAGACAGCTTCACTGTAGCCTGAGTTCCGAATACACATGTGTGCCTTGATATCACACTGCAAATGACACTCCCGGATGAACACCAAGAAACACTGCCTGAAAACCCACACCTGCTCATATGTGAGATTATTATGTTATGAATTAAAGTGTTTTCATTGTGCATACAAAGTTTTATGCAGAAACACAAGTTTTCGTTATGGAAAACAAAATATTTTTCTATTTTAGCATGAGAATATAAAATTAGCACGCCTCTGGATTTTACTGTGCTATAATGATTGATTTTTAAAATGATTTGAGATGTTGATGTGTTTAAGAAACAAAGAAAGAAATCAGTACATGAATTTTGGTTTAGGGTTGGGACAGAATTTCTCACAATCTTGGACAGGCCTGGGTCATATAAAATTTTTTGAGGTGAAAATAGGTAATGAATGAGTTGACAGAGTTTAAAGAGCCCAGACAACGGAAAGCAAACACTCATAAACACGTCCTTCTTCATGGGAAGCTCTGGTCAGAACACTGAAAATTGGCTCAAGCCGACCAATCAGAGGTTTAGTTTCACCACCAGTAACTTGAAGTTGTGTCCTGTGTTTTTTTCCACCTGCAAGAGTCTTAGCTGCCAACGGGTTGCTTTAAACCATGGCCCTAACGATGCTACCTCTTCACTTAAGATTATCAGTGACTTCCGTGCCTGTATCACTGGTTGGCAATGCCAGGCCCTTCCTGGAAGGACACGTGCCTGCCCATTATACTTCTGCTCTGCTCTCCGTTCCCACATGTCACTGTGTGTGGGCATGTCAGCAGGTTGCTGTAGTCTCTTCTGGCTGGAGTCTGTTCCCAAGACCCTGTCCTGTAATTTCCCCTCAGTGTCCCAAGCTTAATTCTTTCAGCTCTTCTCATGGTTGTCTGTCATTAACTGTGAGAAAGGAGACCTACTTCTTAGTCTCTAACTTCTAATTGGTATTTAATAACGGTCACTTAAAAGAAAATGGTCACTTAAAAAAATAAAGTGGACCTCTGGCCTTCATGTACACATGCATATATGTGCATGACAATCCCAGATACACACATAGAGGAGGAAGCTCCCCAGATACACTTAAACTGTGTGGAGGGGTTGAATGTTGGCAGGTTGCTCTCTTCAGAGACCCATGGACACTCACAGCAGAGCATGTGTTTGGGAGTGTCCTGTGTCTCCTGTTGGGACAAGCATATGACACTTCCATCGCTTACTGTTCTTCCCCATCATTAAAAGAGCATTTGCAGTAGCAGTAGGCACCTTCTTGGCTAGGATACCTCAGACATGTTCCTTAGTTAGTGGACACGCATTAGTCCTTGAGATAGTCTCAAATGGTTCTATCAAAAGTTCCAGATTAAGAATAAGAGTCAACTCTAACCCTTCCCCAGCTCCAGCATACAAGGCTATCCCCAGCAGGGATTGGCCAGGACAACAGTCAAGAAAGCAGGGAAGATCTAATGGGAACTGAACTACAGGGGTTTCAGAGTCTCAAGCAGTCTGGTACTAGCATCTTTCAGTCAAATCCAGAATGTCTCTTTGTCCCTTCACTCCAACCCTAACTACTGCCTGGGCCACTGTTGTTCTTGGGGACATAGTGGGCACCACTCTTTCTTTTCCTGGATAATTCTAAAGAGGTAGCCATGATCAGAAACTGACTCACCAAGCCACCTCTGGCTCACTGGCCTGTCTGTCCCTCTAGCCTGTGAAGTCCATGGGAATAGGAGTTGATTCTAATGTGAATGAATTCACAGCTGATGCACTGCCTGGCTTGTCAGGCTACTCTTCAAAGTTACACTCAAGAGTTTTCCACCTTCAGAACCCCCATGCCACGGGCTGTCGTAGCTGATGAACCCTGATGGATCATGCCAGCCTCATAGCCAATGTGACCTGGTACCATGGTGAAAAGCAGTGCAGCCAATGATTTACAATAAATTCCTCTTTAGAACTTGATCTAACTTTACGGCTACATTTTCTTTCTATACACATATTCTTTGACTCCGCTTATACATATTCTTGCCTCTCCTCCACCCCCCATACTGCTTTTCTATGTTCATCATGATTTAACCTTTGTTCATGCTGAATAACCAACTGCTTAGGACATAGCCAAGAACCAATTCGTCTTTCAAATCCACCACGATTCCTCTTCCCTCGCACTCTTCTGGTGCTCAACCCAAACCCCTTTTTAGCCTTCACTATATATTTTGAGATTGCAAGCTAAAGTGGTTTCCCCCATTGGTCTCTGAGCATTATACAGCCTTGTCTTACTTGGCCCCCATCTCAGGACCGGGATCATGGTGAACATTGTCAATACTGACCAAGTGCAACACTGCCTTAGGACTTTCTTGAACCTCAGCTGTGGCAGTCTCTGCCTTTGCTGAGCCCCAGTTCTGTGACTCAGGGCATCTAAGCTCAAAGTGTTCTTAAGGGGGTGCGGGGGGGCTCTGTTCTGTCAGTCCACTTCAGTCCTTACGGATACTGAGTTACAGGCTCCTTGTGTCAGCCCACACTACCTAGAAGTGTTGTTTGGATGGAAATACCAAAGCAAAGCTGGAGGCTGTTTGTTTTCTAAGAAAGGGGATACTACTAACCTGATCATGAACCACAGCAAACACCCTATTTTCTAGGAGTAGAACTGCCCTGGTCAAATGTGATGGAGATTGTCTCTGTAATCAACTCCCATTTATCCTGGGCTTTCTGTAAGCCAGCAATGTTACATACATGAACACTCCCTTCTTATGATAGGTTCCTTTGTCTTCATGAGAGGACCCAAGAAAATGTGGAAGGTAAGGTTCAATGACTCTCCAGGGTCACCCAGCTCTTTAAAAAGACCCCCACACAACACTGGAGAGGATTGGTACCACAGCCTGTATTCTCCATCACTCCAGGCTCAGGCAGGCTGAGGATTCTCTGTATATTCTTTCCTATGCTTCCTTAGTCGTGGCACAAGTCCACCCTGTCTCTCTTGGGGATCAGAGAACTGCAAGAGCTACGCTGGGCTGGACTTTTATGTGTGACTGCATTTCTGTTGACAGTCCCGGATGTCATCCTGGGGCTTGGGAAAGCCCAGAGGCACCTGAAGCAATCTGGTTTACCCAGACTTGAGAGCTTAGAATGACCTAGGGCCAGCAAGGAGGCCCCCAAGGGTCAGTGCTAATTGGGGCCGATTCCCCAGGGGTACACAGCCCAGACTGTTCCCAAGGAGTTCAGCTGGAACTAGATTGCTTCAGGAATGTGAGCCAGGCAAACAACTGCTCAATTGTTTGAGCCCCTGAGCTTGGTCCCCGATCAGCTTCCCAGCTAAATGTAGGCCAACAAGACTGCTGAAAACTGTTGGCAAAGCTAAACGCAACACTTCCTTCATTTGCATTTAAAAATTAAAGTTCAGCCTTGAAGTGGGCATTAGGCAAACCCTCCCTAAATGAATACCGAACAAGTGCATGAGATCACCCTGGCACCCCAAGCGCTCTGCTCCCCAACTCTTGCAAGCAGAGAATGGTTTGTTTGCCATGACTCTTTCTCTACCACAGTCAAGAGACCTTGAAGCTGCAACCTTCCGATCTAAGGTGAAATGTTTTAACTGACGGCTTTGTAGGTGACTCTGGACCTTCTCTCTAGCATCACTGTTGAGACCGTTGCTTGACTTGCCTATGGTGAACATATGTCCAGAATCAACCCGCATCTATGTCTGGCCTTTACGCTTAACGCAGATTGCGGATGTTAGCATGGAGATGTTCAGGGTCAGTCAAAAGTATCCAAGACATCCTCCTGCTCAGATCATCTGCTCCTGCCTTCTCCTTCCCAAGATGCCTACACTATAGATTTGGTTAAGATTTTTGTTCATTTACTGGAGAAAGCAAAGGTTTCTCCGTGTCTAGTCTCCCACATCTCTTGTTCTCTGAAAACATGGTAGTATCAGAACAGCAAAACAGGACAGATTCCAGGCTGTCATCAAATGCCTGCTTTTTAGAATCGAACTCCTTTCAAAAGTACAGCTCTAGGACACTCTGGGCTCCACGCTATGGAATCATGCCTGCAAATGGACCCTTGGCTCACAGGAATTGATACTTTTAGGTGTATTTTGAGGCTTTGTTGGCTCTTATCTACCTTCATGGACTTTATTCGTATACATCTTATTCTTGTGAATCAATGACACCACCTCTGACTCGACTGGGCTGACTGGACAGATGTGGCCAGCCCAGCCCTGGTTAACACTGCCTAAAATGCTTATAAATTAAATCATAGACACAATGTAGTTTCCCTCCAAGCTTAAAGTTCTCCCTTCCTTCTAAAGCTGGCTTCTGGCTCCTCAGGATGGGCTATTTTTAAGGGAGCACCATCCTTGCAGTGTTCTGACATTAGATGACTAAACAAAATTTCTGTGGCCCTTTGAGTTTCTGGGTGCACGTTTGTTTAGAGGTGTTGTTTTTATTTGGGAGGCGGGGGTTCTCCAGAGAAGCTTGGTTTGTTTTTCTGTGCCCATGATCAAATTACTTTGTAAATGGCATCAAGATGTTGTGTATTTGAAAATTTTTTTGTATACACACACACACACACACACACACACACGGTTGAATCTACCAGAGCTTCATTTTAAAACCATGTGGGTCTACGGCCATTTCCACCAAGGCAGGCCCAGATAAGCGAGGCTTGTTTGTGTGCGTGGTCATGTCTATCCTGAGCCCATGTCTAATTCTGTGGGCTCCCTTCTGGTTTGTGGTGCTGTTGTATCTGAACCTAAACCCCTTCTCTCATCACAGCAAAAAGTTTCTTAAGAGCTTAACTTACAGCCGAGTGCCAGCTCCCCCATTTAATTTGTCCTGCTACCCCAGCACTTGTCATGTGTGTTCAGGCAATGGTGAGGTCAGTTCTCAGGGCCCAGCTCTCTGGACACCCTCAATGATGACCTCATTAGAGGCACAGATGTTTGCTGCACTTTGGGAGATGGGGAGAAAGCAGAGCAGTAAACTAGGCCAGCTTGCAATAAGGCTGTTACCCACAATTCAAGATAAAATGCCGGATAGTTCCCACTAGGTTCTGGTCGGCTAGGAGACAGCAACTTATTAATCTTGTGTCAGAGAGCCAGCTGCAGCAAGGCCGTTTCCATATTTCACCACTAACCCTATGTCTGGACAGCCATTGTCTTTTCTTATGAAAAAACTCTACAAATCAGCTGCGTTCTCTCTCTGCCTCTCTCTCCTCTCCTCCTTTAGCTCCGCAAAGCCCCCCACTTGTCCTCTTTGGAGAGTCGGGGCGCACCCTCCAGCCTGGCCTGGCTTACTAATTCAGAGCCGGTGCTTACTTTCTAACTTTAATGATATTCCCTCAGCGTAGCACTTCGGTTGCTTGGCGACCGGATTTGAGCTAGGCCTCTCATTTGATTCCCACACATCAGACCCTGAAAAGCACTTTTTTCCCCGTCCCTCAGCTTTTGATTCTTTCTGCTCTGAAACCCTTCCCCCGCGGTGTCAGTATGGGTGGGCAGAGCGGTGGTAGGAGGAGGCCAAGGGTGAAGGGCGGCCTATAGTGCACTGGTTACACATCAAGGCCTCCAAACAAAGCCTCCGGGAACCCTCCCTGACCAACACAAATTCCCCTCAGAAAAAGCAAATTTGGCTTTCCCTCATAGTGTGGGTGTCGTTTTGAGACTTTGCTTAGATACTTTATTAAATCTGATGCCTCTCATTGTTTTTTCTGCTGTTTCTCCCCAGAGACTTCCCATATCAACAAGTTGCTGTAGGCATAAGCAAACAGATTACAGAGAACTGAAATAATCGAACAGACAGCAGGCTGGCACCCACGCTTCTGATAGCTTCTAATTAAATCATACTATCTGTTAGTGAGGAACCCTCTATCTTGGTGTTGGGGGAGATGTGCTGTTTACCCCCACGATAAGGAAACATTTTATGCTAAAATGTGTATGTGGACATCCATGGTGTGACTGGCAAAAAGACGAGGGGGAAAAAAATTCCCCCATTTGGTCTTTTTAAAGAAAAATAAAAATGCTATATATGCTATTGAAAAAGATCCACTGTGGAGAACAAAAACCAAAAAATTAAAAAATCAAGGCATTGAACATACTTCTGTGTTTTGTGGTTGAGTCTCTAACACAAGAGGGGACAGTCAAGGGAGGACTCAAAATGAAGGATGCTTGAGTTTTCCGATAGTGTTGTTTCCATTGAAATTATATCATACAACTATGTCCTTAAAAGGCACACACCACACACACACACACACACTCATAGCAAGGAATGAGCTGCTTCACTGACTAGAGCCAGTGAACAGTCATACTTCTACATATAGATTCCAGACACACGGGAGTGTGTTCTTACATGTATATAAATGTACGTATAGTCTATTACACAAGACTGTGTGTAATCTATTATACGTAGTCATATATAGTCTATTTTAAAGAGAGACACACAGAAGCATGTTTCATACATGTGTGTAGATTCGTGTCTATGCATTTAGACATGGTGTGGTGGTCTGTTCTAGAATGTAGCTCAGATATGCCTCTTGGCTTCTTTTCTCACAGATCCCTAAGGACTTGCTCACACAATGCCCACTCTCACATGCCAATCCTGTGTCCTGATGGAAGTGTGACCTTCCCACTCCATGGACACTTGAAAGCTGTGTTCTTAGACCTCATTGTCTTCCTCTTGGACTTACAGGAGGCTGACAGAAGTCTGCTGTCTCCTTCTCAGCAGTGATTAAACCAGTGTGCAAAGCTCTTGCCTTCCATTCCCAGGTACTGGCCCAAACCTCCTTTCTCCTGTGAACTGCCTTCATAGCTGATAGGTGAGTGAGATTCAGATTTGGACAGTCCATTCCTAATCTGACCCTCAAGCAAAGATTCTAGATAATGTTTAAACTCTGCTCTTCTTTCTGCCTAAAGTTTTAATCCATACATTATCTGTGTTTTAGGTGCACAGACGGGCAGATCGGATTTGTTATTCTATAACAGGATCTACTGGTCACTCTACTCCAGGGTAGCTTCCTACTTCCTGTATGCCAGCAACATTTTGGTTTGGGGAAAATGTAGGCCATGGTACACTAGTAGATAGTTGGTGAATACTGTATAAAGCACCCACCCCTGTGGTGAAACTATTAGTAAACCGGGAGAAGCAAGGGCTCTTTAATTTTACATTTGTAAAGAGAATTTTAGAACTCAGTTTGACTATAGACACACCCACACTCAGACCTTGTGTGACGGGGTAGAGGGACAAGGGAAAGGGGAATAAAATTCCGTGCAGGGTGGGGACAGCCATCCAGCTATGTGGTGCAGAGTTAATGATGGGCCGAGGGAGCTCTGAGGACCCCTCCCATGTGGAAATCATCAGTTGCTGCTCAGTGTCTGTGACTTCTCAGAAACACTGTTAATCATGGAAAACCAATCACAAACGACGCTCAACTTGATGCCCTGCATATTTGTCATTTCCTCTGCTTTTCTACATGGTTTTTGCTCCCTCATGCTCACCTGAGCCCAACTAAAACTAAAATCTCAAAAGAACAGGCATACCTCAGGAAAGACTTCCTTAAAATATTTTTAATCTTACCCATCTCGAGTTTCTAAACTCCTGCGATGGAAACTTGATCACATTATGCGCCTGTTCTGGGCTGCCCCTGGGTTGTATGTTTGCTTCTGGAAGCTTGCCGCAGCTACTGTGTGCACTTTCCCACTGCTAATGACAGCCACACAGCCCTCCAGGCCCGACATGCTTCTAGACTCCTATCCATACAACAGGAGCAGAGCACGTGCTCAAGAAACTGCTACCTCACTCTTGACGTCTGTAGAGGACATGAGAAAAGTGAGTCCAAAGGAGGACGAAGATGGGCTCACTGCTCTCATTAATGAATGGCTCGCCGGCCATGAGAAACAAGATTATTTATTTAGTGTTAGTTATGGCCATGGCAACAAAGTGAGTATTACAGAAGATAAGATAATAGGGAGACATAAAATAGCTTTGATCCATGACCGTGGGACCTAAAGAGGGCTTCACTTATGAGAACTGGCCAGCATGACTTGTGTTGTTCTTATGTTGATCTGAATGGAGTATATGGCTCCCTCGGGGTTATGTTCCCAGTTGTACCTGGCACCTGAGCATTTGTCACTCTTCTAGATCACACAAAGCAACAGCTGTGCAGTAAAACAAGGGACTGTCAAGTAGAAGAACTCAGAGATGTGTCTCCATCCTTGCCATGGTGCCTTTAGCTTCAGTTTCCTTGATGTAAAACCAGGGAGGCAGTCACACAGAGAATCTCAAGTAGCCCTTCCTACTAGTTCTTGCTGTGTGGTTCTGTGATCTCCAGGAAGAGATTAGTGAGAAAATCACCCACGAGTACACTTACATGTCATGAAGATAAAAGAAGGTTCCAATGCATCTATATGTGTGCACATGTGCTTGGTATGTGGTGTGCATGGTACATATATTGTCTGTGTATGTGTGTGTGTGCATATGTAAGATGTGTATGGTCTTTGTGGTACCTATATTGTCTTTGCATGTGTGTTTGTGGGTACATGTGTATGTAAATATGTAAAATGTGTGTGGTGTGTATGGTACATATAGAGTGTGTGTGTGTATGTGTGTGTATGTGGACATGTAAGATGTGTGCAGTATATATGGCATATGCTCAATATGTGGGTGCGTATGTGTATATAATAACATAGACAACTGGCCTTTCCACCTTGATACTGCTGAAAGGTCTATGTGGTCAACAATTTAAAAACAAAGGCTCGGGAAAGGTGGGGTGAAGAAACCATTATCCAATGTGCCCCTAGAAGAAACTAGAAACCCCTTCATTTACTGTTCTTTGTACATGTAAAGGTTTTAAAAGTCAAAATGAGTTCTTTTTGGACATTTTTAGCAGACCCTGCTGCTCCTGTTGCACACACCACGCTTTAAATTCTCAGCACAGATGAGCACAGCCCAGCGGAAGTTCTAATCCTCAGAAAGGAGACAAATAACAGGGAAACTCCAACGGCCCCTTAATACAGCTGAGCCCTCGGGCCTCCCCAGGACGCTGGATTCTGAGGAGTGTCCAGAGCTGGAGTTGCTATTTTGTTTGTCCCCATGAGCCCCACCTCAGCATGCCTATGCACTGATGTAAGAATTCCAAATGAGCTGCTCAGAAGGGCCCAGATTAGCCGGGTTGCTAGGCTCTGGCCATTCCAACCCCCTTTTCCACTTCAGTGGACTGAGCTTTTGACACTGTGAAAAGCAGCATTTAAAATTAATTAAAGCTTCTTATTTGGTACCAAATCTCATCACTGCTGACTACATTTGATATGTTGTATGTGTGGCGTTAAGTCCCTGTCACGTCATGTGTTGTATGATCCTTCCGTGGAGCAGCTGTGAGTTAAAAACACAGAAGCAAGGCAAATTTAGTTCTTTCCTATCATCTCTGGTATGAGAGTTAAACTGCAGAGCTGGCCTGTCTCCTGGATCATGCAAATTTTGTGAAATGGCAAAACAGTGTCCTCTGGAGTGGAAGGTGCAGGGAGCTTGTGTTCTAGGTCTGCTGTGAGGGGGCTTGTGCTCAGAACGGGAGCAACAGAGAACTGCTTTTTCAAACTCCAATTCCCTTGTGTGTAGAGGAAGGGGCCCAACCCAGCCCCAGATTCACTTCCAGCCCAAATGGTTCATAAAGATGTCTTAGAACTCCTGGCCTGGGGGCAAACCGATTCAGGGTTCTCTTGCTCCATACTGCTGAGCAACTGTGTGACTTCAGTTCCCCATCTGTAAAACGGATCAAGTTTGGCACCTCTTCATCTACCTGGGTTATTTTGCAGACAGAGAGCACTGAGAAGTTTACTGTGCAGTTGGCCACTGTGACTTGTGCTGCTCTCGGCATGGTGGCCAGGGGCTGTTATCATGGAGCTGGGATTCTAGGTCATCAGCGGGTCCTCTACTCCTCAGCATCTGCTGGCCGCTACTCTTACAGTTAAACACATTGGTCACTTAAATGAGCCAAGATTACTTTCCATTCTATTAGCTTTAAGTGAGTTATTAACTTTCTCTAAAAGTCAGACCAACGTGTCCATCTCTCTCCACCCTTTTCTCAATAAATGTCCCATGCCCTCCACCCTTCCCTGCAGTAGTTAATGGTTATTGGGAGAGGGAGAGATAGTTATTTAATAGTGTAGCCATGATAAGATGCTCATGTTTCTATAACTAGCTCTTCACCATGCTCCTAATGAAATGCATTGGTACACACACACACACATTCATATGCATACACACATATGTGCACATGTACACTGTGAATGTAGAAAGGGGTTGGGAAGAGAAAGGGGATTAGCAGGATTGGGAAGATACAAGAAAGTGTAACCAGGTGACTATGATCAAAATACACTATATATATGTAGAAAAATATTACAATGGAAAACGTTATTATGAATTATTAATGTATGCTAAAAACTTGCCTATGTCAGTTAGATTAAACAATCGTTGTAATGATAGAAAAGTCACTTTGAGGTTCAAGCAAAGACATGCGGGCAAGAAAAGGAGACAAAACTACTCAGTTTGTGATAAAGAGGTTGTGAGTTGTGTCTTTGTCCCAACTCACTCTGCGGTGCCATCCATCTCCTGGGCCCTTAACTTTTCATGGTGCCATTTTAAAGAGCAGCTTGTCTGCACCTGTATATATCATGGTGCCCTCTCCTGATCTGTTGGCAGTTTTGTTTTCAAAACAGAAAAACATAAAGTCTGAGGAGGATAAGAATTGTCTTGAATCATAGCCTGCAGACTCCTCTGTGGATGGGAAAAGAACGTGTTTCTGTGTTAGCTGGTAAACCAGACAGACATGTGTGTGCTTATATAACAGCCAGAGGCATAGCAGTAACCTGTACTGGCTATTTATCAAAGATGAGAGAAACATGGAAAACTCTTGACATTTACACAATAGGGTGTTGCTGAAATATCTTCATATTTTTATCTTGTTCACACTCTAAAATACAACGTTCAAAATAACAGCTGCACAATGGGAGAAAATCAGATAGATACCTATATAGTCAGCAGGAAGTCTCCCTCGTTCACCTGCCAAAGCCGCTGAAACAGGATGGCCACACCATTAAAGCCATCCCAGATTTTAAACAAGCAATATATTCAAACAGGAAAATTCTCTGGTTACTATTATTTGCTGAACTGTCCTGCACAAAAGTGCCCTTCAGAGCTTCAGGCAACAGGAACTGGTGGTTTTAGATATCAGTTGGCAAGTTAATCAGAATTGTCCAATGTCTTCAATTCTCAAACATGCTGGCAAGCTGCTCTCCCAGAGCTCCATTTTCTTCATCTTCACAATGGGAGACATAACCAGCTGTGGCTTGTGAGTGTATGGTGGGTGGCAGGTCTCACCATGAATTTACAGATCACCAGGAATCTTGTTAAAACAGTGTTTCTGTCACCGTGATTGCTGTGGGACACTTACTGAAGGGAGCTGAGGTTGACTGTATGTGGTCATGAAGTTGATTGATTCTGAGCCATGCCCCTGAACACTGCATAAAGTTTGGTTTAATTAGAAGTCATAATAAAATCCCATGGCTTAGAAAATACTAGAACTTTCTCAGTGTAGGAGTGCTGAGAACACAAAAAGGCACTTGGAGAATCAAATACTTTTTCCTTGCCCAGAAGCAGCCTTACCACTTAAGAGCAAGCACACAGCTACTTCCAAAAGAAAGCCCCCACACACACCCTACTTCCCCACCCTGTACTCGATGTTCTGTTTTCTCAAGCATGACTAAGATGAGCAGACAGATATATAGAGACGATTCCCTTCCAACATGGCTGTGTGCAACTTCCAAAAAAGCTTGTATATTTCTGTGGGACTCCCTCTAAACAAAAGTCTTAATTAAGCAAGTAAATAAGGAATGAAAAAGCCAAACAGAAGTGAAAGATGGGAGCTATTCAGTTCTTAAGAAACCTTTAAAAGAGAAGACACTAAATGGTTTGTTCTCCTAGCTGGCAATAGCAGAATGCGCATATGAAAATTTCATTTGTATGTGTCTCTTTGTGTTTTAATCTCTAAGTTTTATCATAAAATATTTTAGGAAACCCAACTTGAATATTAAATGTTTTCACTAACAAAAGGTATGTTGTGTTTCTGAGCATATTCTCCTAACTATTTGGTAGCGGGGAGAACAACTGTAGATAAGAGGTTGACAAAAAACAAAACAAAACAAAACAAAACGTTAAAGTATGTCTCCAGATAGAACGTCTTGTTGCCTGATAGTTTATAGAATTAAAATTGCTATCAATGTCAGCCCCCAGCCCAAAACATGCAGAGTCTTGATGTACCACTCACCTAGCGTTAAATGACACAGAAAGACATGCTCATTTCTTTTTCTTCTTTTGATGGAAAAAAAGAAAGAAGAAAGTCTTAAGCCAAAACGTAATAATGGGCTTACTCAAGTTCTAGTAGCCAACTATGAGTGAGTGCTTCGGCCTCCAGCCGCAGTGGATAATAACCCCGGGGTAACTGATGTGTAAGCACTGATGCTTTGGCCAGCAACTGTAGGAGGAAATGTATTCCTCATAAGTCTGATTTATTTTCTTTAAAAAGTAAGTTCTCTAACACCTGGCAAAAATTTCTCTTTCAAATGGTCTTTAACCCAGGGATCCCTGATCAGCTGTGCTGACGAAGGACTGGGGGTTTTCTTGGTGAGAATGCAGCAGCAGAACTGCCCCCGCCCCCAACTCACCTGCTCACCATCCTCCAGACGGAGGTCACTGTAGTTTGGATGAAGCAACCAGTTTAGTCCACCACTGCTCTCTCTTCAAATTGTATTATCAAAGAGAAAATGATGTGATATACCTGTAGCCGAGTAACAGCCCCCACCATGCCCCACACGAAACGTTCATTTGATATGTACATGATCAATTTTTAGTTCCTACAGTGTATTGTTTACCACTCACACAAATGCTCTCTCCTCTTGGTTAAATCTCATTGTGAACAAAGATTTGCCTCAGCCATATATTTGAGGAGAAAAGCAGGTAAATCTATGTTCTCCTTCCTGTCAGGATTGAGGGCTTGTTGCCCTATGCAGGTTGCTGGCTTGTTTGCTTGCTTGCTTGCTCTCTCCCTTACTCTCTCGCTTGCCTTCCTGCCTGTCCACCTGCCTGCCTGCCTGCCCACTTGCTAGCTTGCTCACTTCCTTCCTTGCTTGCTTGCTTGCTTGACTTCCCCCCACCCCCAGCCCTCCATGCTTCCCCTGCACAGCAAGAGTAACAACAGTTGCCTCTGTTTAGAAACAGCTTTTGAAGAGCATCAGTCTCCTACGGGCTCTGGAAAGTCTGTGAATCTGTCTCTTTAAGGAGCTAGCCCAGGAGTCAGCATCCCCTTTCTGGAGGCCGAATAAAGAAAGCATCAGCCTCACCACTTGCCTTGGAAAGAAGACTGGGTATCAGGAACAGATCATTCAAATCAGATCCCATCTTCGGGTTGCCAAAATAATGTCTACTTCATCCTAACAGGCAAATGGCTCTTTAGTATTAGAATAACCACATTTCCTGGTCTCTGAGTGGAGAACCATCCCTTAACTTTGAACTTACTGTGCATAGTGAAGACTCATCTCAAAGGATGGGAGTTTGGAAATAGTAAAGAATTGCAGTGATTTCCCATTTAGAAGGTATTGAAAGACTTCGGATTTAAGGAGGGGCTTGTTTCCTGTGAATTTGAATCATTTTTAGCCACCAGAGAATGCTGTTCCCCTGTAGGAAGAAAGAAAGAGAAAGCATGCCGTGATAACATTGACTGCATGTCAGATCTGAGGCTGTGGGAACATTTCACCTGCACTGAGAGACGAACATTCCCTCGTTTGCCCAGAGGAGGAGAACTGGGATGATGGTTAATTAACCAAGAAGTACAAACAGATAGTGTGGAACAGAAAGCTCCAGGCGAAATCCTTCAGACCAATCAGAGCAGGGTGTGCTCTCATTGACTTCAGGAAGTTACTGAAAGGACCTAAAGGAAAAAACAAAGTTTGCTTAATTTTGTACACCTGGTCTCTATAGCAATACAAATAATAAGTGCAATTTCTGACAAGTAATCTACTGTCTTTTGATTTTATTAAGACAATAGACAGTAATAAGGGACAAGAAGAAGTCTATCCATACAGAAAACCAGAAGCTTCCTTCTACAGTGGACCATCTTGATGGAGCACGAAGGTTCTTGTGCAGTCAGTATCCTGGAGACACACCCCTCTGAGTCACACATCGCCCCTTGCTGCTGTGCACTCTCCAAAGCCTTCTTCTCTACATCATATGTGACATTTCCTGCCAATCAGCAAGAAGAAGTTCTCTATACCCTGATGATGTGTGTAGATCGAGTTTGGCTCTTCTCAAGGCATGGGTGGCATCGAATAACAAAACTGAAACAAAGTTGACTATTTGGAGTCCAGGGAAATGGTAAGTGTACGAGGAGCACAGCTTACAGCAGGTGACCTGTGTTGCCAGCTAAGGAATCACCTAGCAGCTCTGTTTGTTCCCAGTGTTTATTTTCTCTAAAGAAGATCTTCTCAAGCCGTGCTAATCAGGCGACTGCCTTTTATTCTGAAGTAAGAAAGATAAGTACACACTTGAATAAAAAAAAAATACAAAGCGAGAAAAAAAAATAAAGTTAGCTGTCAGTGATGTCATTTGAATTCTAAATTCTTTGCAGAAATTCTGAATTCTACGGCGACCAGAGTTGCCTGATGGGAGTTCTGGGTGACATCACAATATATGGCTTGGGGTATTGGCTTCTGAAATGAAACCGCTATGATTGGAAGGAAATCACTAAAATCAAAGGCCAACCACATTGCTATCATAGGAGAGTAGACTCTGGGGTACAAGCCGTAAAACCGCCATTCCAATATCCTCATCAATACTGCCCTCAATGCAGACCAGAAAACACAGGGCCTTCCTTCACTTAGCCTCGAGTTAATTTTGTTCTGCATATTTTATCAAAATGTTTAACATACAGGTAATGCTTTAGCTTGAAGGGAGGTGTTGAGACAAACACGATGTGCTGAAGACGTTGATACCAAACATGTTGAGTGTCAGTGAGACTCAGCCGATTGCCACGAGGACTGGCCGTCTAATGGCGATTAAGGAGGCTATAAATTTACATCTTTGAAATACTTGTTGAGATTTATTCAGGCAGACAAACAAAGATAACAAAAGTCTTTTGTGTGTTTGTCAGTCATCTTCGCTCTTCTGTTGTTGTAGTGTCAAATAATGTCAGTTATTTAAGGGCAATTACTGTAATTTTAAATTCTCAACAAATTAAACTATAAAGCATAGAAGTCCAAGAAGGGGCCCGCTCAGTTTTCAGCTTCTCTCCTGCTTCCATTTTTAAAGGTGTTTTAATTGCCGGAATATTTAGAAAGGAAAAAAATATTCTTTTTTTTTTTTTTTGTCTCTTGGTTCTTTCCCCCTTGCTTTGAACCAGCTATAAGTTGCAGTATTTCTTTTTCATTGAGCTTGGTTTTATAAAAAAATTAATGATATCATGATTTTTTCAAAGGTGTGAATGAACTTGTTTTTTAAATTACTTTATTTGCTTTTATAGAAGCTACCTTTTTAGCCTTTACATATACTATGAACACTCACGAGCTTTAGAGTTTAGAAAAGAAAGGAAAAAAAAAAAGCAATGTTAGGAAATCAAAATGAGACTCCAGATAAGCAAGAAATAATCCATATTATGTGGTCTTTGACAACAGAGTGTTCTAGCAATGAATCCAAAATGTGTGCATCATTGAGTTAAACAGAACCATTAGAGTCATTTAAGGAAATAATCCAGAGGCTCCTTGAGGCGATGGGAGGATGGATGGTGCTGCTTTCATGCAGATCTGCTAGAAACATAAATTAATTGAATTTATGTTTACTTAACTGACAACAAACTTAAAAATATATATCTTTTGAGGTAGAAATCTTATTGACTTAAACAGGACCATTAGAGTCTTTTAACAAAATAATCTAAATGAAGTAATAAAACAATTTCTTGCCACTGTGTTGACAAAGTTCACTTGGTATGTTTTATATTGAATTTTTTTTTTACAATTTAGTGCTGCATCTAGAATTTCTGTGCAGTAATAAAGACAATGCCCCATTATGTTCTTCTGTTACTAATGATTCTGTAAAGATAATTAGAAAGGGTGAAACCTAATTCCATTAAACAGAACTCTGCTGGGACAGAATGAAATTTTGCTATGAGGCTGAAGACTTTGAAACAAAAATGAAAAGCTTTTACACAGGCAGAGCAAATGGTTTGGTAAAACTTACTTCTTACCCCCAGAGAGCATCCCTAGACAATCTGGTGGGGGTGTGGGGGGTGGGGGAGCTGTGTTAGCTCCTGGTGTGTTTTCAGTGTTCAGTTAACATGAACATTTGTACTGTCTGCTTCTCTTTTTGAAAATACAAATGAAGTGATGGATACAGACACGTTATCTATTTAATCAAGAAATACTTGGTGTGGACGATGATGATGATGATGATGATGACGACGACAACGATGACGATGACGATGATGATGACGACGACAGTGAGTCATCGTAAACTTTTGCTCAAGGTCAGCTATACTTTTCTCTGGGTAGCACCTTAAGAATATTATCATTTGGCCCCTAAATAAAGAGGGGAGCAGCCCTCCCCTTTTCATCTCATATGGATGAATAAGTCTATAATTCTGTGTCCCTGAGGATAATCATGATGTCTCAACCCCTGAAACTCACGGGGACAGCTGGTCAGCTAGTCTTGTAAGCGAAATAGAAGCACAACAATCCACAGGGTCCTGGTACGTGAAAGAACAGAAGATGACAAGCCAGAAAACAGCCCCAGGCAGCCTTAGGTAGACACTGCTGGCTTCACAGTTAGAAGGAGGAGATCGTGTGTGAAAGAGTCCAGTGACCTGTGGAAGCTGGGATGGCAGATGGGAGAGTGTGTCCAGATCCTCCACAGGAGATCGGGCGAGCCACACAAGGTTGGCAGAGTGAGTCTGTTTCAGGTTTTATACCTGAAAGTGTAAGGTGAGACGTAGGTGTCTTCTTAAGTCACTGGCTTTATAGCAATTTGATGTTACATAGTCGTCTTGCCATTATAGGTAAGCTGACGCACAAAAAGCCCAGCAGACAAGGCAGCAAGGCTCTGTAATGCTGCTACTGATGCCAACCACGTCTGGGGTGGAAAGGCTAAATGTGCCTTAAATAAAGAGTCCAACTGCAGCACTTCAGTATGGAGTACTGGTCAGTGGAGGCATTGTGTTTAATTCCAGTACTCGTGAGGCAGAGGCAGGTAGATCTCTTGCGACTTTAAGGCAAGGCTGATCTACAGAACAAGTTCCAGGAAAGTCAGGTTTACACAGAGAAACCCTGTCTCAAAAATAAAATAAAATCTAAAAAGTGTCAACTAATAAATGGAAGAAGCCAAGGAATGCTCTTGACAGCTCAATAGTATAAATGGCTCCAGGCTAGATCTAGAGTAACCATTGAGACTGGCACAGGGAACCCATTGGAAAATAGAATATCTGCATAGCCATAACACCCCCACCTGAAGCACTCACTAACTAATGAATGGTTCTAATACTGCACAGAGGTGATGGTGTTCCTCCATCTAAGAAGTAAACATTGGTGGCCCTCATGTGTGAGCACTGGTTGAATTTAATTGGCCTTGATTCTAAAAGTTGACCAGAGAAAGAAAAACAAATGGGAACTTTGCGGGAAGAAACTCAAATCAACTGACATTCTACCAAGTACTTGACCAGGAATCTTCAAGCAGTGTCCAGGTTGTGCTGGCAAGATAGCCTGGGTAAGTTAAGGCACTTACCACTGAGCTTAACTATCTTATTTGGCTCCCCCAAATACACATGATAGGGGAGAAAGGACTCCCAGGTTGTCATCTGGCTTCCATTGGAGCACCATAGTGTGTACCTACGAAACCACACAAAAGCTAAATAAGTAAGTATAATAAAAAGTGGTTTTAACTGTCAAGCCTCATAAAAATAGGCAACTATGAAAACAGTCACAAACTGAAGCCCACTAAGGCAGCCTGGCAATTAAAGGCATCTGATTATACTGCACTTGTTCTTGGGAAGGAAGGCTAAAGTGGATGGAAATGCTTATGAGATTGTAATGAAGTCTATAGGTTGATTAATTGTCTTGTACCCGTGTTAATCTTAGAAGCTGTATGTGGTTATTCCCTAGTCCAGCCTCATAAATGTTCCATGAAGACAAAAGTAAAAATAACAGTCAAAAAGTCAACGAACATGATTGCAGTGCTCAAGACAGGCTGAGGAAAACTGTGTAGTGGGATTTGGCAGGGAAAATGATTGATAACTATACCATTAGTAAAGGGCCTTAGCAACCTACTGAGAGATGAGAATGGGAGAGGACAAAGCAATCTCTAATTGAGGCGTCCAAAGAGGGGAACACAGCACTGGGGTCCAAGCAGCAAAGTCAGTGAAGAGGCCACACACCTCCTGTGAGAAGATGGAGCTATCTCCTTGAGGCTCTGGATGAATTGGCGCTGCTGTTTTCATAAAGAGCTGCTAGAAACAAAGTGATTGAATTTGTGTTTAGTTAACTGACACACAAACTTACAGATCCATATGTTGTGAGGTAGAAATCTTTTTTTGTATGATTGCTTATAAATTTTCCTTGACTTTCTTTGTTGTGTGACTTTCTTTTCTAATAATGAACTTATGGTACCTTAAAACTGAGTTTGCAAGAGATATTTTCCATAAAATAAATAATTATATACAGTGACTATTATAAAGGCAGAAAAGTGATACTGGAATCCAACTTTCAGTGACTTTCAAAGATGTTCCTTACTGTTCTGTGAAGTGAAAAGAACCCTGATTAGTCATGTGGCATGCTTTATTGTCCATAGAAAGCATGCTTTTTTAAAAAAAATTAGGGGCTGGTGAGATGGCTCAGTGGGTAAGAGCACCTGACTGCTCTTCCAAAGGTCCGGATTTCAAATCCCAGCAACCACATGGTGGCTCACAACCATCCATAATGAGATCTGACTCCCTCTTCTGGAGTATCTGAAGACAGCTACAGTGTACTTACATATAATAAATAAATAAATCTTTAAAAAAACTTGAACAACAAATACCAAAAATTTTAACTGTGAATATTTTTGTCAAGAGGGTTCAATCTCGTGCCGGGCGTGGTGGCGCACGCCTTTAATCCCAGCACTCAGGAGGCAGAGGCAGGTGGATTTCTGAGTTCGAGGCCAGCCTGGTCTACAGAGTGAGTTCCAGGACAGCCAGGGCTATACAGAGAAACCCTGTCTCGAAAAACCAAAAAAGAGGGTTCAATCTCTGGCACTGCTTTAACAGTATGTGATAGGTCATATCTATAGATGTTTAAATACTATGCAATAACATATGACAACCCCAGCAATGAAAAAGGGGAATCTGCACTACTTGAGACTGATTTCAATAAATAATATAAAAATAAAATGCTACCAACCAACTAATAAAAAGGAAAAGAAAAGAGGAGAGGAGAGGGGAGGGGAGGGGAGGGGGGGGAGGGGAGAGAAAGAGGGGGAGGGGGAGAGGAAGGGGGAGGAAAGAATAAAAGGAAAGGAGAAAGGAGAGGGGAGGGGAAGGGGAGGGGGAAGAAGGGGAAGGGGAAGGAGAAGGGGAAGAAGGGGAAGGGGAAGAAGGGGAAGGGGAAGGGGAAGAAGAAGGGGAAGGGGAAGGGGAAGAAGGGGAAGGGGAAGGAAAGGAAAGGAAAGGAAAGGAAAGGAAAGGAAAGGAAAGGAAAGGAAAGGAAAGGAAAGGAAAGGAAAGGAAAGGAAAGGAAAGGAAAGGAAAGGAAAGGGAAAAGAAAAGAAAAGAAAAGAAAAGAAAAGAAAAGAAAAGAAAAGAAAAGAAAAAGGGGAGAGGGGGAGAGGAGAGGAGGGAGAGGAGGGGGGAGGGGGAGAGGAGGCAAGAAGGGGGAAGAAATGTAATCAGCGTCTCAACTGGAATTATTTTTCATGAAGACAGTGCATGGGTACCTGACTCTTGGCACTCCCCTGCCCATCTCCAGCCTCTTGGGACATCCACTGGTGTCCCTGGTTTTGAAAAGATCATGTTAGATCCTGGTCCACTAGCCATAGGGAGCAGGCTTTGAGCTGATGCTGGCCATGGATAAGAGCAAGAATAGACCTTTTGTTGGGAATGCTATTTATGCTCCCATGAAGACGATCTTCCAGAGACACTCAGCAGGAGATGCAAACCAGACACAGGAGACTGGGATGAAGGTGCCGCTCCCATTCTCCCCAAAACACTTGAAGAAACAACTACTTAAATTGCAGATGGAAATTCAAAGCCATATCAATTCCTGAAGACACAGGAAAGTCCACCAAAGACCTGTGTGTCTGTGCCAGGATGATGGTGACGCCTCTGATTTTCACCTGAATCTCAGTGCTCCCAAAGCATGAGTCTCAGAAACAGGGGTTCCTGGAGAAGCACGTGCTTCCAGACACATGACTGACTCCTAAAAGCGTAGGTAGAGCTAGGTGCTGTATACAAGGCAAAACCGTCAGCAGAGGGTCCTGGTCACATTGTCTCACTTCTGCAGTCATGCTTCAAAATGGTGTGTGCACTTTTTCCCTAAACAGTCACTGGCAGTGACCTGTTCTATAATGCACACAAATGCAGCCCAGAACAGTGGTACCCAATAAGAAAAATCTTGCAGACAAGGGAAGACCAGTGTGTCTAAGCAAAATGTGAATGTACTAACACTCAGGGAAGATTGCTAGCCAAGGTTCACGTTAGAGCTGAGAAGACATTTTTCCCAGCATCCTTCCCTCCACAATGGCCATGGGTCAGCACTTATGCTGGGAAGTTGAGGGACACTTTAACTGCTTTCTATCGTTTGCTAGATTCTTCCTCCCTATCTTTGGCAAGTGTAAGTCATCTAAAAGAAAATGCACTAGCTAAGAAGCCGACCAAGAGCTTGTTGGAAACTTGTTACCATTCAGCGCTGTGACTTCAGGCAATGCTCTAAACACCTTTGTGCTCCTCCATCTCCTCATCTACAGAATGTAGCTTAAAGACTTTCAGTCATGAATTCCCTCTGGGGTGGCTATCCAGTAGTGGCAGATAGCATCTTGAGATGACTGTCATAGCTATGACCCTCACACATTTGGGCTGACTATCCATCTGAAAATATGGCCCCTGATACCTGCCCTGAAATATTTAAAAGGAGCAAGGACAGAACTGGGGTTGGGGGCATGAGACCCTTTTCTCTGTGATGTAACAGAAAGAAACAGCCAAGTATAAACAGTGCCGGCAACACCAACATTCTAATGACCAAGCGCTGTCTGGCTAGAGATATGGAAAATTCTTCCCGTGATGAATTTTTAACAGTGAAATCTGACTTGCCTCTTGTGCTCCATTGCCCTAAATGCATTTTGGAAACAAGGGGAGCATCAATAAATAAATAGTCGACTCTTCCCTTGGTGTTTGGGGGCAAGCAGATGGTGAATGAGAGGACAGGGGTAAAGGTGTTGTGTCCTGTTAGCAGTGTGTAGGGAAGTTGGGAAGCCATGCTTCCCCTGGCCGGCCTCTTTCCTCTATTGTTCTCTTTCTTGTACTCACTCCTCTGTCCACTCCTGTATGGAGTTCCTTGATGTATGCTGGCCTCTGCTTTGACTTGAGTAGTGTTTCCTTGTTGCTATTTCCTTCCTCTCTTTGATCCCATCTTCTTGTTGAGCCTCATTGGATTTTTGTTGTTGTTGTTGTTAGTTGTGGTGGTGGTATTGTTGTTGTTGGTGGTGGTGGTGGTAATAGTGGTGGTGGTAAGGGTGTTGGTGGTGGTGTTTTTAGTGGGTGGTGGTAGTACTGGTGTTGGTGGTGTTGGTAGTGGTGGTGGTGGTAGTAGTAGTAGTGTTGCTGTTGTTGGTGGTGGTATTGGTAGTGGTAGTGGTGACGGTGGTGGTTATGGTGGTGGTAGTGTTGATGTTATTGGTAGTGATAGGGGTGGTGGTAGTAGTGGTGGTGGTGATGGTGGTGTTTTTGAGTGTCTCCTCTCTGTTATCTGAGATCCTGTGGGTTTGTGTTAGGATGCTGTGCAGACATCCCAGCTCTGCTCTCTGCACTAGCCTTACACACATGCTTCTTTCAGTTGGAAGTGGCACAAGAGGACACTTGAAGTTCTCTGCCTGCCAAGACATTTGTGCCTTTAGCAACACTGTCAAAACATTGCACATGAGCTCAGAGCTGGTACTCTAAGAATGACTCCCACTTCCTAGCGTCCTTCTGCTTGGACCTGCAGGACCCTCTCAGGGTAAGATGCTGAACCTCCATCTAAATTAGTGATGAATTGTTGGACAAAGTAGAGGTGTTAATGAAAACAAACATTAAAAAACATCAACACGAAAAGCAACAATAATAATAACACAAAAACAACAGAAGCCAAGAGACAAAGAAAGAAGCAGTTTTATCTTAGAAGACCTCATATGTATGTTTTCCAAAACATTGAAGCTGTATTTTGAGTGTATATTGGGGGAAGGGACAACTAACCTTTTAGAACTTAAGGCCTTCTTGATTTATAGATTTGGGGTCTCTGCTTGGTCATAACAAAGGAAGTTTTAATTAATTAATTTTGTGGAGAAATGGGGTTTCGTGTAGTCCAGGCTAGCCTTAAATTCCTGACTTGCCTGTTCCATGTCCCAAGCCGTGAGGGAGGCTACGTGTGTATACTACCAGGCTGAGTTAATAGGTGTTAGTATCAACTCAGGGCCTATAGGCACTCTACCAACTGATAATCTCAGCTCCTTATGAAAGATTCTTAAGTGAGGCCTGAATCCCTTCTTAGCCATGCTCAGCATCTATTGTGCATTTGCACTTTGAAATGCAAGTTTGGAGAATGTCCTCAGATTCCCTGGAGGCCAAGAATCTATGCTTTTTGAGAATAAGGGATAAGCAAACTGCAGAGAAGGCTGTGAGTCAGCCCATCATGTTCAGCTGGGATGCGGGTCATGCTCAGCAGGTTGGTAAGCAGTGCTAGCTGGCACACCATGGCCCTTTTGGGGCACAAATTATTAATTTTGGTCACTTGCCATGTATCCATGAGACATCATTAGGAATTTGGTCATCCTACCCTACTGTGGTCAAATAACACAGCAGCCAGCTTCATTGTAAAAGCACAAGTTCTTGTACATACACACATGTATACACATATAAGACACACACACATTCTTTCCTCATAATTTAGTGGATAGTGTTTCTTGGGCTTTGAGCTCAGGACCAACCTTTCATTTGAACTTGGTTAAAATTGTTGTCTGCTGTGTTTTAAGACTGAAGTCTCTCACTATATGTCAGAAATGTTTTTAGGCCTTTTCTTTGTGCATTTAAATTAGCCTTTTGCTGTTTTTAAAATAGTTGTTCCAAGAAGGCATGGCACATTCATGGCTAGTATCCTGCTGAAGGTCAACAAAACAAAATCTAGGCTGATTCTGAGACAGCCACTCTATTCGACCTTGACAGTCAAGGGCTCACTCTTATCACTTTTATCATTGAGGATTGAACCTAAATTTAGGAAAAGGAAATGCGCATCCATTGTAAAACTTCTCTTTGAAGCTGCATCCCTGTGCAATATAAGAAATGTGGAAAAGTTCTTTGGGGAGAAGAAAACAGGCCCATGGGAGACTGTGTTTTGACCATATATGGGAAACTGGGCAGAACTGCTCTGGGGGAAATTTTCCTTGTTACTCTGTTACTCTGTGTGCATTGCCTATTGACTGGAAAGTCTCTTGACCAGCTAGTTCCTGAGAAGGTCCGTGCTGCCCTTACTATATCTGTTGCTCTCTCACAAAGCTGTGCCTTCTGTGTGCTGCAGCTGCTTGTTAAGCTCTTGGCCACTTTATAGATAATGTATTGAAAGTACAGAGCCTTTCCCATAGTACACACTGTTGGCCTTGGTTGCTTGTTCTAGGATGGTGGTTCTCAACTTTCCTGATGCCGAGACCTTTTAACACCATTCCTCAGGTTGTGGTGACCCCCCCAACCATGAAATTAGTTTTGTTGCTACTTCATAACTGTAATTTTGCTACTGTTATGAATTGTAATGCAAATACAAACATTTCCCAGTGGTCTTAGATGACTCCTGTAAAAGGATCATTCAACCCCCAAAGGGTCTCCACCCATAGGTTGAAAAGCACGTCGAAAGACACTAAATGAATCTAGCTTGTATACTTATAAGCAGCCGACTCCACAAATGTTTGATTTTGCTCTAATAATACGTCAGCTGACTGGCTGTAGTTGTGTACTCCATGTGAAATATAAGATAGATGATTCACTGTTGTGACTGTGGTAATGCCGCTCTGTTATTCCCAGGGGATATGCATAGAGAATTCTGCCTTGGACACACTAAACTTACAAGGAAAACAATGATTCTTTGATACAATAAAGTCATGAATGTTTTAAAGTAGTAAACAAATTAATATTCTTCTGTTTCACACAGAAGAAAGAGTAGTTGAGGAGGGATGAATGATTCACCCGAACTCACAGTCAGTAATTCCACATGAATGCTCGTGACTTTGAAACCATGGCTTCTGTTAATTTTCACTGCATGCCTGGTGTGCACGTGTCTATAGCCTATCACTGTCCTGCCACGCCTACTGATGTCCAGGAGGAGTCTCCTGGAAAAGATTTTCCTATGGCTATGGAAGACTTGAAGGAAGCAATGTGGTCTTTGTTCCATTGTGCCTTTTGGGAATGGTAATCTGGTGTCTGTCACAACAGATGTTTGTCCCTTTGTGAAGATCAGAATGGGCACATATGTGCTCTTTAACGTGTTAAAGGCCTATGCCCTTAGTTTTATTGTCTCTGTGGCCACAGTGATGTCTAATGTGTGTGAGTCCTTAACAGTTGCTTTACAGATGACTCCTGTTATAGACTGAATGTTGTTTCCCCCACAACTTATATTTAAAGTTTGAACCTCGAGAGTTAGGGGGCCAGAACTTTGGAATGTTATTGGTGTCAGATGACAACATGATGCCATGGGGTTGTGTCGTTGATGAAGTTAGTCCCTTTGTATGATGGGACATCTATCTCTCTATCTATCTATCCATCCATCATCCACCCACCTATCTATCTATCTATCTATCTATCTATCTATCTATTGATCTATCGATCTATCTCTATCTCTATCTCCTTTCTTTTCTTGTTCCTCTCAAATAAGGATATAGCAATGGCTGCCTGCAAGACAGAAAGAAGCCAGCCCCTTCCAGGATGTTGGCCGACACCTTGATCGTGGACTTGCAGTGTCTGAAGTGAAGTGTGGGGGTTCTGCTGTGGCTCTGTTGTCACATCACATGGTCTGTGATATTTCATGATAGCAACCCAGACCAAGACTGGGTTCTGAAAGGAAACTGAAGCACAGAGAGATCAGTGGGGTTCTCAAAGTCACACAGCCGGGATTTGGGCCAGGCTTGTCCAACTGGCTGTGTCTCTGTGCTAACCTGTTTCTTGCCCTTGCTCTCTGAAAAGGTGGTGAAATACAAAGCCGCACCCCACTGCAGAAACCTTTGAGTCAACAGAGGAGAGCACCAATTCTAGTTGGGAAGTAAATTAAGGTGTGAAAAAAAAACTGCCCATAAAGCTGCGAAACTTGGCTTGTGGACAACCTGGAAAGCTTGCACTGATTTAAAGACACCATGGGTATTGATTCTTTCTGTATTTCTCCCCCATTTTATCATCAGGGAGGAAGGGGGATTATTGAAGGATAAAGATTGCTTTTGGAAAAACGGGTGGTTCTGAGATGGAGACAAAAGCTTCCTGAGAACTCCAGCCACCAAAATTCTTTGCCAAGTTACCGCATGGGCAGTTGGTGAGCAAATCGCAGACCTGAAGCTCAGCAGCTCCACACATCTGCTTGCTCTCTTTCCACTGCGTGTGGCTGCTGGTCAGATCACTCATGTTCAAAGAAGAAAACGATCCTGTAGATTCATGTGAAGGAAAGAGCCAAGGCAGACCCTTAGTGATGCGTGAAACCTAGGTGTAGTCGTTTGCAGAACCCAGATAGAAGCTAATGTTTGTGTGATGCTTACACATGCTCCAACAGCCTGGCATGGTGGAGTGTGCTTGTCATCCTATCACTCAGGATGCAGAGGCAAGGGGATTGCCATAAGCAACCAGAACTAGTAACATGGTGTCTCAATGCCTTTTCCTGTACAAATTGCCCCAGAAAATACTTTGTGGTGGAAAAACCCATCCTCAGGCATAGATAAGGCACCGCTCTGCCATTTTCCAGCCGGGAACTTTGGGATGTGTTACTAAATCTGTAGGTGTGCCTCAGTTTCCTCGCATCAAACAGCAATGTGGAAACCTGACCCTGGGCATGTCAGGAGGGTCGCATCCCAGCGCTTATGTCTAGTACTTGATGCACACACAGCCTGTGCAAATGTTTTGGATTGTTTTGTTCAGTTTTTGAGCTTAGACATAAAGATGGATATCCTTGGTGACATATTTTTCTTTAGAAAATAGCAGAATATGCTTTTAACATCAACTTGAGTCTGGCCTTTTCTTTTTCTTTTAATAAGAATGGATAGGATAAGGCTGCAGAAGTATTCCAGAATGTTCTCAGGTGAGCTCTATTAGTATGCATGAAAGAAGAAAAAGAAATCCTTTACTATAGACTGAGAAAGGAGAAAAAGGGAGAAACTTGCCTCTTTCAGTAATGAGGGATATATATTTTTTGTCAGTATTTTAAAGAGGCTTTTCTTATACAAACAGAACTATTCGCTGGTCAGCACCCAGGTTTTTCCTTTTGATGTACAATTTAAATTAAAAGGAATATTCTTAGAAAGACACCTGCACCTGGGTGAGTCACGTGAGCAATCCTGTGAACCAGGGTTTCAGGGATGTGCAATTATTTGCTCAGTTAGGCTTAAACTTTTTATTTATCTAATCACCCCCTGTAATGCTTTGATCTGAACTTCCAAAGCCTATTTTTCAACCACTTTAGCTACATATTTTAAGTCTTATGGTCTAATCAGCCCCAGCCCATAAAACATGCAATGTCCTGTTCGGTGGATCCTATCAGGAAATCAGCCGCCACATGCATGCTATATAATCCCCCACTTTGTGCCGGGTGAGCTATTTGGAAATGTCCTTGCTGTCATTATTCTGGGCGAGCTAGAGCGAACCGGCAGGCAAGCGCATCCTTCCATCCAGCCTTCTGCTGGCTTGCCTTTGCAGGCTGACTCAGTAGTGAGTCACTGCTTTCTGCAGGTGTATGCTTGGAGCCCTGGAAGCCCTCCACCTCCCAGCAGGGCAAATGTTTACTTCATCAGTTCACGGGGTTACACAGCAATCTCAGCCAACTGCATCTGACTGTACAGCAGTTTAAAAATTACATAGGGATATATGCTTATTGATTTATGCCTTGGGAGAGCCCTGCAGCTTAGAAGCTGGACAAAAATGTATTGTTGGATAATTCAAAACATTGCGTGAATTGGAAATTTTTGAAGAAAAAAATAATTTATGGGTGGGTCGTCCTGTAAAAGACATGCTGGAGGTGTTCCTTGCTTCTCTCCATCTCTGGTGGGGTCGCTGTGGGTGGCTGGGGGGCTGCAGCAACTGATGAATAAGCGGTCCCTTTCCTTTCCTCTCCTTGAGACTTATCCAGGGTTTTCAGGAAACTTAATCTCAGTGAATACATTTTTTGCTTATGAAATGCTCAAATTTTTGGCAGTTATGCAAAAATAAAAAGCAAGCACCAACCACTTATTTTTCTTTATTGATCTCTGACTAAATCTTATTTTTACCTATTAGCAATACCTAAGGCAGACAAGTATATCAACTGTGTAAAGGAATAAGACTGTAAATTGTCTGACTACCACCAGAGCAAACTTGCTGGATTTTGGTCTGATGGGATGGCTCCAAAGACAATAGTGACTATTTGATTCTTTTCTGTGTTCAGCACAACTTAAAAGACTTGACCTATACTAATTTAATTATCAGAACAGCCCTTATCGCATGAGAACTTTTAGACAGAGAGAGGATTAACAACCCAACTATGGTCACCCGCAGGTGACCAGTAATCAGAAGCAGAATTGAAGCTCCGAGAGTTGATCCCAGGGCTTCACAGAAAGACAGTGCATAGTTCTGTTCTAACAAAATATTTTAGTTTTTATTTCTAATTTTTTTTATCTTCACAATGGTGGAAATCAAACTCTAAGCCTTACGTGGATTAAATCTGGATGAAAAACAGAAACTGACTCAAAATGAGTAATTGTGTAGAGTTAAATAAAGAACTTAGAAAGTTGGAAGTTTGGTTTCTGCCACAGAGAGTGCCAGTCCCCGTTAAGGGGAGAGTTGGCATTCAAAACCTTTATTTAGGAGACAGAATGAGCGCCAGTGACGGTATACAGGAGAGAGATCCCAGCTGGGTGTCCATACCTCTCTCTCTCTCTCTCTCTCTCTCTCTCTCTCTCTCTCTCCTGCCCCCATGATCAAACTCAGCCAGACCAGAGACAGCAGTGATCCGTGGCTCAGTTTTTCCACCATAGTGGAGGGCACAGAGGACGGGAGGACACAGTGGAACAAACCGGGGTACAGAAACCCCATCTGTCATCATTATACTGACAAAGCCCCTTTCCACTTAATTGTCATGCTTGCTTTTCTGCTCATTCATAACTTTCCTCAAGTCAGGAACCAGGACAGATAGATACATTTTATTGATAAATTCTTTCACATTGCTAACAACTCAAAGAGGATGGAGGGAAGGCTGGCAACTAGTGAGTGCCTTTGTGTGCTGGGGACATTCTCCTGCTGTCAGAACTGATTCTGAAAAGATGCTCATTTTCACATCTGTGGTTTTCCTCCCCAGACCTCTAACACATTTCAATTATGAGAAAAACATGACCAGCACAGATCTGTATTGAAGGGCATCCTACAAAACAGGTAAGTAGTATCCTTGAGAATTGTGAATATCTAAAGATCAGGAGTCCTTGGAAATGGCCTCAGCCAGGAGAGGCCAAAGGAGACAGGGTGAGCGGCTGCATCACAGGATGCCAGATGGCTCCTGGGAGAGAGAAGAGGTGCTGGGTCCAGTCTGTGGAAACTCGAACTGAAGACTGGCTTGCCAATCGTGACCGGACTATACAAATAGAAGAGGCTGGTGATGGGAAACCGGTTGGATGAAACTGTGCAGGCACTAACCACAGTTCCTCTGTAAATCTAAAGTTATTGTACATTAAACATTTTTTTTTAAAGCCAGGCAGGTGAGATGTCTCAGCAGCAAAGGTGCTTGCTGCCAGGCCTGACAACCTGAGTTCAATCTAGAACCATGGGATGGAAGGGACAACTCACCCCACACAAGTTGTCCTCTGACTGCCACATCTACATTGTGGCAGATAAACGAGTAAATAAATATAAATAAATGCCTAGTTGCGATAAATATAAATAAATGCCTAGTTGCGTACTTTTCTTGGAGAAAAGACTGAGCAGCAGAAGAAAGAGACTCCATGGCTTCTCTCTGGCCAGGTTAGCGGGTCCTTCCTTGCCTGACTGGATATCTTCAACTACCCACCTAAATGGTTTACCCTTGCAATATATAAATACCATTGGGTGATTCAGTTTTAAATTTCTTGAAACTTCATGTACCAACCAATAACCAAGGGGTACATAATATTTATATAATATTATTTATTGTATAAATAATAAATAAGGCTATAAAACATTTCTCTATTTAAAAAAAAAACTCTTTAAAAATATCAAAACTTGAAAAAAATGTCACATGCCCAGTAGAAATAATGTAAAAATACATAAATAGTTCAACAAAAATAAATTGTATCTGACTTTAATAGTAAAAACAGTAAATTCTATACCTGAAACCAATTCTAAATGCTGGAAATTAAGCAAGATAATGTTATGAGTATACTCAATTTCTTTCCTGTATAAATATGTACATTATGCAGAGAATAAACATATGCCCTATGTGTTATGAAATCTACATGTTCAGCATTGTACCAAAGTTCCACAAAGGGCCCTGCATTTCTGTTCCCCTCTACTGAGCCACATTTCCTGGGACTAGAGAGACAGGGATGGAGGTCTGAGACTGAGCATGGCTCTCACCTGCCACATTATTTGTAGGATTAGCTGCTCTGTCCATGCCTGTGTGGCTCTCCCTAGCTCACTCAATGCCTTCTTGCAGGACTGTTCCCTGTCCAATCACATTAGGGCAGCAGGAAGCCTGTGATTGAACAGAAGAAAGGGGGCGGAGCTAAGAGTTGCAGAGACAGAGGGAGGAGGAGGAAGGCCAAAATGGAGGCAGATGTGAACCAGTATGATGTTACCCAGCCATAGGTAGGTATGATATCATAAGGTTAGAATAAGTGGGATAAAACTTCTATCATTATCAATTGGTTCTGAAATTATTGTATTGGCACCTTATAAATTGAGAATTTATTAATACATAAATCTAATTGGTTAATTATAAGCTTTAAGAGTTTTGATTCTACTGGGGAAATGGGTGTTGTGGTGCCTGATCATGGAGTGGATGGTCAATACGAGGGGCTGGCGTGGTAGCGAAGAGAACTCTGGGAGCTCTGGCCCTGCCGGCGGGTAGAGACAGAACCGGAGGGACCTCCGAGAGACCGCCCAGTTGAGATCACCCTGCTGGAGCCATATGGTCCTCCCATTGCTGGTGGTGTCCAGGGAAGCCTACAGGTTCATTTCAGGGTGGAGAGTTGCCGGCACATGTGCAGGAAAATGCCGGTCTATTTTTTATTATTTCCCACAATTCCTAGTCTGGATCTCTACCTCTCCTTAGTTCCCCTCCCTCTCCATCCCACTTACTGATGCTGTGTGCTTGGTTTGCATCTCTGTGGATACAGAGTCTGTTCTGTGGACGATACAGCAAGAGAAAGTACAGCCTCAGCCTGGACCCCTGAGCGATGGTTAATATGTATGGTAAGCTTGGCAGGATCTACACCACCTCTAGGAGCCTGGGCATGTCTGTGAGGAAATGTCCAAACTGAGTTTGAGGTGGGAAGATCTGGCCTGAACATGGGTGGTACCATCTCTGAGAGCGTAGGAGACAACAAGCTGAGCTCCCTGCTTCCGGACTGCAGGCACAGTGGGACCTACTGCTTCCTGTGCCTGCCACATGCCTTCCCACATGGTGGCTGAACCCACAAACGGTGAGACAAAACCCTTCCTTCCTTCCTTACGTTGCTTCCTGTCAGGTATTTTGTTATGAGACAATGAGAGAAGTAGCTGATACACTTGGATTCTCTCCTTACAGGGAGCCTTGGCTTTCCTGAGAGCAGGAGGTGATGAAGAAGTGCAGAGAAGTGACCAAAGGACAGGCACAAAGACTGGATTCTTCCTCTGCTCATGTGCTGGGTGCACTTGGACAAGTCTTTCTGATTCAAAACGAGGCCTGGGAGCCAGAGACCACACCTAACTTAGTAGATGGTACTCTAGAAGAAAGCAGGAAATTAGCTTTGTAGCTAAAGAAGTGGAATTGGATGAGAGATGCTATTTCCCATCCTGTAGTCTATCCCACTTACTGGCCACTTTCTCAGCATCCCATCATTCATTGATTTCTTTCTCCTTCACAGACTAAGTCTGGGTTCTTTTGAGACCATGAACAGCTAATCTCATTGCCACATTCCCAAGAATGCAAGTGTGTGAGGGTATGCACACACACACACACACACACACACACACACACACACACACACACGTAAATAAACAAATATATCTTTAAGCCAGCTTCTCCTTCTTTGAAGAAACCTAATCCTGTCTACCACAGCTACAGGTGCTCTCACCAAGGCTGACTTCAGCTGTGACGACACTAAGCTCCAGCCTCCAACCCCCCAAAATGACATTGGCCTGGTTTTGAGCAACCACACTTCATTGGTAAGGTAGAGAGAGACACAGCTTTCCAGCTACTGCCTCAGCGGTCTGTCATTCCACAGCTGTTCTTCGCAGCCAGATTCATCTAGTGTCTCACTTTCTGTGCAGTTCACAATAGGCCTTCAATAAAGGTTTGCTAATAGCGGTGGGGCGGGAGGATGGGGCTGGAGAAGGGGCCCAGCCCTGAGATCTTCCCAATATCGTTCTTCACTGTCGGTGTCTCCCCAACCTGACCCGTAGGCTTCCCTAATGTTCTGGGACAGCATCTGCTTGTCATCTGCTTGTCACATCTCTCTGTTCACCTCATCCAGGGATAGGCTGTTATGTCACATCCTTGCCCAGGGCTTGGAGCTCCCTGTCTGAGCTTTCTCCAGAGCCCCTGTGCAGTGTTTGTGCAACACTCTCGTACTTTCCCTGACTTTGTGCCTTTTCTCTCATTTTCCTCTGGGGAAATTCCTCTAGTTGTCTCCAGCATCTTGAAATTAAAAAAAAAAAAAGTAGGATTTAGTGTATTTAGGCAACACAGCAGGCTTTATTTATGCAACACCAGTTCAGTCAATGGTGCTCCCCTCAGCAAAGAGGGGGTCTGGGAAGCCGTGGAGTAGGCAGGAAAGAATGTAGGAAGATTGACAAAATGAAAGCAAGATTCATTCCTTTTCACAAGTGACTCTATCAGGTCACTGGAGGAGGTGCATTTCAGTCAGGCTTGGAAATACTATGGTGAAAGGTGCTTTTGCCAGAGGAGAAAGCAGGCGCAGAGGCGCAAGGAGGGCAGGGAGGAGTTTGGCAGACATCACTGTCAACTTTGGTTTAGTCTTCAGGCAGTCTCTCACTTACTCAGCACCACGCCAGTTGAGAACTACAGACATTTTTGTCTTATCTGTCTTTTGCTTGTTTATTTTGATTTTTGTTTTTGTGGTTTTGTGGCGGGTGTGTGTGTGTGTGTGTGTTTGTGTGTGTGTGTGTTTCCTGTTTCCATTGGTGGTGTTTTGGTTTGGTTCTTGTCTGACTGTTTGTTTTAAGGAGAAAGAGAAAAGGAACATAAAGTTGAGTGTGGAAAGAGGTGGAGAGTGTCCTGGAGGAAGGAATTGTGGGGAGGGAAAACGTGATCAAAATGTGGTGTGTGAAAAAAAAAAACCACATAAAAATGTATATAAATACCTAGATGAAG
This sequence comes from Mus caroli, assembly GCF_978045245.1. Classification (NCBI taxonomy): domain Eukaryota; kingdom Metazoa; phylum Chordata; class Mammalia; order Rodentia; family Muridae; genus Mus; species Mus caroli. The sequence continues at coordinate 127,095,680 of NW_028227258.1, forward strand.
GAGAAGGATGTGAGGGCTGTGGGAGTCAGAGATGCTAAGGGACACACTCAAGCAAGGTGTGACCATCCTTAGAACTGTACTTTGACCCCAAAGCACTTCACAAATGTCCTCTTTACAAGGACAGTAGTTTCTGTGCAAGCCTGTCAGCCATCGGTGATTGGTGGACAATGGCTTGCTTTGGAAAACGGGTTAAACCTTTGCTCCTGGGAAGAGGGGACATTCCGAAGCTCTGTGGGTACGTGGAAGAGTCCTGAAAACACTGAGGGCCTAAGTTGGGATTGGATTAGATAGAGCTACTACTGCCTTCTGGCCATTGTGTTGTGGACCCTATGGGTTACCAAACAATCCCCCTGAACCTAGCTCAGAAAAAAAAAAATGCTTTTAAATACAAGTTAAAAACTTAAAAAGTTTTTTACTATAAAATGTATTTTATATTAGTTTTATTACTGAAATATTCTAAATCAAACGTTTACATGGTAACGTACATGCTACTTTGTTAATAGACTAAATGGTAAGAGCTTGGTCACACGCAAGTGTGAGGGAGGGAAAGGGCTTTCAGATGTCTCCAACAGGTGCTTCGGAATGTGACAATACTGCTGGTGTCAGTGTCACTGATGCTGGGAGTATGACTGCTTTGTTTTATTAAAGATAGAGGAAAAGTCAGGTTCTCCAGTGAAACTTCAAATGCTGCTATTTCCATTTAAGTTCATAAGCCAACTGAATTATCAAATTCTGTAATAACCACAAGCGAGGGCCTCCTAGGCCAGGCTGTGCTGTCTTACGTAGTCAGAGCCTTGTCTGTGGGGTCCCCTAAATCCACCTTGATCCCATGCTGTGTCAGGGGTTGGGCTGGGAGAGAGGGGACCTAGCAGGAATAAAAGAGGACTGCTCAGATAAGACCCAGACCTAAGACCACAAGGCTAGAAAAAATAAGCATGGCAGAAAGCAGGGGACAGTTGGAGGGACCTATGGAGTTGTTTGGTATCTAGGTAGGAATATAGAGACATGTGCTTGGGATCTAGGCTACTCCCTATAAGTCAAGCTCATCCTGCAACCAAAGGGAGGAAGAACTGAGAAGGGAAGGATGGAGAGAAGGGAAGGATGGAGAGAAGGGAAGGATACAGCAGGAGCTCACGCACTTCTTCCCACTACTGCCGCAAAAGAAACCCAAGCTGGCTTAGTCACCAGACTGAGGTCTTCAGGGAAATGACATTGTCCCTGCAGGCCATCCCTCTTCAGATTAAGAGTCTCAAATAAACAATGTTATCCCTCTGCCTCTTGGCCTTATCTGCAAAGAGAAACCATCCTAACATTGTGCATACAGGCAATCTGAAGGGTGGGCACTAAACAGAGCTATTAGCATACTGAGTTTAAACTACTCAGAGTGCTTAATTCCGTACTCTAAAAAGGAGGGTGGAGGAGTTTAACAGGTAGTTTTTGTGGCTCTAACTATAGTTTCTGTCAAACAGAAACCACTGCCTTGGGCACACTGTGTCTCCTCGGTGGATTAAGTTGTAACATGATCACCCTTTCCCTCTGCAGGCAGGTGGCATTGGCAACCCCTTCCTCACACATGCCCTTGTGGTCAGAGTAAACTGTTTAGAAAGAGACACATGTCGGAGGTTCTGTTTGGGGTTTCATGGCAACATAAGGAACGACAGAGAGGCAGCCATGCCTTCGACACACCAGGAGAAGAGAGCTGCACTTCATGTTGCTTGGTCCACCACGTCTACTTTTTCAGGTATTCACAAACACCCAAAAATCAAGAAGGGTGAATGGTAGATATGTATAAACTGGCTTGGCTGAGCCCAGCCTCTCCCTCCAATGGCCTGTGGGACATTGCAACCACCCTGGAACTTTTTAGAAGGGGGTATGAGAATGCCACCAAGCCCTATCGTGGGTCACCTGATGCATCTCTGGTTGGCAGACATCAGGATGCCCATGGTGATCTGAGTTTCAGTTCAGCCATCAGCTTAGCAGGGAGAGGAGGGAGAACCAACCAGCATCACAGACTTTGGAAACCTAAATCCGGGGTACACCCTGATTCCAAGAGTGCAGAACTGGAGAGCGGTGCACAGAGCCTTGGGGTGAGACCATGGAGACACAGAACACAGTGTGTGTGCAGAACCCCAGTGGCTGCTGGGGCTAGGGGAAGATCTATTTACAGTCATTTGAACTACAGTGCTTTTCAAAGCTCATTTCATGTTCATTTATAAGGGTCTCATGAAGACGCAATTACAAGCTTTTTTGGTGCTAATACAATGGTCCCTGAAGCAAAGAAAGACTAAGGCAGAATACAATGGAAAGTATTCCTTTTCCCTGGCTTGTTGAACCTGAGGTAGGTGTGCTTAGGATCTGACTCCAGGAGGTCGTACCTTCTTTCTTCTCCTAATACCATTTTGGCAGCTTTTCATTCTATCTTGCCGCAAATCTTTGCCAAAACTTGAGTCTACTTCCGCCAGACTAACCGTCTGTCTCCAAAAACAAAGTGGTGTTTCTTCTGAGGGCTTGTGTGAAAAGGGTAAACATGAGTGACACATGCCATCACCATCAGCTGAATGGTGTCACAAGGCTGGGAATCAAAGCCTCGAGAATGGCCTGCTGGCTCAGTCTACAGCTGGGCCTTCCTGTGCAGAGTGAAGGGACATGGGAAATTGCGGTGTGAATACACACTCCTCACCAACCTTACAGATCACGCAACCTCGGCTTTGTTCACTTCCCAGCTCTTTGTTTTAAATATCACTTTCAATAATTTTACTGACCCATCCTTTGTTTTAAATATCGCTTTCAATAGTTTTACTGATCGAATGGAGCTGCATTCCTCACAGCTCTCAAGAAACATAGAGTCTCTTCAGGTTGCACAGTGCCGCACCTCTGGAATTTGAAGAAGCATGTATTTATGGCCAAAGTGTTACATGTTTCAGCGTAGGGAAAGAGATGGGAGGTGGAAGGGATTCTTTACCACTCAGAGTCCTAACCTGTGCATAACCTGATCCCTCTAGAAAAAGACTCAGGTCAACGTTAGTTCCTACACAGGTTTTTGGCTCTCTTTGTTCATTAATTTCTCTTGAATGCACATACATATGTGTGTATGTTCAGAGGAGATGGAAAGGAAAAACACAGTTGCTGACTTTCTTCAAAGGTTACAAATCTGAATGGCTGTCAAAGCACAGGCTTCAAAGGTCTTAACGTTGCAGGAGCCTGGTGGGAGTGTGGACTGTCGATGGCAATTCCTCAGCTCAGTTATCCTCAGTTCCATAGGACGTGGAATGACGAGGGTTGTAATAGGCTAGCGAGAGGTTTGTGGCAAACTGTGGACTTGGCTCAGTTCTTTAATCCTGTCCTGAAATTAACCAATGAATGAGATATCTAAATATCATCACTACTTGTATTACATTTTTATTCCACCTTAGAAGATATGGGGTCTGTAAGTAGTATTTTTCAATCATCCTAAGAAAAAATAAAAATTGTCCATATTAAACTTAAACTTTTCGTGGCCAAGATTCTGTTAAGGAGACCCGTCTTTGGTTTACAGAAGCAATGGTAGAGTCATATTTGATGTCATCCATCACTGTGAACACTGAAAATGAGCAGGCCATTGTTTTCTAGGTTGGTTGTGAGCCAGTAAGAATCTGTCTAGTGTGGAAGTTGACAGTTACTGCTGGCTCCTATCCTCTGCACCCATGGGACACACCTCTAGTGCTCCCAGGGGTGACAAATACTACATCAAGATGGAGTTATGTAAAAGACTCGCTATAAACTGAAGTGACCTTAAGAACTGACCTCAACCAGTGTCTTAGAGTTTCTATTGCTACAAAACACCATGACCAAAAAGCAAGGTGGGGAGGAAAGGGCTTATTTGGCTTACACTTCCAAGTCAGTATTCACCCTCAAAGAAGGACAAGACAGAAACTCACACAGGGCAAGAACCTGTTACCTCGTACTTACTACCAGAAAATCAAAAGCATAATACAGGTCAGTTGTCACAGCTCTGCTGACACTTGAAGAGGGAGCTCATTTTATTTGTTGGGATATAGAAAAGTTCATGAGCCAGTTACCAAAAGTGGTAAGCCGTCTGCTGTAGCATACTGCCAGGGGAGTAGCACGGTTGGCAGAATGAATAATTCCATGACGTTACACAAAGCCCTGGGTTCAATGGTTATCGCTGCAGAATCCAGATGTAGTGACACAAGCCTGTAATTCCAGCACTGATCGGAAATTCAAGTTCTTCATTGATTACTTAACAAGCTTGAGGCAAGCCTGGGTTATATGAGATCTTGCCTAAAAATGGAAAAAAAAAAATCCATGGTGGGAGTGTTTAGGGCCTAAACTGGAATAAACGGGTCTCATCCTCAAACCAGAGCTCCCCACCTCCTGCTCTCAGACTCTTCTCATCATCCTCCTTGTCTTCTTCCCACACCAGCCACCTCCTCTCCAGCCCAGCTCCCAGACACCTGCTAAGGCAGTGGAGCTGCTGCACCCGCACAGGCTTAAATGAGCCCCAGGGAACTGGGAGAAAACTTTCAACATGACTTGAAAATGTGACTCATGCTGTTTGTCTTCCATGAAGCCTCCCAATATCATAAAATCACATCTGTTCATTTTATATATAAAATCTGGTAACTACAGAAAGAGTGAGAAAAATTAGTGTCCATATCTGTCACCGTCACAATTACAGTTAACATGCTGGTGAACAGGCTTCTGACACTCCTCTTTCGCATCTCTATAAATGTGTTGGGCTTGATTTTGTGCCCTGTCTTTTTTATTTATATTTTTATTTTTGCACTGAAAGTCGTCCATATTGAATAGTCCTTGGGATCAAAGCTTTCGAAGCATGCGTTTCTATGAATGAAGACGGTCAGAGGAAGAGTTTCATGAACTTTCTTGTGCTCAAAGATCATTGCAGTAGAAAAAATTACAATGTAATACACTAAATGTTGTCCTACCTCCATTCTAAGCTAGTGACAAATAGGAGTGGACAGAATCATTGAAAATCAAATGTGTTTTCCTTCTGAATGAATTCCTCCTGTTGGGAGCTAATTTTACTTCTGAACTTTGCTCAAGCTGAATAGAAAACGTCACAAAAGAAAGGGAAAGGTGTCCCAAGAATCCATTACCCGGCAGAGGAAAAGTATCCTTTTAGTTCCAGAAAGTTCATATATCCTACCTGCAATTTGTATCTAATTAAGTATCACATGAGGGCATCAGCCAATGCTCTGTTTCTGTGTCACAAGGAAACTTAACGGAAGCGTCATCTTGTCTCTGATAAGATTGTTAATGTTGCCTTCCTCTGTGAAAGTTTAGTCAGCATTCTACAGAAATATTTCTATGCCTGAGAGGACTGATTCTTAAACTGAAAACATTTATGTAAGGTCAGCCTCTACTCCTTAAAAACTAAGCACTCGGGGCTGGAGAGATGGCTCAGCAGCTAAGAGCACTGGCTGCAATACCAGAGGACCCAGACTTGGATTCCCAGGACTCATGTGGGGGAAGCAAAACCAGCTGTAACGAGGGCTGCAGAGACTGGGCAGCCTCTTCTACATTCTGCAGGCAGGCACCAGACATGCATGCACTGCACATGTTACATGCAGGCAAAACACTCATACACAGGAAATAAATTAATTAACAATGCAAGTACTATATTAAACGAAAGTAGATGCCTAGAAAACTTTATGGAACTGCTATGCAATGCTGCTTGATGTAAGTTGAGAATTTAAGAAAGAAGAAAGAAGAAGAATTTCAGGACTGTTTCTGTTCTGATCTTTGGAGTGGGTGTAAATGCTGGGTCTGCATTCAGGGCTGAAGGTATTTCTCTTCTTTGACAAGGAGGCAATGATTCCCTTAATGGGCTTCAACAGAGCTCCCAAAGGACCAACCAAAGCAACTTAGGAAGGAAATATTAACTGTGGCTCAGAGTTTGAGGGTACTGTACGTCATGGTAGGTAGGGGGTCCCAGCAGCAGGAGTGTGGGGAAGCTGGTCACACTGCATCCGATGTCGAGAAACAGAAAGTAGGGATTGTTCTCTGTCTTTTATTCAGTACAGGACCCGACCCTGTGGAACGGTGCCATACACAGACAACATGGGTCTTTTCAGCTCAAACCAATCTAATCTAGGTAAGTGTGCCCACATTCCTAGGCCGTTTTCGATCATGTCAAATTGCCAATTAATATTAATGATTACAGATGGACTTCATGCAGAGAAGGGCAGGTATTCTTACCAATCCTATAGTGTGTGACAAGAAAGGCCACTGCGGGAGAGACCAACAGCCCTTGCATCTGCAGTCAACTTTTACAAACAAGACTTCCCATTGTAGAATTCCGTATTGTGAGTAGCTTAATTTACTTGGTGTCTTTTGAGTGATGTGAACTTGATGGTTTACCTTGCCAACATCTGACCTAAGGAAGCTTAGAAGTAAAGGAGAATCAGTGTTTGATAACGGAAAGGCTAGATTAAGGTGACTGCTACTCGTAAACGCCATCCCCAAACATAAACCTTACCTTATAGAAAATTAAATTCCATAACGCTACATTTTAAAGAAGAAACTATTGCCAAGCTTACTTGACTTCCTGCCTTTTGTCTTATGACAAACCCTCCTGGTTTAATCTATTAATGAAGATTCAGTTGAGAATGGGGAAGGCCAAAACACAGAGATCTTTTCCTAAAGAAATTTGGTATTTCTGATGGATCCATTCAAAAGCAAAACAAATCGATCAGTTGAAATGTTCTTGTATACTTTATACTGATACTTATCACTTCAATTGAACTTTACAGAGGGTGGGGACTTAACCAAGTTTCTCACCTTTTATTGAAATGAATTGAATTTCAAAGTTAATTTTTAAACTTAAAAGCACAGCCTTTCGAGGCGTGGTGGCACATGCCTTTAGTCCCAGCACTCGGAAGGCAGAGGCAGGAGGATTTCTGAGTTCGAGGCCAGCCTGGTTTACAAAGTGAGTTCTAGGGCTATATAGAGAAACCCTGTCTTGAAAAACCAAAAAAAAAAAAAAAAAAAAAAAAAAAGCACAGCCTTTAAGAGAAGTGTGGAATTATTTGCAGTGTGCATTTCTAATCAGTCTCTGCTGAGTGGGGGGTGGGTCATATTTATACAGATCCCCCTCACCCAGTTTATTTAGGAGAAAGAAAAGAAACCACTGGCCACACAGAGATGGGGAGGGAAGGTGCTGACTGACCTAGCTGCAGCCTCAGCCTTCTGACCAGCACCCGGCATTCTGACAGGTACGTGATTAAAACAAGATGCCCAAGTGATGGCTGAATGAGAAATCACATCACAGTCACATTTTATGTTCCATATTGGGATAAACATTCTAGCCTAATGTTAACATTTTTTTAAATTTATATGTAAGGCAGACAATTCTGTACAAATCAAAGAATACCGAGAGTAGTAATTAGTATTTTTTGTTATTGTTTGGATTGATTGTGTTTTGAGGTATGGTCTCACTTGACATCCTAAGTTAACCTCATATTCAAGGCAATCCTCCTGTCTCAGACTCCAAAGTGCTGAGATTATAGATATGAGTCACTATGCCTACATGTACTGGAGTTATATATGGAACAGTTCTGAAACTCTAGGAAGTTTTGTTTTGTTGTTCTATTCCGTAAAACCAACTAAAGAACGAAATGCAAACTTAGCTCTAGAACTTCTTGATTTTAAAGAGGAGAAATAAATTTTAAAGTATCATCTATTGGAACAAAGATCACCCTGCCTTCTGAGAAAATGTGTGTACCTGAGAAAATGTGGTATGAATATAGATACAGGGTAAATCAAACATTTGACAGGTTGTCAAATGTTGATGGAGTGTAATGGCCAAGTCCATCAAGTAGCCTTGATTAGTGGAAGAGGATGAATGAACATCATCACAGCCCACAGCTACTACCGACTTCAGGCTTTAAGACTCTGTCTCTAAACTGGAACTCTAAGGAATACCTACCTGCCTGTGGCTGAGAACCATGAGACATTCGGACAGGAAGGAGAAGGATTGGTCCTCACATCTCAGACAGACATCTTTGCCATCTGCATTGGGAAAGTGATGATCTCTCGCACTCAAGCCTAAATAATATCTCCTGAACCTACACAATCATTAAGCAACTTGCAAGAAGCAGTATTTTGGGCGAATCAAAACTTTCTCCCTTCAGTGTTACCTCTGGCTTTGCCAGGTTTGGATACTCCCTGAAGCACAACCTCTGTAGGAGCTTTCTGCAGCCCCCCCCCCCCCCGGCTCGCTGCTCTCCTTATAGTTTCCTCTTTAATTTGAAGCCAGGTTGGGAGGAGGGAAGCACCTGTAGTCTGACATGTATGAGCTGGAACTCATGGATTTTTTTCCCAACGTTGGATTAATTAGCATTATCAGAAAAACAAAGGAAGCAAAGCCCCCAGTAAGTAGTGAGCTCATCACATTGCTGGTGATCGGGACCACAATAGAAATACAAGACAAAACAAAGAAGCTGGAAATAGCTCTGAGGCGAGTCATACACCAAAGGTAGTTCTTGGTATGAAATAGACACACTGGCATGTGCAGAGTGAAACAGGATCTTGGATTACACAACATTGAAAGAGTCAATTGCATAAACACTGAATCCCAGAAAATGGAGAAATTTTTATACTTGGGTTGGCTAAGCTCCAGTAGAAGAGTAGACACGGGGATGGGGGGCTTGGGGGGGGAGGGAAGGAAGAGCGAGATCTGGAGGAGTAGAATAGAGTTCCTTTTTGTGAAAGGGCAAGAAAGCTTTGACGTCAAGTCTAGTCTAAAGTCATATACGCAGGATCTCTTCACCAAACTCAGAAATGCGACATTTCTCTGTGCTTTATATATAGGACGGGATACTGTTGGAAAAATCCAAACCCATTGTTGGAGTGATGAAACGCTAAATTAGTTCTAACTTTTAAAGAGTGGAGTGAGTCATACGGGTGGTTTCTTGTCCTATGTTTTCTGTATCAGCATCTATTCTAAAAGTCCTTTACAAAGGGGTTTTATACGAAATCTCCAGTTTGTGATGTGCACTTCATAATGAAGACGAGGCCAGTGAGGTCCAGAGGACGATGAAGGAATGAAAAGCATAACGTTTTCTTCTGATTTTCAACAGCAAGTTCCAGGCCACTTTTCTGTGCACCAAAATGTTCTTACTCAGAAATACTAAACTTGGGGAAGTGTTTGCAAAACGTGCACAAAACCTTGGCATCTCAGCGCCCTGTAAGACTGTACATGGTGGCTGCATTAGTCAGGGAACAGAATTGTAAAGGAACAGAATTGTAAAGGAATAGAATTGATTGTATAAAAATATACATATATTCACATTATATAACTATATACATTTCTATATTAGATGATGTATATACAAGTATAAATGATACATATTTGTTGTTATAATGTAAAATATTAACAAATTATACATAAGAATAAGCTTTCTTCCTCCATGTCCTTTTATGGATGGGGTGGGGGGAGCTGCCACAGTAAAGTGTGGTCCAGTACAGTAGATCTTCATATCTTAAATGATCTTGTCAAGGAAATCCTTCAGAGCCATGGCTGGTGGCTTGGATCGTTGACTCTAAATGTAGTCAGGCTGGCAATCAAGATTGGCCCTTGCAGTGATATAGGCACATAATCCTAGAACTCAGGAGGAGAAGCTAGGCAAAGACAAGTTCAAGGTCATTCATGGCTGTACAGAGAGGAAGAATCCTGCTGAAGGGAGGAGGAAGAGGGCGTCTCTTGACTTCTTAAATCCCTTTGCCCCTGCTTTCTTTCCAAATGTTACCACCTGTCTTGTCATTTGAGCCCCTTGTTCTGATCTTTCTTCGCTCAGTCCACTGCACCTACTTTCCCCAGTGTCTTCTCCACTCCTTAGTTGAACTCTGATGTCTTTCTTTCACACTTTCAACCTATCAGGTAAAAGAAAAATTTACTACATACAACCCAGTTCTATACAATTTGGTAACTAAGTACATAGTACATGCTTGTTTTACGCAATGTTTTTGCCATTTTATTGTTTGTGTGCATGGGTGTTTTCCTTGCATGTTTGTCTGTTCATCATGTGTGTGCAGTGCCCTCAGGGGCCAGAAGAAGGTGTCAGAGCCACTAGAACTAGAGTTACAGAATCTTAGCAGCCATTGTGTGGGTGCTCCAGACAGAAGCAGGGTTCCTGGAAGAACAAAGAGTGCTTTTAACTGCCGAGTCATCTCTCCAGCTCTATAATTTATTATAGAAGTCCACTGTGAAGTGCGAATATGACATCTGATGTCCAAAAGTTATAGAAAGACTGAAAATGCTGACATATAAAATTGATTCTTAATACAGACGAATATAAAAGTTAACGTGGACCAGCATTTTAAGGTGTTTACTAAACATGGGTACCAAAAAGAGGGCCAGTTTTATACAGATCACAGACCCTGTATTACTTGTGCTGTGTTAACAAAGGGATGCAATGCAGAAATATTGGAAATAAATTATGTCATTGTTTTAGAGTCCAGACATCTAAAGAGAAGGCTTTGTAGATTCAGGGTCCAGCAAAGGCTCACTTCCTGGTCCACAGACAGCCGCTGTCCCCCACCTCACTAGGATGCTGTCCTACCCTCTTCTGCACAGGCAAATCTCCTCACAAAATCTACAAGAACAAGCCCAGCACAGACCATCACCTCGATGAGACATCCACATTCAATTTCAGAGGAGACACAGACAGCTAATCCTCAGAATAGCCCTTATGAAATTAACAAGAGAAAGACAATTATTCCTCAGACTATGGACACAGAACCCTTCTTTTAAAAATGGAAATGGTTGGTCAATACATTTTCTAAAATAGATGCTGCTGTCTACAAATGGGCACATTAAAGCAACTCATCACTTGCGTGTAGCAGTTGACATTTTATAAGTCAATAATGATGTGGAGAGGAGTGGGTATCGATGTGATTGAAATATGTTCAAAATTGCCTTGCCATGGGTGACAACTTCCTGAACAGAACAGCAATGAATCAGGCACTAAGTCGGGCAATTAATAGATGAGACCTTGTGAACCTGAAAAGCTCCTGTAAGGCAAAGGACAGAGTCAATAGGACAGAACAGCAGCCTACAGAATGGGAAAAGATGTTCACCAACTCCACACTGGACAGAGACTAATGTCCAAAATATATACAGGACTCTAGAATCTACATGTCAACAAACCAAGTAATCTAATTAAAAGATGGGGTACATACCTGAACAAGTAATTATCAGGAGGAGGAATCTCTAATGGCTCAGAAACACTTAATGAGTGTTCAACATCCTCATCCAACAGGGAAATACAAATCAAAATGACTCTGAGATTCCTTCTTACACCTGACAGAATAGCTAAGATCAAAAATACAAGTGACAGCTCAGGCTGGTGAGAATGTGGAGCCAGGGGAACACTCCTCCATTGCTTGTGGGACTGCAAACTTGTACAGCCACTTTGGAAAACAATATGGTGGTTTTTCAGAAAATGGGAATCAATCTTCTTTGAGATACAGCTCTACCACTGCTGGGCATGCACCCAAAGGATGTTCCACCATACCTCAAAGACACTTGCTCAACTATGTTCTTAACAGCTTTATTCAGAATAGCCAGACTCTGGAAATAATGTCCTAGATGTCCTTCAACCTAAGAGTGGATAAAGAAAATGTAGTGTGTTTACACAATGGAGTATTATTCAGCTATTTAAACAAGTAACATTATTTTAAAAATAAAATTTTTCAGGTAAAGGGATAGAACTAGAGAAAAAAAATCATCCTGAATGAGGTAACCTAGACCCAGGAGTACAAACATGGTATGTACTCACTTATAAGTGAATAATAGCTGTAAAGTAAAGGATGATCATGCTACAGCCCACAGACCTAGAGAGGCTAAGTAACAAGGAGGGCTCAAGGTGGGACACATGGATCTCCCTGGGAAGGGGAAATAGGTAGAGTGGGGGCGGATGGGGACAGGAACAGGTGGGATCCAGTGGAGGAGTGAGGGAGGGTTAGATACTGGGAGAGACAATGGAGTTGGGGAGCATCTTGGAGACAAGCTAGAAACCTAGTGCAATGGAATCTCCCAGAAACCTAATTAGCAAGTGCTAAGATTCCTAGCAATGGAGGATAAGGAGCCTCAAAAGTGCATCTCCTATAACTGTGGGACTGTGAAAGGTAACTTGGTCCCCAGCTGAGTTAAGGCTTGAAGCCCCAGAGTCCCCTAAGGTACAGTAGGCATTTTGCCTGTTCCAGGGCACCAGGCCCCTGTCACTAGCCACAGCCCTCCATAGATTTGTGGTCATCAATCACATAAGGGCAACACCCCAATCTCCTCCACGTGTAGAGAATGTGACCTATGGTCACATAAGTTAAAGACAGATCTCCATTTTAATGAGGTACCTAAAGGTCTGGAAGGCTTAGCCAACAAGCTTTCCTTCCCAGACATTCTTCCCTGCAAGAGGTATTTAACCTCAGGCCCACCCGGAGAAGTGGGGTATGGCTTTACTCATCCACTTTCTGCCATGACAATAAATGCTTTAAAACCATGGACTGTCTCTTTTCATTGTGATCCACCATGGGGAGTCATGGAGAAGGCCTTCACCTATAGAGCTTCTGTCTAATCTCCCATAGAAGGTTTCTCTGTGCTCCCAGCCACGGCCACCACCAAGTCAAACTCAAGCCAAGCCAAGGACTCATCCCCACTGGACCAGCTGGAGCTCTCCCTTTTACTCCCCTTTACCCCTCTCACCCCACCACCCCACTCCCACCCATGGGCCAGATCTGCCCTGTGGGCCCCCACTCCGTTCTCAGCTCTTCCGAGTTTCCCAGCTGCACCTGAGAACCAGATGGCTCCTGCCTCATTGCAGGCCCAGGGACCCCCAGCCAGCTCAGGCTCAGACTGCACTTCCCTACCCCCTACCCCAGGAGCTGTGTCCCTTGGCTTTCCCATTGTCCAACACCAAGCAGCAATGGTAAGCACAGTCAACTTCCCATGTCCTGCCTCCCCAGAGCCGGAGTCCTGTGGTGGAGCAAGAGCCATAACCCTACATATAACCAGGAAAAACTTCCAGTGGAGAGATTGAGACATCAATCCAGCCACAAAACCGGCTGGGTAGCCCAGAAACCTAGGAAAGAACCAAACACAACTGGCTAAAAAAAAAAAAGTCAATGATTCCTAATGATACTCTGTTATATTTGTAGACAGGAACCTAGGATAATGGTCATCAGAGAGGCTCCACCCAGTAACTGATGGAAGCAGATGCAGAGACCCACAGTCAAACATTATGCAGAACTCAAGGAATCCTTTGGGGTGGGGAGCTAGAGATGCCAAAGACAACACAAGAAAACCCACAGAATCAACCAACCTGGGCTCACAGGGGTTCACAGAGACTGAACAATCAGGGAGTCTGCATGGGTCTGACCTAGGCCCTCTGTTTATATGATGTAGTTGTGTAGCTTGGTCTTTTTGTGGGATTCCTAACAATGAGAGCAGGAGCTATCTCTTGGCTTTTTCGCCCGTGTTTGGGACCTTTGTCATCCTACAGGGTTGCCTTGTTCAACTTAATACCAAGGGAGACTCCTGGCTTAGTGTAACTTGAAATGCTACGCTTGGGTGAGATCCCTGGGAGGCCTACCAGGTTCTGAAGGGAAGGAGAGAAGGAGTGGAGGTGAGAGGAGGGTTAAAGGGGAGGGGAGAGGAAGGAAGGGAGGAAGGGAAATGGTAGTTGGGATATAATGTATGAGCAAAGAATCTATTTTAAAATTTAATAAAAAATAAAATAAAATAGAAACAGTCGTTTTCTAGAACGCAGAAAGGCAAGTCTAGAAGGGCAAGCTAAAGCAAAGCTGCTTCGCCTTGGAGGCAGCAGTTGAAGTTTTATAGTCAGTGACTGCACGGAGAGGAGTGGGCATGGATAGGATCAAAATATGTTGCATAAAATTCTCAAAGAGTTAACATATTTTTTTATTACGCATTTTCCTCAATTACATTTCCAATGCTATCCCAAAAGTCTCCCCTACCCCCCGCCACTTCCCTACCCACCCATTCCCATTCTTTTGGCCCTGGCATTCCCCCGTATTGGGGCATATAAAGTTTGCAAGTCCAATGGGCCTCTCTTTCCAGTGATGGCCGACTAGGCCATCTTTCGATACATATGCAGCTAGAGACAAGAGCTCTGGGGTACTGGTTAGTTCATCATGTTGTTCCAACTATAGGGTTGCAGATCCCTTTAGCTCCTTGGGTACTTTCTCTAGCTTCTCCCTTGGGAGCCCTGTGATCCATCCAACAGCTGACAGTGAGCATCCACTCCTGTGTTTGTTTGACCCCGGCATAGTTTCACAAGAGAGAGCTATATCTGGGTCCTTTCAGCAAAATCTTGCTAGTGTATGCAATGGTGTCAGCGTTTGGAAGCTGATTATGGGATGGATCCCTGGATATGGCAGTCTCTAGATGGTCCATCCTTTCATCACAGCTCCAAACTTTGTCTCTGTAACTCCTTCCATGGGTGTTTTGTTCCCAATTCTAAGAAGGGGCACAGTGTCCACACTTTGGTCTTCATTCTTCTTGAGTTTCATGCGTTTAGCAAATTGTATCTTATATCTTGGGTATCCTAAGTTTTGGGCTAATATCCACTTATCAGTGAATACATATTGTGTGAGTTCCTTTGTGATTGTGTTACCTCACTCAAGATGATGCCCTCCAGGTCCATCCATTTGGCTAGGAATTTCATAAATTCATTCTTTTTAATAGCTGAGTAGTACTCCATTGTGTAAATGTACCATATTTTCTGTATCCATTCCTCTGTTGAGGGACATCTGGGTTCTTTCCAGCTTCTGGCTATTATAAATTAGGCTGCTATGAACATAGTGGAGCATGTGTCCTTCTTACCGGTTGGGACATCTTCTGGATATATGCCCAGGAGAGGTATTGCTGGATCCTCCGGTAGTACTATGTCCAATTTTCTGAGGAACCGCCAGACTGCTTTCCAGAGTGGTTGTGCAAGCTTGCAATCCCACCAACAATGGAGGAGTGTTCCTCTTTCTCCACATCCTCACCAGCATCAGAGTTAACATATTTTTAAAATGTCAAAGATGCTTACTCCTGAGAACAGAACACATCCTTCCATACCATGCATACATTTGTCTTCCAAGTATTCATTTCAGCTAAAAAAGCAAACAAACAAACAAACAAAACAAGGAAATTCACCAGTTTCACTTCTGGAATGGGGCAGTGTGTGGAGAGAATCATGAATGGATACAGAAAGCATTTACCCTAAGCGTTAACTTTGTAAATACAGTGCAGTCACACATCCTGTCCCTCATAGACGTGAATGCTGTTGAAATCATCAGAGCAGACTGTAACTGGATACTCACACAGTTTGCCTCAAGGCAGTCTTCTCTATTTGTGTGCATTTCTGAAATGAAGATGAAAGCTAATTACAGTAATCCTCTCCAATAAGATGAGGGGAAAGAGGTGCACTCTGAGACCTGTGAGGTTCAACAGAATGGATGTCTGAGTATTTTTTAACCATTCTGCCTTAACTAACATCCAAAGCAGTCCTGAGCCTCCCGTGTCCTCGGAACCTGCAGGGACACCCAGGAGAATTGGAAGCCTCTGGGCTCTGAGCCTTGCACACAGCACGAGCCTCCCCATTCTCAAGTATCCTTAATTCTGAAAAGCAAAAATATTAACCCTAATACAGGAGCTATGCTTGCCAATGTGATCTGACCCACCTGGGCAGCCCAACACTGAGCATGTCCTGTAGAGTCAGTTCTGCCAGGAAATTTACCTAACTCTGGTAAATTTAAGTTGTATAAGCTCAGACAAGGTCCCTGGCTTCTCCATATGTCTGATTTCTCCTCTGAAATAAAGGTAACAATGTACATGATTGCTGTTACTCAGTGAGTAGCAAGGCTTCTTCTGAGAGAAAGCTGAGCAACTGTTGCCTCAGTGAATATTGGCCCTCGACTCATAGGAAGTGTAAGAACTGTCATAGCTATTAGCCCACTGAGCTGAGGAAGCCTTCTTTCTCTCTAGTCTACCGAAGGGAAAGAAAAGGGAAAGATGGCTTATCCAGACCTAGCTCTCTAAAGTTGACTAAAGATGAAAGGTCTTCAGTACTGAGAGAGTAGCATACTAGACCAGTAGATGAGCATCCTCCATCCCTGGAGGCAGGGTGAGAAGACACATTGCAAAGACAATTTTGACGGCACTTGTCTTAGGCAAGGAAGGTTAGGATCCTTGTGGGATGGGAAGCCTAAGGCTGTAGAAGAAAGGTAGGGCCTTCAGGAGGTGGCTAAGTCTTGCACCGTGTGAAAGTGTCTCAAAGAGGAACTGAGGCTGAGCTCAGTCAGTAGAACATCTGCCACATAAACTGGGGGACATAAGGAGCAGAGGTGTGATACCAGTGCCTGGGGTGGGGCCAGCAGAGGTATCACAGGTTCAAGGTCATTCTTGGCTACACAGCAAGTTTGAAGCCAGCCTGGACTACATAAAACCTTGTCTCAACAAACAAACAGCTGTTGACCCTTTCCTGCTGTGAAGACACAATAAAAATGATCCCTCTTGGACACTACATCTTCTAACACCTTGACTTCAGACTTTAGAAGAACTATGAGCAGCTTATTCCATCATTAAATTGATTGTCCTGGGGTATTTTGTTATAGCAGCCCATGAGAGAGACACCAACGGTCTTTTTTACATCCTTGCCAGATTCTGGGCTGTATTTAAGGACTGAGAGCCTGGTGGAGCCCAGCCCAAGATCTCCAGCACTGAATTACTGTGTCCTCAATCAGCAACATCATAAAAGAAAAAAATAGGACAGATTTAAGATTTGTGCCCTTCTTCAGAATGGCAAAGGACACTGTCAGTAGGACAAAATGGCAGCCAACAGATTGGGAAAAGATCTTTACCAATCCTATATCTGATAGAAGGCTAGTATCCAATATATACAAAGAACTCAAGAAGTTAGACTCCAGAGAACCAAATAACCCTATTAAAAAATGGGGATCAGAGCTAAACAGATTCTCAATTGAGGAAAATTAAATGGCCAAGAAGCACCTAAAGAAAAGTTCATCATCCTTAGTCATCAGGGAAATGCAAATCAAAGCGACCCTGAGATTCCACCTCACACAGTCAGAATGGCTAAGATCATAAGCTCAGGTGACAGCAGATGCTGATTAGGATGCGGAGAAAGAGGAACATTCCTCCATTGCTGGTGGATTTACAAGCTGGTACAACCACTCTGGAAATCAGTCTGGCTGTTTCTGCAAAACCTGGAAATAGTTCTACCTGAAGACCCAGCTATATCACTCCTGGGCATATACCCAGAAGATGCTCCAACATGTAATAAGGACACATGCTCCACTACGTTCATAGCAGCCTTATTTATAATAGCCAGAAGCTGGAAAGAACCCAGAAGTCCCTCAACAGAGGAATAGATACAGAAAATGTAGTACATTTACACAATGGAGTACTACTCAGCCATTAAAAGCAATGACTTCATGAAATTCATAGACAAATGGATGGAACTAGAAAATATCATCCTGAGTAAGGCAACTCAGTCACAAAAGTACACATATGCCGGGCAGTGGTGGCACTTGCCTTTAATCCCAGCACTTGGCAGGGCAGAGGCAGGCGGATTTCTGAGTTCGAGGCCAGCCTGGTCTACAAAGTGAGTTCCAGGACAGCCAGGGCTATACAGAGAAACCCTGTCTCAACCTGTCTCAAAAAAAAAAAAAAAAAAAAAAGTACACACATGATATGTACTCACTGATAAGTGGATGTTAGGCAAAGAGCGTGGAATACTCAGGATACAACTCACGAACTACATGAAGCTCAAGAGGTAGGAAGACCAAAGAGTGGATGCTTCAGTCCTACTTAGAAGGGGGAACAAAATAATCAAGGGAAGTGGAGGGTGGGAGGGACTTGGGAGGAAGAGAAGAAGTGGAGGGGGAAAAAAGAATCAGAATCAGGTATGGGAGGAGTTGTACAGAGGGTCAGGAAATTGAACAAAGGTATGTAGCAATGGGGGATGGGAAGCTGGGGGTAGCAACCATAAAGTCCCAGATGCCAGGAAAGCAAGAGCCTCCTAGGACCCTACAGGGATGACATTAGCTGAAATACTCCACAATGGGGAGGAAGAACCTATCAAGACCATATCCAGAGGTTAGGCATGGCCTCCCAGTTGAGGGATGGAGCCAGTCACCCATCTCCAAAATTTTAACCCAGAATTGCTCCTGTCTAAAGGAAATACAGGGACAAAGAATGGAGCAGAGACTGAAGGGAAGGCCATCCAGAGACTGCCCCACCTGGGGATCCATCCCACATGCAGACACCAAACCCAGACACTATTGCTGATGCCAAGAAGTGCTTACTCACAGGAGCCTGATACAGCTGTCTCCTGAGAAGCTCTGCCAGATCCTGACCAATACAGATGTGGATGCTCTCAGCCAACCATCAGACTGAGCACAGGAACCTTAATGGAGGAGTTAGGAGAAGAACTGAAGGAGCTGATGGGGCCTTATCTGGCATCAGTGGGAGGGGAGGCCCTTGGTCCTGTGAAGGCTTGATGCCCCAGTATAGAGGAATGTTAGGGCCATGAGGTGGGAGTGGGTAGGTGGGTGGGTGGGGGAGCACCCTCATAGAAGCAGGGTAAGGAGGAATGGGAAAGGAAGTTTTCAGAGGGGAAACTGGGAAATGGGATAACATTTGAAATGTAACTAAATAAAATATCCAATTAAAATAGTAATAATAGTAATAATAATAGTAATAATGATGATGATGATAATAATAAAGATTTGTGTCCTTTTGGAAAGTGTTCCATCCTATACTCCTCCATGGGGCTCAGGAAAGAAGCCATTAACAGAATCTTGGGCACATGTATCCCTTGATCAAAAGTGTGACTGAGTTCATTACTGAAGTTTCAGGCTAGAAGAGAAGAGAGCTCCCAACTGGCCATAGAATCTGGAGGATTTTTTCCCCTCAGAACAGGGGGTGTGCTGGGCTTCCCAGTGAGAACGGATCATGACGCAGGCTGCACGAGCACCTGCAGCGCCACCTCAGGCAGCCTGTGCAGACCATGCCTGACTAGAGATTGTGGCATTATTGAATTTCCATGGCAGAGACCAGAGTAGCGTGGGCCATTGGTTGTCAGGGTTAAATTCACAGTTTCTCTTCAGAATCATACATACAGCTTTGCAGCGGCTCACCTTGTGTCCTCGAGCACTGCTACTCATTGATGTTACCACCTCCCCTTATCTTATCTCACCCCATCTTAGCTTTCTACCTTACCACAGGCCTCGGTGGCATTAGGCTAATATTTAGGCTGGAGAGCAACAAAAGGCTTTTGTTATCCGTAAGACCTTTCTAAATCCTTTCTCCCCCTGTATGCTGACATAAAATATGCACTTGGCTTTCTTTACTTTTATGAATTCAACACTTAGATAGAAGTTAAAATAAAAAAGAAAGAATACATTTTGTTGGGTGTGAGCAGACACACAAGAGTGCTCATATCCAACTCCCAACAAGCGGGGAGTCTCACTCCCTGAGAATGGAGGCCAAGAGCCTAGGCCTTTATTTAAGCAGATTCACGGGAGTAAGGAGTTGACATCGAGCTCAGGACAGCTCACGAAGGTCTGGTCTCAGTGGTCTCTTATTGTTGAGCACCATCAGCAAAAACTCAGGAGTACAAAGAAAAGCGTCCAATAGGAATGGAGGCAGTTGTGACTTGTGTCTGTGGTTTCACTGGGCAAATGGTATTCTCCTGCTATTTAACTCATAAATGGCTAGGACCTATGAACTGAATCTATTAAGAAAACATTTCCCTCAAGTGTTTGAGAAGCTCGAGCAGTCGAGGAAGAACGGCCAGTGGCTCACAGCAAATCAAGATGGGACTCAGAGCTGTGAGACGTTGGGGAGAATCTCCCTTGCTCATCTGAGGCTGTGGTGTAGTGGCTGCCCGTGCGCAATGTGGCGGGAACAACCATGAAGAATTGTCATAACGTAAGAGTTAAGCTTACTGTGGAAGCGGGCAGAGAGAGGCCACTGGCTCCCGTTAGCATGTGCTGCTGAGCTTCACGGTAATTGCCGTTCTCCAGTGAGTTGTTAGGCTCCAAAGCCGTGGGACTTTCTGTCTCTCTGTGCTCAGGGGATGAAAGCAAGTGAACTCAAGATGATATGGTGTGGAGCTGTGCTAACCTTTCCGGAAGTCCACATTTATCTTACAAGTTATAATTTACTAGTTTAAAGGGTTCCTATGAGGAAAAAAATTTTTTTTTCTCACACCACAGAACTTAAGTTTCAAAATAAGATTTTCTGTGTTTGTTTTTCCTTGATAAGCTCCATAAAGAGATACTTCGTGTCCTGCCTGCCTCTGCCCAGATTTCCATCTTAGAGAGACCGGCCTTCCTCCATGCCGGAAAGTTTTCCCCTCCTGTATGGCCCAGGAAACCTGCTAACAAGCCAACTCCATGCTTGCAAGTCCCCCTAAAATGATTTTCAGGGATGTTTGTTTTCATACCTACCCATGTGTCCATTTTTTCTCAAGTGATTTCTCTTACAAAATATTTTTCAGAAATCATGATCTTTAAATAGGTATAAAGGTCCCTCATGAAACTAAAAATAGAGTTACTATTTGACCCTGCTATACCCTCCTGGGTATATACCCAAAGGACACTAATTTAACATAAAGATGCTTATACATACATATGTATTGCTATACGAGTCATAATAGCCAAGATAATAGAGTTAGCTTACACACAAGGGTATACAGAAATGGTGGTTGTATACCCAGTGAAATTTGCTTGGCCATTAAAAGGACAGCATCATGTCATTTGCAGGAAATGGATGAGACTAGAGATAAATGAAGTAGGTCAGACTCAAAAAGTCAAGTATCTCATGTATGGTGGTTTGAACAAAAATGACCCCCAAAGGCTCACAGGGAGTGGCGTTATTGGAGGTGTGCTCTTGTTGAAGTAAATGTGGCCTTGTTGGAGGAAATGGGTCACTGCGGGTGGGCTTTGAAGTTTTAGAAGCTCAAGCCAGGCCTTCCCTGGGCTGCTAGTCCTCAGCTCTACAAGAAAGCA
Organism: Mus caroli; assembly: GCF_978045245.1. NCBI lineage: Eukaryota > Metazoa > Chordata > Mammalia > Rodentia > Muridae > Mus > Mus caroli. The sequence continues at coordinate 127,116,740 of NW_028227258.1, forward strand.
GGCTGAGTAAGCCATGGGAAGCAAGCCAGTAAGCAGCACCCCTCTGTGACCTATGCATCAGATCATGCCTCCAGGTTTCCACACTGGGGGCACAGCCTAGACAGCCTCCTTCAGATTTAGGGAGGGGCATTATTGGAGGTATGGTCTTGTTAGAGGAAGTGTGTCACAGGGGAAGGTGGGGTTTGAGGTTTCAGAAGCTCAGGCCAGGCCAGTGTCACTCTCTCTTCCTGCTGCCTGCTGATCCAGATGTAGACCTCTCAGCTCCTCTCCAGCACCATGTCTGCCTGCATGTCACCATGCTTCACTCTGGTATGTCAATGGACTAAACTTCTGAACTGTAAGCCAGCCCTAACTAAATGCTTCCCTTTACAAAAGTAGCTGTGGTCATGGTGTTTCTTCACAGCAATAGGAACACTAAGATATCATGTTGGGCTTTGTTTGTTGGTTGGTTGGTTGGTTTTTAAATGATACTTAACAGAGAGAGAGAGAGAGAGAGAGAGAGAGAGAGAGAGAGAGAGAGAGAGAGGATAGAAGCGGAACAAGATGAAGAGAGAAGAGTGACCCAAGGGAGGGGAGGAGAAAGTGAGGGAGACAAAAGACAAAGTCTTCCATACTTGGTTTCAGACACAGAGTCAAAATCTAACATGAAAGCAGAGAGGGGACATTTGTGGAAAGGAAAGGGTGGTGAAAAGGAGAGAGGTGAATGTGAGCAAGGACAGTGACCATGCATATGCAAATGACACCATGAAACCCAGTATGTGTGTGTGAGTCTTTGAGAGTGTGTATGTGTGAGTTCGTATGTGTCTGTCTGTGTGTGTGTCTCTGTGTGTAAGTCTGTGTGTGAATGTGTCTGTGTAAGCCTGTGTGTCTGTGTGTGAGAGTATGTGTGTGTCTGTGTATGTGTGTATGTCTCTGTGTGAGAGTCTGTGTGTCTGTGTGTATGAATCTTTTTGTGTGTGAGTCTATGTGTGTGTCTCTGTGTGTTTGAATTTGTATGTGTGTGAGTTTCTGTGTGTTTGGATCTGTGTGTGTGTGTATCTGTGCCTCTCTGTGTCTGTGTGTGTGTGTGTGTCTATGCATGTGTGTGTATGTCTGTGTGTTGTTTGATATTCATTTTGCCAACACAGGTAAAAGAAATAATTATATGTTTATTTCTCCAACTTGGATGTTGCCTTCACTGTCTTGGGAAGCACATATTTCCTGAGTGTGCTGCTTGCTCTGATGACCCAACAGCCCCCCCTCCTGTTCCCCCCCCCAGCCCCCCACCCCCCACCTGTCCCTATCTCACTGCCGAAATGGACTCAGCTGGTTATCTCTGATTGCAGGCAATTCGGACTCTAAGTAAGCTTGTCTTTATCAACTACTGTTTTAACAACTGATTAATTAGTGCTCTGGCGATCTAGCGGAGACCTTTATCTGAAGAGCAGTTCAACCATTAGCAGCTCAGATAACAAGGCAAGATAATAGTTCACAATCCATCTCTGGCTAATGCAAACAGCAGTACTCCCTCTTAGTCCAACATGGGAGCTAGGGGAGAAAGCTCCTGGGCTTCTCAAGACGCCTTGGTCTTCAATGGTGACAACGTCTGCTCTTTCTGGGGAGTGATATTTAGAAGATTATTTTGTGATTCCCTTAGTGCTGCTGATATTTGGAAACTCAAATGATATCTGATAGCTGTTGGCTGGTCAGAAGAAACCCAGTGCCAAGAGCATTCTGCAATGATAGAGTTGGGTTGCTCTTGTCAGCTGAAAGTCAATGTGTGGGCCTACAGCCAGCCATCCTGTTAGTTGTGTGCTTTGAAACAAACCACCTACCATCCCTCCACTCAGTTGCCCTCCCTGTAAAATGGAGCTGATGGCAGCTCTGGGGTTAGTGAGCCATGACTTCTATTGTTCTTAGAACACCTTTGGAGTGCTCTACAAAATGTTGACATCACGACTAAAGGAAATTTGGTTCTTCAAACCTAAATAGACCTAACCAGAAATTATTCAAATATAAGCAGACAGGACCCAGGACTATGACAGGACACAGATTTGTTATAACTGTCATCCTCGCTGTTGAGATTATGACTTCTGTGGGGGTGGGGGGCACTGTGGTCCCTGTTGTGAGCTAACTTTGCTCTTCTGCAGAACACATATCCATCCTCACAGCGGTGTGACGTAGGTGCCATTTGTTTCCTTCTTACAGCTGATAGGTTGAAGCTCAAGAACGAAATGATGGCCCAAGATCACTGGGAATGGACTGGACTCATCACTCAGGGTCACAGCGCACTGGGATTAGGACTACCTTTCCAGTGCCAGTGGCTCCCACATTTGTGAGTGTGCAAAGGTGACATGCCCTAGGACCAGGATCCTGAGCCTGAGACATAGCTGCATGAAACGGAAACCTAGGCTCTCTCCGTATTTGCTCCTTGCCTTTGATGCTTATTATTGTGTGGGGTTTGGAGAGACTGGGGGTTCAAGGTAAAGGAGAAGGGAGAAGCTGCCATGCGGGAATGTGAGGTAGAATCATTTGGCCCTACTGCCATCTGTTCCCTGTGGAAAAGGAGGAGGAGGGTGGAAGGAGTCTTAAGTCTTATTCCCCTGAGCTATGTTCAACAGAAGAATGTATGGAAAGCTCACTTGGTTTCCTAATCTCCTTTATTTGTGGTACTAACAAGAGGCATTTTTTTTCTTTTTAGCAAATGACTCACCCTTCTGGCTTTGAAACATTAGAATACAAAGGGTAGGTAAACTCCCTTGGTCACCTTAAGGAGCTGAAGGGCATGTCTTAAGACCATGTGGGCAGATTTCATAAGAAAAGCAGGAGACACATTCCAGTTACATTGCTCTCCTACTCCAAACACAAGCCTAGCACATAGTAGGTGGCCCACACTTCGGAGGTTTACATAAAGTAGGAGACCTGTACTGGGGAAGACCTAGCGAATTGTTGAAGGCCAGTGCATGGGCGGGTCAAGCATAAAATGGGAAGCCCGAGCCGGAGCCGGAGGCTTTATTGAAATGGATTAGAACACTCACAAAAGGAAATTTAAAAAATTTATTCCTACACCTGAAAGACAAAACAGGATTCAACACAACGCTGCCAACAGAGAAAGCATTGGGATCAAGTCTCTGGTGTCTAAAACTACCTTTCCCTTGATTAGGAAGAAGTGGTGCAGCATTTAAAGACAGCTTCCCCTTCATCTGACTTCAAAGGGCAACACTTCTGTGAGTGAGACCATTTCCCAGTGCAAAACATGCAGTACATTTCAAGGCATGTTGGGGAGGCTCTAGCCTAAGCTTTCAATGTTTCTGTGTCTGCCTCAGAAACGAAACTCATTTTCCTGCTAAATTTCCCAAGAGTCAAATCTCTGATTCACCTGGTGGTAGATATCCCCAGAGGAACTAACCAGCCCCTCAGGGTATGTCCCCAACTTCAGTGCCTCAACAGTGACAGAATGTCACATCCATCATGGTGGAGAGTTGGCAGGTGGTTGGGGTCACAGCCTTGAGGAACTTGTTGAACCATAATTGTTTATGGAGAACTTGACATGAACAAGGGCCTGGGGGTTACACACGGGAGGAGTCTGCACATCCTCTGCTTTGAGGAATATCCAGTTACAGAATAAATAACAAAGGGGCAGAAAATGCTAAGTGCCAACGGGGGGGGGGGGGGGGGGGAGGAACACGATTGGCCCAGATACTGCATCCGAGAGTTTAACTTTTTTTTTCTATTGGCATATATTCACTATACATGACAATGGGCTTGTTATGACATTTTCAGACACACATGCTGTACGTTGATCAAATTAACCAGCTTTCTTGTCCCCTCCCCACTTGAGCTGATCTCCCTCCTCTTTGTGTGTGTGTATGTGTGTGTGAGTGTGTGTGTCTATATGTGCATATGTGTGTGTATGTGTCTGTGTGTGCATATGTGTGTGTATGTGAGTATCTGTGTGTGAGTGTGTATGTGTGTGTGTATATGTGTGTGTGTGTATATGTGTGTAAGTGTGTGTGTGTGTGTGAGTGTCTGTATGTGTGTGTATGTGTCTGTGTCCACCCCGATGAATGTAATGACGGTTGCTTGCAGGAGCGTGAATGAGGAATTCTCTACAGGAACCTGGGTGGTTGACCAGAGGCTATACCACTGAAGAAAGTCTCTCTCCACATCCCCAACACCCATCAACTTCCAATAGATCCTCGGAGAGTTATGGCTTATGACCTTCTCCCCCAAGAGTTACCTGGCCATGATCCAAAGGAAGGGTGGGGACTTGGTGATGCGCTCATGCTCCATGAGCGGATATGACACACAGGCATGTGCAGTTGATCAGAGCTGTAGAGTCTAAGAACACAGGCTAGGTAGTGTGCAGAAGTCAGTGATGCGGAACACTCTGCCCCTTCCTTAGCTCTCACATTTTCTCCTCCCATTCTCCCACACGTGCCCTGAGTATTGTCCATGTAAGCCTGAGCACTCATTCTCCGCGCTCTGAACTCTGTGGTAACTGGGACCCACTCGGGGGGAGTAATAACATTCGTCCTACGATTTCTTTAGAATGAAAATTGAGAAATTGCATGCAAGATGAACATGCTTTCTGAGGAGCAATCAAAATAAGTACTCCACTGGTGAACTATAAACATTTGCAAGAGATGCTTATCTTAGTTATAAATTCTCCCAAAGGGGAAAGAGCTTGCAGAATCATCTTTTGATGAGTTACTATGCAGCTATTAGAAAGTCATATAGGAGAGTATTCAGCAAGAGGGAAAAAGCATGATACACTGTTAATATTAAAAGTCACACTTGCAGATTGTGTCCACCAACTTTCCATCATGGAATGGGGGCAGGGGGCAGTGAGGCCTCACCCCTCCGCGAGGGATTATTGGCAGTCAATGGTGGCAGACGTAAGAGGTTTGTCAGTCTCTTCAGTGATGTAGCCACTGAGTGGGCTGCCTATGCGACAGAAATAACTGCACATCCATTTTCGTAAAAGCAACTCTAAACTCAATCTTTCTCTCTCCCTCTCCTTATTCCCTTCCCCCCTGCCCTCCCTTCCCCTCCCCTGCCCTACTCTTTCCCTCCCCTCTCCCCATCCTTATCCTTCTCTCTTTCACACACACACACACACCAGAGTATGAGGACTTGTTGGAAAGGGTTTCAGGGGGAAAGGGTGAGAGGGAGGAATGGGAGTGTGTGAAATGTCTAAACTTCATCACACACCTGCATGGAAGTGCCAGAGAATTAGAAATAAGGTAAAATTAAAACCAGGAAGAATCTGAGCTACTTACACGTGTGCTGGCATAAAATTAAACACTGGAGGTATTATACCAAAAGACAAATTTAATAACACTTATCACTGAGTAAATTTTTTTTCCCACTAAGATTTGGTTTTTCAAGTCTACTAAGCTAACATGAATGATTTTTGTGCAACTCTAAGAGGTTTTTGTTTTTGTTTTTTAATTAATTGAACTCACTAAATGTGTTGTCCTCTGGATAAATCCAGCACTAATTTCATTTGTCCCCAAGAGGATTTTGTCCCTCTCTCTCTCTCCATTACCCAGTGTTCTCTGCTGAGAAGTAATGGAAGCCAGACTGGGGAGTGTCTGCTTCTGCTGACACCGGCTAGCTGGATCCCGAGTCTTCATCAGGACATGCTCCTAATTTGGTTTCTCCTGGGAACTGTCCCTCTTGGTTCTGTTTAACCATCTGTATGCTTAGATCAGTTTCCCACGCTGTTTTTTCGAGTTACCTGTCTTAGGGAGTGTAGGGTAGAGCTAAAGATGGCCACAGGTTAGACTCTAGCCAGGTCAGGCAAGCCCAAGGACAATGCCCCCCTTGTATTGATGTTGAGTGCACATGGCTGGAGTCTTAGAAGGTGTGGTGCTGACAGTGTGTTTTGTTTTGTGCTCCTACCCTCTGTCTCTTACCCATACTTCATCCTGGCCCTGCTCACTCCCCACTGGTCAAAGATCCGAGCATGTGGATGACCTGAACCTGCACAAGGGATGATCCCTTGATGCTTCTGTTCTTTCCAGCCAACCTTGCATCTAGCAAGCTCATCTTCATGGGGCTGCAGTCAGTAACTGTGTGAAGCACAGACCTTCACACTCAGAAAGGTCTCCTGCTGGCTATGTTGATCTGCTGCTTCTGTCTTCACGGCCATGGTGAATTTTGAACAGCAGACCCTGCCTTTCACTTCTCAACGGGCATTGCAGACTGTGGCTGCCTCTGTGGGTTAATCTTCGGGTGCAGGTTTGTGAGGAGACATGGAGGAAGGAGAACAGGACTTAAGGTCAGACGAACTTGTATTTAAATTTCAGCCATGCCATCCACCTGGGAGACCCTGGGCATGTTAACTGATATCCCTCTGACTGTTTTCTCATTTGCAAAACAGATGCAGAGACACACACTATATAGAGCTAGTGTCAGAAATCAATATACCTGAACCATCAACATACATTGAACAGTACCTAGTACCCAAACCACCAACACACACTGCACAGTACCTAGTACCTAAACCAGCAACACACACTGCACAGTACTTAGCACCTTACCCAACACACAGTGGACAGTAACGAGTAGCTGCTCACTGCATACCTAGGGCCCCCGACCAAGTTGCAGCAGCCTGGAAGACCCTCTCCACCCAGGAATCACTTGTTGCCTTCAGATCTTTTCAGGGAGACCTCCAGAGTTATGTAACTTCCTGGACTTCCCAAGTCTCCTAAGTTTAGTGAGCTTTCTGAGTCTTCAAAGCTCCCTCATGCCTCCAGGACAGAATGTGCCAATATAGAGGGGGAACTGGTCATACAGCTCAAGCCCAGGGACAAAGAGAGATGGCATACATGAGATGCTGCTAAAATGACAGTTCATTTCACAAAAGCATAACTTAGGTTCAAGGACAAAGGTCTACATTGGATATTCCAAATGTTTCTTTGGTTGGTTACAACTTCATGTGTGACATCTTTGAAAATGGCCCCCATAGTATTTCTGTAACCAGAAGTCTCCTATTGTTTTGGTTTTCTCTCATTTATATACCACCTGACTTTAAAAATTTGAAGGCCATTTTCTGTATTAATTTTTTCTTTATGCCAACAGTGTGTTTTGTGCTTGCAGTGTTGGCTTTTGATAGGAAGCTTCTAGTTTTTCTCACCCTCTGTGGGCAGTAGGGGCAACTCACCAGGCTCTGGGATGGGCTGAGAGGCCTCATTCTGCCTGTAACCACGTGATGACTCCTTTCTCTCAGCCAAGTGCGTGTTACTTTAATGTGGCCCTGAAAGCAGAAGAATAAACAGATTGCCTGTCAAAATCTCATTGTCTCTCCTATTGTGACCTGGTAACATAGATGCTGAAGAGTTATTTCTAAGAATCCCTGGTTTGTAAATCTCTGAGGCTGTGAATGTGAGAAGTGTGTCTTCGTAATGAGGCTGCGGTGACTTTTAGAGGGCATCACATGCTGTCACCCCTCACCACTATCCTGTTCTCCCTCCAGACCTAAAGCCATGGGGCTCTCGAACAAGCCTAGTGCATCTTCCAATAGCACGGGCAGGTGGGAAATCCCTCCTAGCCGCTGAGAAAACAGAATCCGAGTGTTTCCTTGCCACCCACAGACCACATGTCTACTCTTCAGAAGGCAATCCAACACTCTTCATCTTTCCACCACCCTCCCACCTGAGTCTCAAGTACAGCTCTGGAAAGAAAAGTCAACAGCCTCCCGGGGCATGGACTTAGAACCAAGCAGATCATGGACACTTTCCCATCACTAAAAATCCAATTTCTTTATGATTTCTTTGACCCACATTTTCACATTGTAAACAGAAATTCTGAACGTTTTAATTACTGGAGGGACTCGTGGCTCCAGCTGCATATGTAGCATTGTCGGTCATCAGTGGGAGGAGAGGGCCTTGGTCCTGTGAAGGCTCGATGCCCCAGTGTAGGGGAATGCCAGGGCCAGGAAGCTTTCTCATTTAGGGGATGCAGATTTTTCTCCCAATAGGTTTGAGTGGAAAGCTATCATTCTTCTGAATATTATGGGCATCTCTGTGTCATTTCTTGATAGCATGCTGGGATTTTAATATCTCGAGAATAGAATATGCTGAAGAAATCAATGAAAAACCTGAATTTTCTTGTAGCTCTGCCCCGTCTTTCCAAAGCCCTAGGTCTAGCCCTGGAAAGCCCGTGTTGTGGCTTCAGTAAGCACTGGCTTAGCCTCTGGATTTATCTGGATATTGCAGGCACTATCTTCCACAAAACGTTATGTCCCCATAAGCTCTGTCTTCTCAACAGACCAGAATCCCTGGAGCTAATCTGACCTCACGATGGATTAGAAGGAGGAATTAGATCCCAGAAGCCCAGAGAGTCAGAGCTGACTGGTCTCAGCTCTGTTACTCCAGCTTGGGCTCTGTTCCCTGCTGAGGGAGAAAGTACTGTTGGCTTGTGCCAATTTAATAGGATTCGGGGACAGAATATCAGGAGGTCAGGGATTGAAGCTGGCAGCTTTCAGTCTCCCAACTGCCATTCCTGGCCTTTCCCAGATCTTAGGTTTAGATCCTACAAAAGAGATGCCAGGCCGTTCCCTGCAGAGTGACACTCTCCCCTGCCTCCTGGAGCCTCCAGGTAGCAATTTGCCACATCTTCTGTGTTTGACAGAGGACTAGGAATTAGAGGAGGTATCTGGTTCTCCTGTCACCTGTCTCCTCACAGTATAATTATCTGAGTTCCCAGGTGCCGCACTGGTACATGAAAAAGTCTAAAGAAGAAATACAATATGTCTGCATTGTGATTCATCATCTGCCCTTGATTGAATATTTCCTACCCTGGAGGTAAGGGGACAAGGAGCTGCCAGCCAGGAAAGGGAGTCTTTGTCTCTCTCTCTCACACACACAGATGCTAGCTGTGTGTCCTTGGCCAAAGCACTTAACATCTCTGAGTCTCCTTGCTTTGTTCTATAAAACAATGGGACAGGGTAGATTACTGATGTGATTTTTCCCAGAAAGCTGAGCTTTCAAAAATTCTGTACATCATTGGGCAAAGCACACCTTCAAAAGGTGCACATCTTTTATTCCCGTCCTCTGGAGGCAGAAGAAAGATATCTCTGAGGTTGGGGGCCACTGGGTCTATCTAGTAAATTCTAGGTCAGCTAATGTCCTGTCTCAAAATCACAACAACAATAAAAACCCGTTTAGACCCCAAATCATGATGTAAATATACTCAAATTACCGAATAAACGGAGATAAAATCAGTGTGGCTACAGTGCTCTACTGAGGACCCTGTAAGAGTTACAAGCCTAGTTTTGGGAGTGTGTTCCGTACAGTATCAGCAAGCTTAAAAGGATCCAGGTAAAACATCCCATGGAAACAGAGTATCTTAGTTTGCTTTTGACCTCTGCTCTAAAGACCATGACCAAAGGCAACTTGGGGAGGAAAGGCTTATTTCACCCTACAGTTTCAAGTCTATCCTGAAGGAAAGTCAGGGCAGGACCTCAAGGTATGGCTTGGAGGCAGGAACTGAAGCTGGAGGCCATGCAGGAATGCTGCTTTCTAGCTGGCTCCTCTGGACTTACATAGAGCTGCATTTCTTACACTTCCCAGGACCACCTGCCGGGGGGGGGGGGGGGGGGGGGGAAGGGGGGTGGTGCACTGCCTGCAGTGAGCTGGACCCTCCCACAGGAATCATTAACAAGAAAGTGCCTGCTCAGACTTGCCCACAGGCCAATCTGATAGAGGCAATTCCTCAGCTGAGATTCCTTTGTCCCAGACGGTTCTGGCTTTTGTCAAGAAAAAAAACAAAAAACAAAAAACAAAAAACAAACCTAACCAGCAAATATGATATTAGGAGATTTTTTTAAAACATAAGTTGAAAGTTCCTCTTGGGAACTCATACTGAGTCTTTACAATTAAGTTGCAGGATTTTTACTAACTCTGCATACAATTATTCTGTCTGGGAATCCTTAAAGGGACAGAGAACAAGGGCCACAAGCCATGTCCAAAGCTCATAGGTCATAGGCTCACTGTGTCTTGCCGTAGGTCATTTCTCTCCTTGGGAACTCACATCGTGAAGGTAGCTGGATGCAGTGAGTCTTGGGCTCCTCTTACTCCACCGACAGCATAGACACAGGAGAACCAGAGAATCCAGGAAAAGTGTTCCAGAATGGGACCCAGGTCCCAAATGATGTTCTTCTATATTTGTATATCTGTGGTGTGTTTTAAAGGTCGTTTACAAGATCTCTTATAATGGAGACGTGTTAGCTCCTCCCATACCCTTCTTGGGTCAAAAGAAGAACTACAGCACTTAGTGAGAGATGGAAAAACAACTTAAAAGGAAAAGAAATAGGATGCGTGGTCAGAATATAGAGAGAGTGGGGCAACCAACGACTGCATTTGTAGAAAACATAAATGTATCCTCATTAGCTTTACATTTCATGAGACAAAACAAAACAAAACAAAGAACACCCAACACCCAGCACTGTGGAAAGGCAAATTCCCCAGGTCTTGGGATTTGGGGTTTGAATTAGGACATGTGGCCTTGTTGGAGTAGGGGTGGCCTGGTTGGAGGAAGTGCCTCACTGGGGATGGGGTTTGGGGTTTCAGAAGCTCAAACTAGGCCCGGTGGCTCTTTCTCTTTCCTGCTGCCTGATGACCCTAATGCAGAACTCTCAGCTGCCTCGCCACCACCATGTCTGCTCCTGTGCCTCCTGTTATGCTAATAAACTAAACCTCTTGACTAAACATCTGAAACTGGGAGCCAGTCCCAGTTAGATACTTCCCTTTATAAGAATGACTGTGTCTGTGGTGTCCCCTTACAGCCATGAAACACTAAGACAGGACTTATTCACTGTGTCAATCACAGGAAGTCTAAGTGTAGAGGGTTTTGAAGGGAAATTTTCTTTCTGTGTGCATGGTCATGTATGTGCGTGTGCATGTGCAGGCCAGCAGACAACCTCTCCTGTCATTCCTCGGGATGTTCCCCACCTTGAGAGTTTCTCACTGGCCTAGAACTTGCCAACTAAGCTAGGCTGGCCTAGGATCCCCAGGGATCCTGTCTCTTCCTGTCTCTGCCTCCCTTACACCAGAGTTAGCTGCTGGTCTACCTTGCTGGCTCTTTTTTAGTTGGTTCTTGGCATTGAACTTGGGACTTCATGTTTGTGTATAAAACACTTTAGCTACGAAACCATCTTCCAGTACCTCAAAGAGGTCTTTAAAAAAAATTATTATAATTCTGACCATGCTAAAAATCATAGCCCACGGCAAACACATAAGGATATATCATCCAGATTTCAACATGAGCTCTGAGAACTTCTATGAACACAGATCCACTGACTCCCCAGGAAGATGCAGGTGACTGAGAGGGCTGTGTGCCTCCTGAGAGACTACAGCAAAATGTGGGACATCTCTCTCTCTCTCTCTCTCTCTCTCTCTCTCTCTCTCTCTCTCTCTCTCTGAAAACTGAGTGCTCTCTTTCCTCTTAAAATTTAAGATTGATGAGTGAGTGACACGTGTCACACAGGCGTGGGGTCAGCATGCTTCATAGAGCTCTGAGCCTGAGCAGCAGAAAGGTCAGCATGGCTGTCACACTGTAAGAGCTCCTATGTGTAATCCTCCAGCCTGAAGAGCCATCTCCTGCGATCTGGTGACCCTGCACACCTCTCACGGCACCTTCCACTTCCTAGCTTGAGACTATTGCGTAATCCACACAAGCTGTGAAATGATTGCTTCCTATAAACCCTAGAACAAAGCTACAGGCATCCTGCCTTGTGCTACACCTCACTGAGCTATCCAGAATTGTGGCTTAGTGCCGCGGCCTTGGGCCTTTGGCAAACTATTATTTCTTTCAAAAGAAAATAATAGCAAGCAAAGCTCACCATCCTTAATACTTTCCCTTTTCCCTTTTGCGCTCTCTCTCTCTCTCTCTCTCTCTCTCTCTCTCTCTCTCTCTTTACGTGTGTGTGTGTGTGTGTGTGTGTGTGTGTGTGTGTGTGTGTGTTTCAAGGTTTAGGAGGCAGGAAAAAACATCCAGGTTCTTAGGTCAGTAGCAACTTGGGACAAAACTTCACCAGCCGTCTTAGCCCATCTGAAAGCAGTGGCTACAGAAATAAAAACCATCTTGCAGACCTTGCTGGGCTCAGCTTTGTCATCTGATTTCCCAAGAAAATACCAAATCTTTTTGGAATTTAACAACCCCTGTCTCAAGTAAAATACCCCACAAAGAGTTAATTCCATGGTTAGAGGAAGGAGATACAATTCCAACAGCAGAGTCAAAGCGCCCCACATGGAGCCTGGACTTCCCTGCTGTGAAATCGCGGAGGTCAGAAAGAACCCTAAGGAGCTCGGGCTCGGGGAAACCCGAGTCTCATTTAACCTCACATTGAGATTTGGGGTTTGAATTAGGACATATGGCCTTGTTGGAGTAGGGGTGGCATCACAGTGGCACAGACTTGTGATGGGGATAGGAGTCACAGGCCACTGTAGTAGGAGGGTCCTTGGCAGTTCAACTTCCTGGGAGAAGAAAATTTCCACTATTGCCTTGGAGCAGGACTGGTAGGGGCCAAACCCCTGAGAAGCTGCAAAGAGGAACATGGGAGAGTGGACACAATAAAGGGACAAGATCCGGTAAAAACGGAATAAACGAGCCTTGAAAAATAGAGCAAAGGTGCTGCTCTTGGGGTGGGTGGGTGACACAGAGGGAGATCATGTGACCAGGGAAGGGTAAGAGAAAGACGGGGGTGGGGAGTGGAGAGGGGCATGGCACATGCCTTTAATCTCAGCACTTGGAGACAGAAGTAAGTGGGGTTCTACATAGAGAGAGCTAGAGGTCAGCAAGACTACTTAGCTAAATCTTGTCTGGAGGAGGGTGTTGGGGGAGGGGGAAAAGAGAGGGGAGGAGAAAGAGAGGGAGAGGGGGGAGGAGAGAGAGAGAGAGAGGAAGAGTAAGGAAGGGAGGGAGGGAGAGGAAAAGGAGGGAGGGAGGGGAGAGAGAGGGAGGGAGGGAAGGAGGGAGGGATGGGGAAGGAGTGGAGGGATGGGAGGGACAGGAGGGAGGAGAGAAGAGGGGAGGGAGGGAGGGAGGGAGGGAGGGAGGGAGGGAGGGAGGGAGGGAGGAAGAGAGGGAGAGAGGAGAGAGAGAGAGAGAGAGAGAGAGAGAGAGAGAGAGAGAGAGAGAGAGAGAGAGAGAACAAGAACAGAAAGTTCTGGACATAAGATCAGAACCCATGAATGAAGCTCCTTCTCCAACTCCTGTCTTCTGCCTCACAGGGTGTAAAACAAACCTAGGGTAAGGATGCATTCTCTGGGTGCTCTGTGTGTCCATGCCCTTTTAAAAATAAAATTGTTACCTGAAAAAAAAAAAAAAAACAAGCAAAGGAAACCGAGCTGAAGAGCCAGGGGCCCATGGCAGCAGCCAGCAGTTCAGAGGTAGACTGCAGATCATCAGAGTAAAAATCGTCATGGGGGTGGGGTCACTGAAACTATTTGTAATGACTGTGGCTCATGAGATTTAAGTTCTCTTTAAAGGAAAGCAAATGTCTTCTAGATCTAACTACTGCTTTATTTTGTCTGTGATTTGGTCTCTTATAATGCAGGTTGGCCTTGAACTCTCGCTCCCTCTGCCCCAGCCTCCCAAGTGCTGGGAATATTGGTGTGGGCTGCCACCAGCATTTTCCATTACAATATTTTTAGTGGGGAATCTTTAAAAAATATGATTTATATAAGACAGAGTTAAGATATGAAATATATAAGAGAAAGAAATAATTTAGCTAAAGTTTAATTAAAAGTATTAAAGCACAAATATTTTAACAGAACTAAACAAAATTGTTTCATATAAAAATACCATGTAACAACCAGAAGACAAGCTACAAATCAGATAATAGTATAATATCTATGAAACCTGTGATAACAAAGACCTAGGTTTCTAAATATATAAAGAACCCTTAGAGATCAATAACAAAAGGAATAATAATACTCAATAATATTGTTTAAAAATATATGGACTACTGATGTAGGAATAATGAGCATAGGCTCATTGATGAAGTAAGAAATAAAAATTAAATCAATAGCAAGATATTTTTTCACATATGGAATGTTGGAAAATTTGGAAATACAGCCTTGCAAAAGAGTAAAGGAACAGAAAACCAGAGAAGGACAAAGTAAAGATATTTAGGAGAAAAGAGAGCGGTAAACACACCTATTATCCTAGATCCAAACATGTGAAGATCCCAAACAACTTTGAAATCACAGAGACTGTTTACTGCAACTTTATTTATTACTAATAAAGCAAAAAGCAGCCTCCATGTGTCTCTCTGTTTCCATCACTGTCTGTGTCACTGTGTCTCTGTGTGTCCGTCCTCTCCCTCTCTCCCACTCCCCTACCCCACCCCACCAGGTCTTGCCTATCCTAAACTGGTCTCAGACTCACTATGTAGTCTTGACCCCACTGTCCCTGCCTTGAATTGGGAGTGAGCATGCATCTAACCCTGTGGCACTGCCTATGTAGGCCCGGGCTTTGGGAACACTAGGTGAACACTATTTCAACCAAGCCATTTCCGGCTTTTTAATGTAAATTCCACCAAAACATCAAGTTTCAGAACCCTTTGCAGACAGGCATCTACAGGCAGGGACACTTCAATCAATCATATATATGTGTGTGTGTGTGTGTAGTTTGTTTTTAAGCAGTTTAGATCTAAACAGGGAGTAAGATTACGACTCCCTTTAGTCTTTCGTATTTACTTATTGTGTATTATATGGTGCTTTGATCCATATAAATGATTTCTATATCCAAGCAAACAACCACATCTGACCACCGTTGTGCCTATGAGGGCCTAAAATAGCTCTCAGGAACAGCTCGGTTCACCATGCACTGCAGTCCACCTGTACACAAGCGCTCTCAGATCCACCACAGTGACAGCATTTTGCTCGCCTCTTGCCAGCACCTCCTGTCTCCTCTCCTACTTGTCCCTGCGGGCCACTATCTTTTCGTCTTCTTATGGACTTGACTCCTTTAGATTTTTCATAGAAGTGAAATCATGAAGTACTTTCCCAAGCAGTCTCACTTACTTCACACACTAATCTCCAGGATCATTTGCACTGCAAATGGCAATATCTTCTTTTCTAGAGATGGAGAGAGAGGGAGAAGGGGAGTGGGGCAGGGCAAAAGGAAGAGAGAGACTGGTAACACCACAGTGCATGCACGGTGCAGACATCTGTGAGAGGTGCTGGTTTGGGTGTCTTGCATCCAGCAGAGAATTAATGAGCCCTACAATCTCTAGAGTGTCTAGGGGCTCCATGTGGCTGTAGTTGTCCACAATCTCTCTTGTAGTACATGAGACTCTCCTTCGTCCAGCTTCTCATTAATGCTTGTTAGTGCTTGTCCTTCAGTAATACACATTCTAACAGGAGTGAGATGTCCCTTATTTTGGATCCCATAATTATAAGAATGCATACTAAGCTACATTTATATTTTATTTTGTGGAAATAATGACGAATTGTTGACTCACTAGAGTCAGTCAGCTAAGTTCATCAATTTTTGATACACATCCTCATGTGTTGTGGCACAAGTTTGCTTTTGTTTTAAACCTCAAATACTAGACTTTATGTGCATGCCTAAGAAAAGAAACTCAAATACAATTGTATATGTGTGTATGTGCATGTATGTGTACCTATATGTGTGCACATGTATGTATGTGACATGTATGCGTATTTACACTCATATATAGCCAGAGGTCAACATTGTGTGCCTTTCCCAGCCATTCTCCATCTTGTTTTTTTTAAACAGAATTTTTTACTGAACCTAGAGCTTACCAGTCAAGCAAGACTGGCTGTCCACAAGCTTCAGAGGGCCTCCTGTCTTTTCTTCTTCAGATCTGGGGTTACAGATGCATGCCCCCGTGCCTCCCTGTGGGTGCCGTGGACCTGACCTCAGGTCTTCATTGCTTTCATGGCAAGCACATACAAGTTTGAATCATCTCCACAGCCCAAGATGTTCCTGGAGCTGATGGTCTTAAAGTTTATTTCATTATTATTAATGTGCACATTATTCAAAATGTTTCAGATAAGACTGCTCACTCTGTGAGCTATGAAATCTCTGCTTGAAACCTTACAGTGCTCAAGGATCATATGCTAAATAAACCTGGTCATTACCATCCTCACGAGTACAAACGTGCCCCAGTATGGCTTCCAGGTAGATGGAAAATACTAGAAGCCTTGAAGTAACAGCGCATAGATTTCCATGTTTCATGTTTATCGTGCAGCCTAGGCTGGGCTTGAGCCTCTTGCTGAGATTAAAACTGGGCACCATCACTTAACCTCTTTCCTTTAATTAGTTTCTCAGTCTGAACTCGGGGTTCTTCCATGGGGCACTGCATTCTTGCTGTCAGGGGCTTTCTGTGGGCACATGCCAGTTGTCGTGTGAATTCTGTTAACATTGCACTAAAATTTCTTTCTCCAGTTGTAACTTAGTTGTAGAAAATGTGGCTACCTTGATGAACTTCTCTTTCTTCCTCAAGAGTTTTGTTGTTGCTTTCCCCAGATGAGAAAATAGAGAGTTCTGAAATGACTGTGTTTGAGGGGACCATGGAATTTAATATGAAAAAAATTAATATGTGTGTGTACCTGTGTGTGAGACAGAGTATGTGTAAGTATGTGCAAGACATACATGTGTGTCAGCACATGTATGTGGAAGTTAGAGGGGAACCTTGAGTGTCTTTACTATCCCTTCCACCTTGTTTGAAACAGAGTCTCCTGTTTGCTGATGGATATATGAGGCTAGATGACCTTGTCCTGTCTCTGCCTCCTATCTCACTTTCTATGTCCTGGAATTACAGGTGAGTTACCATGTCTGACTTGATATTGGATCAGGGCATGTAATCAAGTCCTCATGTTTGTACACCAAGAACTATGCCCATTGAGTATCTTCCCTAGCTGCATCGATAGAATTTAAAGTGTTCAGAAGTGATTCAAGAGGCTGCCCAAGAAGAACCTGCCTGACCTATGCAGCTGGTGCTGAGTAAATTCCAATACCTCTCATCAGCAGAGCTCTTGGCAAGAGCTTAGCAGCCACTGCAGAAGGACTTCCTCACTGTGACTCTCGGGAGATTTCCACTCCTTTCTGACTCACTGGAAGTGTGCGTACCTGCCTGGCTGTTAGTGCAGAAAGTCATGTATCCATGTCTGTGAAAGAGTAGAGACCCACACGTTCTACCACCAAGCAGAAAATGGTCTTAACACATTGCTTGTTCCACCTCTGTGAGTCTTTGTGGAGGACAAGCTCAGCTGTCATCCTCAGGGGCTTCCTGGGGCAAAGAGAGATCTTATTCCCAAAAGAAAGTAAATGGTACCTGGAGGGAACACACCCACACAGGCACACTCCACATACACAAATATACACAGACACACATACACACAAGCACAGACACACATATGTACATACACACATGCACACACACATATACAAACATACACAGACAGACATATATACACACAGAGACACAGAGATGCACACATAAACACAGAGAGACATTGATTCACCCCTGCATATACATGTAACATTAATAGTTTTCAAAAAGTTATTTTAAAATTTGCATTTTTATAGGCTCTGGGGCTAGTTAACAATCGTTTAAACTTTCATTAATTCTTTTGATGGGATAACCACACTGCCTAGCTAACGATAAGCAAGCAAGCCACATTCTCTCGTTGAGTTAGATTATTGACTATGTCACAGTTGAATGAATTTGAGAATGACTGTTACTACTAAGTCTTCTTCCCAGGAGACTGACTGCTGTCTGACTAGATAACTCACAGCCTGGACACACCCTAAAGTAGGATAACTTTCATTATCTACTAGATGGCAACAAGTTCAGAATAAACAGCTTTGGATTCCACTTGAACCAGTTTCCTTAAAAAAAAAATATATATATATGTATATATATATATATATATATACCTTGTAGCTCAGAGCACTATGCTGATTTTCATAAATGTTTCATGTTTTTATCTCAAATCAATCAGATGAATTAGACTCTGCAGATGAGCACACCAAGGTCTGCTAGGGACACTGTGTACCTTGCCCAGGGTCACTCACCTAAGGGCCTTGTACCTCAGGGCAGTCTGGTCAGAGCCCTTCTCTGATCTGAGTTTCTACTTAACATACTGCTGTTTAAGATGTTACCCTTGACTTGGGACCTTCCAAGCACACAGGAGCACAAAGGAGTCAAAGATGCTTCTAGAACCAGGTGTTTCTGCAGAGATAATGGGAAATGTCTTGGTCTACAATCATTGTACCCATCCTTAGCAAATGTCTGTGTTTACAGTTACCCCACAACCTTCTAAATCCCCAAACATGAAGTCATTGCTTACTATAAAGACCTCTTCTAGTGCCAGGATAGCCAGCAGAACTTACTGGTTAATAATAACTCAGAAACAATACCATCAGCAGTAAGCTCCTAGCAGATTTCGGCTTGACGGGAATTTCACTCTATGTTTTGTAGCCCACCCCCACCACCAAAAGAGCCCACATTTCATAACTAACAGAGCTTACTTCTACTTGAAGTCCTCTGACAGGTGGCTGCACTTCAACTACTGAAGCAGAAAGTCTTCTCTAATTCTTCCAGAAGAAATGGCAGAGAATTGTCAGGTAGGAAGACTGTTAATACTATGTGCTCATTTCCCAAGGTGTTTGAGATGGGGGTGGGAGGGTTAAATTTGCATTTGTATCTTGATCAAGTGCCTCAGTGTTTGGAAGGCATACACAATAATCCAGAGCTCACTCAGCTTCCAGAACCCACAGGACCGGTTCCTTGCCAGTAGTCTGTGATGAGTTTGTAATTCCATGTGGCTTTTCTTGATGCAAAGGGTTTGATGACTGGTGCTTGCAGGCCAGTCTTCATATTTGTCTTTGTGAGTCACCTCCATTATTATTACTGAGGCTTCCTGGGGTGAAACCTATGTCTGTTTTCCTGACATCCCAGTCAATTCTACCAGGTGAGTCTACTTTTAATTTTATGATCTGACTTTGTTAAGTTGCTAATATACAGAAATGTCAATCCTAAATCGTTTTATACTCTGTGTTCTGCCTTACATATAGCTCACCTAGTAAAAGAACTCTAACTTGGATAACTATACACAAAATTTACAAATGATCTCCAGATTGCTGCCCAAACACCCATCCACTTTTGGGTCTCACCCTTGACCTAGTCTATGCCAACATATTGCTGCTCTCTGGTTGCTTTTTCTCTTCTGTAAGACCCTGCTTCTGTCCCTCCCACGCTCATAAACCGAGTAACTGGCTGAATACCAAACACTCTGGAAAGCCTAGAAGTTGTCTACAGCATCCTTGTTTCACACATGGAGAGGATATATCTGCAAAATAACTTTGGGATGCTTTTCTTCTCTAGCATCTCTCTCCCCAGGTTAGAGTCTTTTTGGAAGCTATTTGGACTTGGCTATTCCAAACTTGTGGAAACCCAAATGAAAGCCACCAGGAACCAGCATGCTATGGAAGTCCTCCCAGTACATGGTCTAAAGTTAACACTGGTTCCCTTAGTAGGATGAGCAAAGAATCAGTAAGCACGAGTTTAATGATCTGTGATCTTTGTGATTGACCTGGGAACCTTGGGTTTCGATGCTGAGGGCCCTACAGTGTTCTTTATTGTAAAGATGAGCTTCAGTGTTTGGAAAATATATGTTTATTCTGTTAACAAGCATAGCATCAACCAAGTGTTAATTAACCATGAGGTGTCCAACATTTCAGATATTAATCCACTTAGTCATCATCAAAGCCCTTTGACATGGGTATTATTGATGCCTTCGTTCTGCGGGAGATGGAACCCAGATTCAGAGTGCTTAGTCAGCATTCGGGAGAGGTAGAGCTAGGGTTTAAATCCATAATTTCACACTTGGACGAACTTTCTCTTCACCATACTTGTCTTAGTTACTCTTCTATTGTTGTGGTAAAACACCATGACCAAGGCAACTTATAAAAGAAAGCATTTTACTGGGTGTCTTAGTCAGGGTTTCTATTCCTGGACAAACATCATGACCAAGAAGCAAGTTGGGGAGGAAAGGGTTTATTCGGCTTACACTTTCCACATTGCTGTTGATCACCAGAGGATGTCAGGGCTGGAACTCAAGCAGGTCAGGAAGCAGGAGCTGTTACAGAGGCCATGGAGGGAAGTTCTTTACTGGCTTGCTTCCCCTGGCTTGCTCAGCCTGCTCTCTTATAGAACCCAAGACTACCAGCCCAGAGATGGTCCCACCCACAAGGGGCCTTTCCCCCTTGATCACTAATTGAGAAAAATGCCCCACAGCTGGATCTCATGGAGGCACTTCCCCAACTGATGCTCCTTTCTCTGTGATAACTCCAGCCTGTGTCAAGTTGACACACAAAACCAGCCAGTACACTGGGCTTACAGTTTCACACGGTGAGAGCCCACGATGATGGGGTAAGGACATGGCCTCAAGAACAGCTGAGAGCTTACATCTCACAAGCAGGGGACAGAGAGAACACACTAGAAATGGTGGAGGACTTCGGAAACTTCGAAACCTGTCTCCAGCGACACATCTCCTAATCCCTCCCACACAGTCCTTCCAATGAGCACCGAGTATTCCAGCAATTGAGTTTATGAGGACCGTTGTCATTCAAGCCATTACAGTACACTCTTCCCTCTTTGCTCAGAACAAGACTTGACCTGTCTGAAGCCATTCCGAAAAAGATAAGAAGTTGCCTTCTCAGAGTGATTACCAATACAACAACAACAACATTGTGATGATTAAGTTAAACAGTTCATTTTGTGCTGTATATTCTTATGCCGATTGAGAAAATGCCCTCCATAAGATCCAGCTGTAAGGCATTTTCTTAGTTATTGGTTGGTGGGAGAGAGCCCAGCTCATTGTAGTTGGGGCCACCCTTACACTGGTGGTCCTGGGTCCTATAAGAAAGTAGGCTGAGCAAGCCATAGGAAGCAAGCCAGTAAACAGTACCCTTCCATGGCCTCTGCATCAGCTCTTGCCTCCAGGTTCCTGCCCTGTTTGAGTTCCTACCCAACTTCCTTCACTGATAAACAGGGATATGCCAAATAACACCCTTCCCCCGATGGCTTTTGGTAATGGTGTTTAATCATAGCAGTAACAACCCTAAGAGACATGTAAAATGTTATCCAACTGAGTGTCCAACTGAGTCCATACCTAACTGAAGGCCCTGTCTTTTGTTTTCTCTCTCTGTGTAAGAAAGACCACAAACCCAGGGGACCACTGCATCTTGTCAGACAGACATCTTTCCTCCCACACTCTCTCATTAGCCCCCTGCCATAGAGATATTGATATTTTCATCTAATGTGGCCTGATGTTTATCAAAGTTTTTCACTCTTCAAAACTCTGTCCTTCTCTTTCTTGCAGGCTCCAGTTATTCTGAGAGCTCAAAGGGTCTCCTGGCAAAGAAGCATATTTCTCCTGAACCACTCGGGTATGCCTTTCATTCATGGGCTGGGGAGTCCTCTGAGCAGTTCTTCTTGGGATGTGCCATCAGTTGAGATTTGTAAGTGGGATACTGAGCTCAGGACCTCTTAATGATGTCCTGTTTCTGCCTGGAAGAGCCAAAGGAGGATGCACAGAGGAAACAGGAAGAGGAAATGAGATTTTTAGTGATGAATCTGATGATGTGTGAATCTGAGAGACAGGGTGGGGCAAGGAAGGGGAGAAGATGGAGAGGACACAAAAGGAAACAGGCTGCTTCTCATTTCTCATGCACACTATTGTGTTAGCACTATGTCTTTAGGTCGTGACTGAAGAGAGGAAGAGCGAAACCGAGACAGAAGCAGTAAGGGTGTGTATATAAAGAAGGGAGGGATGCTGAGAGAGGGAGGAAAGGGAGAAGCAATTGGGTGGCGTGAGGAGCAGTGTGACCCTGCTCCTCACAGAGCAGGAATCCCACTTAGAACCTCGGCTTGAGGCACACAGCTGCCCTCTCCCCACCCCCAAACTGAGGCAGTTGTAAATCTTTTCTCTCCTCCAAGCCTTAAAAGCTAAACAGCTAAGGTAAGAAATGGTAAAAGATTGACAACTAATTGATAAGCTGAGCTAATGGAGCAACTGCTGCTGTTCTTATGGATGTTAGCTGGGCAGAAGCAGCTCTGAGACAGAGCAGGACTGTGACAGAGCAGGGAGGGGCAGGAGATGTAGAGCAGGGGTACTAAGATACAGTCTCTTGGGTGTTTGGGGGGGAAGCTGGGCCTGTCACTGAGATGGAAATACAAAACTTTTGGTAGGAAAAGATGGATAAACTTGAACTTGAGTTACCTTGGGACACACAGTCACTGATGTCTGATCTGCTGCTGTCGGGTTCACACAGCCCGTGCTGAAACTCTACTCTGTGTATTAACATAGAGCTATAAAAGGCCCCTATCATACCAAGTCGAGGGTAGACTCAGTGGCTCCAGCAACTGGCTATCAAAGGAGACTCACACACATGTAAAAGCGCTCGTCCCCCGTCGGTGAAAGACACCAGCCAAGTACATCTGAAGATAGAAAAACATTATTCAGGAGACACAAATTATCATCCCTAAGAACATTATAATTTAATTTGGGCTGAACTTATTATCCAGGGAGGGTTAAACTTTCATTGGAAAGGAAGGTGGGTCATACAGCAAGTTGTGCAATCTGTATCAGAACTTGGTTTTTGCTTTTGTTTTTATATTTGCCTCATCCTACTGTGATGCGAAGCATCCATCCTTGCTACCTCTGTTTAAGGCCCCGTAGCCACAGCAACTCCATCCATCCATGGCATCTCCTTGCTGCTAGAATGTCCTACTCAGAGATTTGACATAGGAGGGGGCTTTTCTCGATAGTGGGAATGAGTTCGTGACCCTGGCCCTGTGCTGTTGACAACATGTCTCTGGCTTCTTCTCTCTTCATTGGTCCTTTGAACCCAGCCGCATGGCAACTACCTGAAAGATGCTCATGTCACCCAGCTTGTCCATCTCTTAGCTCCAGGTCTTCCAGTCTTGCTTGTAATGTAATATGGCTTTGTAGCTGACTGCAGCCTTTCCCAGACTCTCTGGGAATAAGAGAGAAGTGGGCCAGTGACTTGAGTGACAGAGCCCACAATCCCCAGGACATCATAAATGCTGGCTTAAATTACAGAATCTGTTCTGTGGACATCTGAGTAGATTGTAATCCCCTCTTCCTTGTCTCCAACCATGGACCAAATGTTTCTGATAATAAGCCTTCTTACCCAAGCCCACAGGAGAAGCGAGTGCCCGGCATGGCTAACCTTTGGCATTGCGCACAGCACTATCACCTAAAGTTTCACCTAAGAACTGCATCATCAAGTTAAAAAAGACAAATTTCATGATGTTTTCAAGTAGATTTATTGGTGGAGGAGGGACTGCAGATTGGACACACCTGAGTCTCGCCACCAAATCAAGATTTCCCATGGCAGGTGGGAAATGGTGGAATGGGAGAAGCCACTCTCTTTTCATTTTCTGCTTTGCAGCTCTAGCTTGTAAAATCTCAAAACTCTGGCCACCATTCCTTGTTTCCTCCCCTCATGACAGAGGATTAAAAAGTGTGATTAAAAAGCAACTAGAATTCACTTCTTGCACTATCTGCTCCTTGCCTCCTCCCCACCTCGCTGCTTCTCATCT
Source organism: Mus caroli (assembly GCF_978045245.1). Lineage (NCBI taxonomy): Eukaryota > Metazoa > Chordata > Mammalia > Rodentia > Muridae > Mus > Mus caroli. The sequence continues at coordinate 127,140,336 of NW_028227258.1, forward strand.
GCGTGCTCCATCAATGGCCAGTTGTCTCTGCGGGGTGTGTGAGAATGAGGCCCAGCAATTATGCTTTCCACAGCTCCTATCTCCAACCAGGCAGGTCTAGGGTTTCGGAAGGCCTCATGGCAAGCCTGACTTTGTTCCCGTAACAACCTCCTGTGGATGTTGTCTCCTTGAGATAGATCGCTAGGGGAGAGCCACCCTGGCTATCTCCCCACTGTTCTGAAGCCACCTGGCCAGCTTTCTTGTTGAGCGGGCTGATTATCCCAGAATAACCTAGTACTGCAACGTAGCAGAAGCAGTAGACTGTTGCCCATGTGAAGAACTTCAGCACAAGCAACCTGTCTTTTGTATAATCATTTCATTGTAATAATTCACTTATTGACCTTTAACTGTCCAGATCCAAGCACAGTAACAACAGTGACTACAAAAATGGGCGGGAGTGGGGGTTGGGGGTGCACAAGTTGAGTATCTTGTGAATTATTGGAGGCTAAAGCTGTTTGGAGAAAATGTTATTAGAAACTGATAAAATCTACTGCATCTCAGAAAAAAATGGGCAGCAAAAACTTTGATCTAGGAGAGGACCAGAGGCTTCTGGGTTTAGATGCTGCTCAGCCCTTGGGGAACACGGTGTTCATGGTGACTCTGCCTCCGGGAGAATACCCCTCCACAGTGCACCAACATTCAAACAAAGCAATGGACAATGTGAAACCTCTATGTTTCCTGTGATTATTCTTTTCCCTCTTTCTCTTTTTCAGACAGAGCAGCCCAGGCTTGCCTCAAGCCCCCTGCACAATTGAAGTGAGCTCTGCCTTCACTTCCCAAGTGTACACTGTGCCCAACTTCTTCCCGTGAGTGTGAGAGTCTGTGTCTCCGTTTAGTTTTCACTGTCCTGGCTCTGTATTAATTGCACACATAGCCAGAGTGTCAGTAGTGTGAGTATAGACATCCACCAGCTAACCAGAAACAAATAGAGGCCTGGTAATTCCTCCAGAAGACTCAATGGTGCTAGACTCATTTATTTGAGCAGTGAAATCATATGGTTTTATAAATGAAGATACGTTTGTCCCAATGTACATCTTTATGCATGAATTCAAACACACCTTACAAACGGTATTTTTTGAAACTCTGAGGATTAAAATACACTTGTACATATTTGCAACTTGGATGCTTTAAGAACTTAATTCACATTACAACTAACAGTTAATCACAAACTTGGTGGCCCAGGAGAAGCCTGTTACATCTCTGAGGAGGAGGAGGAGGAAGGCCAATTTATAGTTGATCAGAGTAAGTGCTTGTGGGCTCCTGTTACAGCCAGCCTGGCCCCAGTTCAGAGCAGGCATATGGAAGACTAATTTGAAAAGGCTGGGGGTAGAATGTAGTTTATTTGGTACAGTGCTGGCCTGGCATGCATTAGGCCTTGGGTCTGATCTTTAGCTTCTCACAAAAACAGGAAGAGTAGCACCTGCCTGTATCCTAGCATGAAAGAGGTGGAGGCAGGAGAATCAGACTTTCAGTGCCATCCCTGATTATATAAAGAGCTTGTTGAGACTAGCCTGAACTAAATGAGATCCTGTTGCTAATAATAACAATAAAAATAATAATAATAATAATAATAATAATAGACTGTTTAGTGTCTGACAAATGACAATTCTGGTTTCCTCTTCATAATAACAATAAATAACACTGTTTATGGTAGCAGAGCAAATGAGAGTCGGCAGAGGAGGTGGTGGAGAAGAGAGTAAGGAGAGGCATAGTCCCAGGTTTGGATGGCTGCAGGCAGAATGGTGGCAAAGACAGGATTCAGACAAAGTTATGAAGTGTCCTAGTACTGATGGTTCTGCTCCTGTCTACACCCACCACAGCTCCAGAGGAGAGTTTGACTTCCAGAATCCGTGGGAAGAGTGAGGTAGAGGGAGACATTTCTCCAATATAGAGAAATGCCAGGGCATACACAATATGGGACACTTAAGTCCCACTAGAAACAAAGTAGTGAAAAGTCTAGACTATGGGGCATCTTTACCTCGTGCCTAACAGCGTGAGTGTTAGCTGCAGTGGATGACTGTGAGGAGAGATGCACTCAACAGCAAACACATTCTACTGATGGACAGAAGGACCATGCTACGTACTGTATTCTGCCCTTCAAACCCCAGCCGAAAGGTATGGCCTTGTGCTTTCAGTTGCTACTCTTTCTTACAAAACAGTCTTCACACACAAAATTTCCAGAAGTTACTGGAGTGGGAAACACAGTACCCACCAGGAATCTGAAAGGCAAATAGAAAATAAAGATGTGACGTTTTAATCTCTTAAATGGTGACATTTTAATTCTAGATAATTTTTGTTTCTTTCATGCATGCTGAAAGCATTAAATTATATGTATAGGGGGGAAATGGGGCAGGAGAGAACTGGCCGGGACTCTTATAAAGAGACCTGGTAATAAAACGAAGCTCTTATTTGTAAGATATTGTTGATTGTTCAAGCTTCAAAGTAGTGATGTCACCTGGTACAGATATGATGAAAAAGAATAAGGATTCTCTTTTCCTTTCAAGTATCTGAAGCTACAGATTTCACGCAAGCACCTTCATGCTTCTCCGAAAGCTGATTTAATGCTTCCGAGATAGAAGGTGTTGAGTCGCAGCATTCCGCACGTGCATTTTGTTAGGCGTGCGTTTTCCTCTCTCTCTCCCTCTGTGTGCTTGCCTGTGTGCCCCTGTGCCACAGTGTTTCTCAGGCTCCTCCTACAGTGGGTGCTCTTGTGAGCAGAAGGGCGAGAACCCATGGAGCTTGTGCATTCACCGAGGGGATCCACTGGCTGTAGGCATGCGTGTGGAAGAGCGTACAGTCAAGCTGAGCTCTGGCAGACTAGTGGGAATTATTCAGAAATGTTTTCTTTCTTTGCACAGAAATCTACTGGTTTTTTTTTTCCCCTCATGAGATGAGTAACCTATATTGTGTGTGCGTGCATGTCTGTATGTGCACATTTATGTGATGGAAGGGGGCACTTGCTTCTCACCCCACGCTCACCCCTACCCCCACCTCCCGCACTTGGATTATGACTGTAATCCACCATGCCCTGCCTTTTGTGGGCTTGTTTGTTTGTTTGTTTACATGTGACTTCTGGAAATCAAACTCAGGTTCAAACTTTGCTAGCTGGGACATCTCCTCAGCCCAATAGACTAGAAGAGTACATTCCCCATAGCTCTCGCCTCCCTACCCCCAGCTTCCTAACAGTAACACCTTATGTAGTTAGAGTAGCATAGAAGGCCCACCCACCAAGGGAAAGCTGTTACCTGGTCAAGTAGAGAATATGTCTAGCCCTGCAGAGTCTTGATGTGCCAGGGTGTGGGGATCAGGGTGTGGGGGACTCCACCATCTCTGAGGAGAAGGAGACAGAGGAGAGATGGTTTGAGGGTGCACTGAGGGAGGGTAGTGGTCAGGGTGTAAAGGAAATAATAAGTAATAGATTAATTAATTAATTAATTAAAGTCTGTAGGTTGCAGACTTACCGTTGTGTTTTTCCTTAAGAGTTAACCTAGTTGGGCAGGTTAATCACCTAGTCAAGGGGGGCAGCTTTCCTGAAGCTGTACCAAAGGCACGGGGGGGGGGGGATAATTGGCCCTTTAATAAGATAATGTGCTTTTCCTTTCTAGATTTCTTATTAGGAACAGTCCCTACAGGCCACCATGATGGTCTGTCTGCTCCATAGCCTTTTCTTTTCTTTTTTTCTTTTCTGTCTCTTTCTCTTAGTTGCTGGTCAGAGCCTCAATATGCTTTCTCTGATGCTTTGAACTTGAACATTCTCTCCCCAAAGCTCTCCTGTACAGCATGTGGCGCCCTGTCCACCACATGGCCAACTGTCAGGCTGGCTTCCTTCAAAAGGTGTGACTTCTTCTTTCCCTCTCCTAGCTTCCTCCCGTAGGCAGCTGCCAAGATTTACAGCATGCCTGCCTTGGGGTTTTTCTTTTTAAACTTTCATTTGAGAGTGTTCCTAAACTACTGTATTAACAAGACAAAAACAAACAAACAAACAAAAAACAAGAGGCCCCAATTTATCCGGCTTCATGTGGTGACTCTGGAAGTACTCCCTTAAATTTCCAGTTATATCACTAATGTAGTACGTGTGTTATAACAATAAACCTGGACTGATACATTCTTATGAGCCAGCCTCCATAGCTTACACAGAGATCCCTCCCTGCCATGTGTGCATATGTGTGTGTGTGTGTGTGTGTGTGTGTGTGTGTGTGTGTGTATCTCTCCCTGTGTGGATCTCTGTGTGTGTGTTGCATACCTGGGTTTTTAGCAAATGCACAGTGTCCTGTATCCAATATTATAATACCCTACAGAACAACCTGGACCCCTAAGATGCCCCTCTCCATCCACATCCCTTCTCTGGGCTTCTGGCTAGTCTGGACCTGTTCCTGACTAACTCCACAGCCTTGCCTTTTCCCAGAATACCATATAGTTGGATCACAGAGCATGGAGGCCCTTTGGCCATGTTTCCCCCACTTAGTAAGGCACATTCAGTGATCGTCCCCATCTCTGCATGCTTTGACAGCCATGTTCGATTGTACATCACATAAGAAGTCTGTCATCCAGAACCTAGACAAGGACCAAATGAACGTGTGATGCATTCTTTCTATCTTGTTTTCATTGATGATAAGAGTGATGTTTGTGTGCACAGTACTTACACTCCTCAGAGGTCTCTCACCAGATAGTTAAATCAATATCAAGAATCATCAGATTGTGACGTTACTCATGACAGGTGGCGAGTCTGTCATTTCCAGATGATCATCTATGGAGTGAAGCCTCCATTTGTGGGTAGGAAGGTTTTTGCAGAATTTCTGAGGCTGTGGTTGTTATTCTTCTTACTCAGTAGTCTCCCCCAGTCTTCAGGAAAGCACATAATTATGTCACAAGGCATATGACATTTTGCTAGGAATGATTAAACCGGCTTCCTAAAAGTCTGTAAACTCTACTTCCCCAGAAGATCTGAAAAGACCCATTTTTCAACCACTTTGTTAAAGTATGTTGACATCCTTTGGGGTGTTTAAAGTAGAAAGTTTGGACTTACATATGAGGTATTGAGAAGGGAGATAGAAGAGGGGGCATTGTGTGGCCAGAGGCATGAGGGATAGGTAGACAGGGTCAGGGTCAGAACTTTGAATCCTTTCCTGACTGACATGTTGGAATCAATAGGAAGAGGGGAGCCTGATGGAGGCCCTGGACATCTATGAAGGCACAACTAAAGGTCCACACGTCCTTGGAAGAAAAATAGAACTCAAAAGATTTTGGAGGCATGGGGCAATAGCTCCACCTGTTCTAGGTTTGTGGTCCCTTGTATGAGAAAACATAAAGGTGGAAAATAAAATTTGTATTTAGTGCCATAGTCAACAAAACTGTGTTTGGCTGTGGGTATAGATTAGTAGGTAGAGAGCTTGTTACCCAGAGCCCTGGGTTCAATCCCCACCACCACATATACCAGGTATGGGAAGTGTTTCTCTATAATCACAACACACAGGCAAAAGCAGAGGAATCAGAAGTTTAAGGCCAGCCTAGGTGACACGAGGCTATGTCTCACAAACAAACAGAAATTGAATAAAATAAAAATGACTCTATTTAAAAAGAATTCAAAAAAATACAACTACATGCTATTAAGACTTTGCCTTGAAAGCTGGTTATAGAGACATGTGACTTTAATGCCAGCACTTGGGAGGCAGAGGCAGGCAGATCTCTGAGTTTGAGGTCAGCCTGGTCTACATAGTTAGTTCTAGGACAGCCAGAGATACTTAGTGGGACCCTGTCTCAGCACAACAAAACATGACTGGTCAAACTCCAGGGTGTTTGGTAAAAGCAGTTCCCATCTAACAGTCCTGAGAACTGTCCACCAAGCTTGGAACAGATTAGAGGGATGGGCCAGGATGGACGGAGGCAGGTTTGGAAATAGCCAGCTGCAGTTGCAATCAATAATGCCCTGAACCCGGGATATGCATTCTCCTAGGCGTGCTGAGTGGGGATTCCACAGTGCATCCCCAACTGTGAAAATTCCTAAGCTATTTTTAAATCTCAACTTTGGTTTCTCTTAGGTGGTTTTCCTAAAAGAAGATAAAATGAATCATACAGTAGCTATGTGAAAATGTCTATACAAAATTTTTCTGAATTTACAGATATCTTTCTGTTTGCCCAGTAAAATTTACTGGTCCTTTTACAAGGGTGTTTTTGTATTCTCGCACTAACATGGCTCCGCGTGACTCCCTCTCTGTCGTTGTCTGTCTTCTGTTATATAAGATCTTGCAGCTGTCTCTACCATGATCACACTTCGAGAGTCAAAAAAAAAAAAAATGTATTTCAGGTGTTGGAGATGAAGGAGGTTGCGTGAGTTTAACCTTCCTTGGTACCCTTGTGAGCTTCTGTGTTTAATACTTGTTTTATCTGAAGCCTGTGGAGGTTCTAAACTATTAGAAGACACACTTTCTGAGAACTACCTTTCTAGTAGCCTGAAGATATACCATTGATGTTGGGCAACAAAGTTATTCTCTGTAATCCTCTTCATGTCATAAATGAAAAAGAAGACGGAGCTAGCTTCATCTGAACTTTGGGCAAACCATTTGCTCAAAAGGATCATCAAAGGACCCGGCCCTGCCAAAATAATATTTAAAAAAAAAAAAAAGAGAGAGAATCCGGCAGAAAGGGAAAACATTGAGGAGCACGCACAAAAATGAAATTGGTGCAAATTACCTCGGATGTTATCGGAGAGAGACAAAACAACCCCCACCGCAGCCCACAGGAAAGCCACACAAGCCAGATTGAAGTTCTAGCCCTCCCTGTAACCATCTTTCAGCAGCTTTCTCTCTTCAATGCTTTAACCTAAAAAAAGAAGAAAAGAAAGAGAAAGGGGGAAAAAAGGAAAAGAAGAAAAAAAAGAAAAGAAGAAAACCTACCCATTGTTCGGTCCTCTATTGATCCTTCATTCAAAGTCATCCACTCTGCATTAATTACCACCATCTTCCAGGCACAGGGGCGCTCAAACTCATCTTGTTTTCAAAGAAGCATGCTGCTCCCCTCTTCTGCTATTTGTATGCAAAGCCTGATGAAAATTTCACCCTAATACTTTGAGATTTTCCCCCTAATTTTTGCATACTGTAATTGTTCATAAGGGGGGTGGGAAGACAAAAGAATGATCCCAGGCTTCCAGGACAGTTGTTTGCTTGGCTTTCATTTTTCTTTCCAGCTGTGACACAGGCAAAGGGGCTTTAGCAGGTGTCCTGCCTGCTCTCGGATAATTTTTAACTTTCCGTCACTTGCTTTCATGTCTGCACACTCTGAGGAGCATTTTACTCTCGCTCCCTGGTGCTGTCTGCCCCCTGGCTAATATCAGTCTACTATCGGGATTTTTTTTTCCCTAGAAGTCTCCCTAGAAGGAGAGAGGTGAGTTGGGAGTTCAAAAGTCCCATCTAGACATTTTAATTGCAGTGTACATAATTGTCTATCTGATGCCCACTTTCCCCTCTTTCTGATTGGTTTAGTCAACTTCAAATCTGCAGGAAGTGCAATGCTGGTTAATAGAAAAATGAATGAGGACTTGTCTGTCCACTTCCCAGCTTTGATTCTCTAATGCCATGTGAACATCAGCCAGGAATGGCAGGGTTGGCTCTGTAATTAAACTTTAATAAATGGAACTTAAATGGGAAACTTATTTTTATAGGCAGGTTCCAATACCAGTGCAAATTCGTGATTTCCCATTTATTCACTACAAAACAAATATTTATGTTGTTTTTCGAAAGCAAAAATGAAGGATGAAATGAGATGTCTAACTAACAGAAAGGCAACTGGTTCAGGCAAATTGAAGAATAACTGTATGTACCAAAGTGACACAGACTGTTGCAGGCAGACAGAAATTGCTCTAGCTTTTTCTTTTCTGCCCTTTTCCTTTTTGTTGTTGAGGACACTGAAGCCTAGATTGATAGTGACTTATCCAGTGTCACCCAGGGCAGGTGGGAAATTCTCACCCAATTAGAGTGGTGGTAGTGCATCTTCCTAGCACACCTGGAACGGCACAGCTATGGAAGTCTTGGGTGGGCCGTTGAGCTATAGGTGCAGTACACAGCATACCATGCCATCAATGGCACCATGTCAAGGCTGTGTCACCCTTCAGACTTGGTCAAGCTTCCATATCACTGCCTGCAATGTTTGAAGTAGAATCAAGGTTTCCAAAATGATTGTGATCATTACTGTAACTGTTACTGTTATTACTGGTGTAGCTCCAGTGGTTTCATAATGACTGCGGTCAGCCTCTTCATATGGGCAGCGTCTGTACTGAAAATCATTTGTACCTCATGTATGCCGAGCATGTGTGCGTGTGTGTGTGTGTGTGTGTGTGTGTGTGTGTGTGTGTATGAGAGAGAGAGAGAATGTGAGAGAGTGTGAATGTGTGTATGAGTATGTGTATGTGTGTGTATTAGAGAGAGTATGCGAGAGTGTGAATGTGTGTATGAGTGTGCGTGTGTGTGTGTGTGTGTGAGAGAGAGAGAGAGAGAGAGAGAGAATGTGCGAATGTGTTATGGGTGTTTGTGTGCATGTGTGTGTATGTGTGTGTGTGAGAGTGTGAATGTGTGAGAGAATGTGAGAGAGTGTGAATGTGTGTATGAGTGTGTGTGTGCATGTGTATGTGTGAGAGAGTGAGTGTGAATGTGTGTATGAGTGTGTGTGTGATTGTGTGTCAGTGTGTGTATAGGTATCATGTGTGTATGAGTATGTGTGTGTGTGATTGTGATTGTGTTTGTATAGGTACTATTTGTGCAAGTCAATTATCAACTTCAATACTGTAACCAGCATCTCTTCCAGGTAAGGGGAATTTAAAACTTTGAATGGTAATAATAAGAGCTCAGAGCTGCAAAGGAGCTAATGGATCATCTAAATTCATTAACTCTTTCATTGACAGAACTCTCCCTACTTCACATTACATTTCTTACACTAAACAGCACAAGGTGTCACAGAATAGCCCAAACCCAGTTGGAGAGGAAGCCAAAGCCTATGCGTAAGGACCACTGCTTTAGAATTGCTTATTCAGAACAAACTTGATGTAATTATTTCTAATGGGAACAAATGATCTCATGTGTTAAATATTCACAGTAACTCCAGCTTTGCATGTGACTCGACAGAGGCTGTCAGGAAGGCGTTGCTGAGTATGTAACTCGAGGTAACTGTAACAGGATTTAGACTCAGGTTCATAGGTTTGAATACTTGGTCCCCCGCTGGTGTAACTGTTTGGGAAGGATTAAGAGGTGTGGTCCTCCTGGAGGCCTTGTGTCACTGGGTGCAGGATTTGAGATTTCGAATGCTGGTTGTCACCAGAGTCTTTCTGAAATAAGCACCTTGACACCAATGAGAATGGAAGAGAAAAAAATGTCACAGGTGGACCAAAGCCAGGACAGCTGCTGAAAGGGCAGTGCCTAGCCTCATCTTATACTCTAAAACCACAAGGTGGGGCAGGCAGGAAAGTAAGACTTTATAGACATGTATGTGGCAGTCAGCAGGTTGCCGAGGTGGACAGCAACGTCCCTATAGTCTTAGCTATTTCTCTAGGTCATTCAGTGCCAGGGAGCAAGTGAAGTCACGCTTGACAAATAGGTAGGAGCATCTATGCTGTAGGTAAGTCACTAGTAAGTTAGTATCTAGGAACTGGTCTTTCCCTTACTCTACTTCACTATGACAATCCCAGTTAGTGTTCTCTGTCTACTCTCTATAGATGGAGATGAGAGCTCTCAGCTATGATTCAGTGCCTAGGCTCCATCCCTGCCTGCTATGTCCATATTGCCTGTCACCATGGTCATGGACTCCAGCCCTCCAAAGCCATGAGCCCCACAGCAATAGAAAAGCAACTAAGATAGGCCCATCGTTGAGGTGCTTCACTGGTTCCAAGCACTAGCACTGGACTGGACCTGCATCAGAGCTCAGAGTCCATGGCCACTTTGTGCGCGGCCGTGGCCAGCCCCAGACCTCTCTGAGCTTGGCTTTCCTCACTTAGGAATATGGCACTCAGCCTCCTCCCTCTCCTGTCTTCCGCAGGCAGTTGGAGCAGCTTGAGGTAGAACAATGTGATCCAGCCAAAGCAATCTTCAAAGTACAATGCATGGCCTCAAATTTTATGATGAGTAATGTTTCCCGTATGAAATTTCAGCGGATTCTAAGGACTTGTCATTAAGTTTAAAAAGTGAATTATATCTTGGAGTATAAGCAAGTAAATAAGTAAGAACTCTCTTGTTTTCAAGTAGAAACAGAATACCATTATCAGCTTTAGCCTCTTAAAAAAGAGACCTACAAAGGCGCCTTTTGTCTGAGTGTGTGTGTGTGTGTGTGTAAGATAATCTTTATTTAAAATCAAAGGGAAACCCTTCGTAGCCTTTATGACTCTGTTTGAGATGTAGCTCCATTTTCTAGGCATTCAGGAACAATTCTTGCTTTTTAGTTATGAGTAATCAATAATGCATACTATAATATGAGAAACTCTGGATGGAAACACAGACTTGGAGAGGCAATCTGGGGGCCCCTCCCAACCTCTGCCACCAGCTGACTGGAGAAAACAGACAGGAAATGGGAGTGCCCAAGGTCAGCAAGCCCAAGCTTGAAACAACCAGAGGCAGCTCCTGTCTCTGTGCCACCACATTTCTACCCTGGAGGACAGAGCTGAGCACCTACAGTGTACTGTATACCCTGAAGGTCAGAGCTGAGCACCTGCAGAGTACTTTATACACTGGGGGACACACATTTGAGAACCTACAGTGTACTTAATGCCCTGGAGGACAGATTTGAGCACCTACAGTATACCCTGGGGCAAAGAGCCGAGAACCTAAAGTGTACTTTATTAAATTGTAAATCCCCAGTGAAAAAATTTGTCTTCAATTTCATAAAGGCTTTAAGATATCAAGGCTACCCTAGAAGCCCCTGACCACTATGCCAAGGAAGGCATGCTGAACTAGAGGGTATTTGTATATGGGTGTGTATTTGTACTGTATGCATGTGTGCTCACATGCATGTACATGCACATTTGTGTGCATATGTGTACAGTGATATGTATATATGTGTGAAAGTGGGTGAGCATGTGTATCACCCACACCCGCACAAGGAACATGTATGTGGTATGGGAAGAAGAGGAATGATGTCACAGGAAGGGAGCAGACCTAAGGATGAAAGCTTCAATCCTTTTTCTCTTCCCCAAACAGAGAGGACCAGTGCATGTTGGTAGGAACAGCCATGCTCTCACAGCACCCAGCTCCTCACCTCTCAAAGCACTTGGCTAGCCAAGCAACTTCCTCTTTTTGACAGTCTTCAAATATAACCTCAATGCACAATTGTTCCCGATGCTCAAACATGTTGTGATGTGTCTCTCACATGACAACAGCAAAGAGCACATGGCTTTGATTGTTTTGAGGCCTAAGAAAGTCTCAGGGAGCATTGCAGAAGTGGGGGCAGAAAGGTTCTAAGAGGCAGAATATCAAGGAGTTTGCTATGAGATTTCGTGAAGTGGACAGGGCAAGCCCCTCAGGCCTCAACCTTACAAAGAACTACAGACAACTAAGGAATGTTAAGAGCGGGAGACATGGTCTTCCTAGGGAAAAGCACACCAGTGGGTTACCCAGTACCAAACAGCCCTGAAAACACACATACAAGCAACATTATACAGACTGAGCAGAGCATAACTAGGAGTACACACACATGCATAACGCACACACACACACACACACACAAAAATACCACACACACACACACACACACACACATACCACACACACCACACACACATACACACACTACACTGTCACACACAGCATGCACACCAACACACACACACACACACACCACACCAACACACACACACAATACACACACACAGCACACACAATACACATACACAACACACACCTACACAACACACATACTATACACACAACATACCATCACACATACCACACACATACACACTACACATACCCACACAGGCCACACACACACAACACACACTACCACCACCACCAACAACAACAATAAATGGAAGAAGAGGCAAAGGACTTGAAACAGAACAGTGAGGGCTGTATGGGATGCTTTGGAGGAAGGAACAGGAAGGGGAAAAGGATGTAATTAATTATTATAATCTCAAGGAGATTAAAAGAAGTTATAAGAAATGGGATTATTCCTCACCTCTCAAAGAATTGTAATCTTAAAAAATTAAAAAACCCACCAGTTCTTTTCAGGAAAACATAGGCATCAGGAAGGCAGATAAACGGTAACTGTAGTTAGAAGCACATGGTGTAGCAAGGAGACACAAACCCTGTGTACGTGTGAAATATTAGCATGTGTGGACGTTGATGTTGACACACGTGTCAGATCTGCCACTGCTCTGCATTTGAACATTAAGATTAGATAAGATACAAGCTTCCTGCAACATCCATTGATTTTACTTCCGTCTTTTACCTCAGCATCCGCGAACCATATATGAAAAGCTTTTTCCCTGTATGGGAACACACCGCCCCTGTAAGGGAATGTCTGTCTTCCTAACCCAGCAGGTCTGTACCCTGCCTGGAGCTCCTGTGACAGACACTTGCAGGCGATCCTTGATGCCTCTTTTGAGTTCCCAGCAGACGAAGCATCTCCTGTCAGATGTTTACTTTCTGGAATGTTTTGCTTCTTCATCATAGGAGATTTTTTTTTAATTATTCATCAAGGATTATTAAGCTCTTAAGGGAAGTATAACCAGCCATTAATGTCAGTCTTTCACCAGTGTGCTCATTTCTAACACTATTTTCAGGTCACTTGGTGATGTTAATAAGACAAATTTCCTGACGTAGTTCAGTTTACAAAGCCCCGATAAAAATGCAGTTTGTTAAAGTTGGTTGATGTGTAGAACAAAACTGTTTCTCAGATGGTTCAGCTTAAAGTATTGATGTCACTCAGGGCATATTCAAATGTCCTTGCACAAAAGACCAGCTTCCGCCCCCATCACTCCTCTGCCCAGACACCCAGTCACTCCTTTTTCCCTGACAGTTTTCATAGGCTCACAGATTCTTCGTGAGGTCACTAACTGGAATTCTAGGAGTAGAAGAGGAACTCAGAAAATACCAGCTATGCTTACAGAAAGCATATTGACAACTATCATAATATTAAGAATTCTGGGGGGGTGGGGCTTTTATCTTTATCAGTCACATTCTAAACCAGTACCATGGATTATTGGTCTACATGTTTTAAAGGGTTAATAATATTTCCTGCGTCACATGATTAAAATCTAAAGTGGCAATATTAAGAGGATTAGAAAATTACCCATGGAAACATATTTATGATCAAAAGTATTTTCCAGTGTTGCTACTTGAAACAGGGTAAAGTCTCTCAGAACACAGTGGCCTAAACATTTCCAATACTCTAAGCAAAGACAGATGGTCCACGGCCCCACGAGCTGCTGCGGTTAATGTTACCAAGTCCATTTTACATATCTAAGGACATATGCTCAGTAATTTTCACAGAGTCATAGCTAATAAATAGCAAATCTATCTTCAAACCCAGCCTTTCTTTGATAAAAATAAACAAGCAAGATTGGTAGAACACCTGAAGCTCTCTAGGGTCTCTGGAGGAAGGTAAATATTACAGCAGATATTGACAACTGAAAGTCTACTTTTCAATCTGATTTTTTTTTCCAGTGAAAGAGTTAGAAATGTCATTTTGTTTTCATCGATTTAATTCCACCTTTCCCAGAGTCTCTGAAAGCAGGAGTGATTTTTACTTATATTTTATATGCTAATTCCTGACACGCAAGAAGAAAAACATTGAGTCCCCTAATTCTCCTAACAACCGTGTCATGAGTTCTGAAATGGCTCTAAATAGAACTCAGAAACACGACGGCACAATGCCTCCTGATATTGCTCAAAATTCAAACCGTACAGAACGAAGAGATAGATCAACAACAGCCAAAGTTTTTGTTTTCCCAAAAGCATTTCCAGTATTCAAAAGGCTAAAGGGGTAGGCACAAGGCTCCACGTGCTGTGAAGGCCAAACCCCTCAGCGTCGGGAGGTCCCTCAGTGATGCCACAGGATGCTGCTCTTCAGTGCACCTGTGATGGAGGTGCATAAAGCCACTCCTCTTCCCTCTCTCCATATTTGGGACTGGTTTCACCTGGCTACACTTTGACCAGCAAGCACCTGTCCATTAGGGAAGGTGACAGCTTGTTCCGTGAAAAGTTAATTTGCTCCCATTCCTGTTGCACCCCCCTTTAAGATGTGTAGACAAAGGTGCCCACAGTGACCTTTTCACCTCCCAGGTACTTCCTTACCCACAGCGGTTTCCTGAGAATCGGCAGTGGCGCATGCAGAGCTTGCCCTTTTCCCTCTTGTTCTGTTGTTTGTTTTGCCCAAACTGCTGTGTTTGCACTGAACACAGCTAGGAATCCTGGACCATCTCTCTCTGCCTCCTGTCTGATGTGTAAACAGCATCCGAGAAGCAAATCCTCGAGCTGCCTGCCTGGCTTGGGAAGTGCAATTGCCGACTCTTGGACAGAGCCAGGTTTAGCAAAACACATCTTTCAGGTACATAGCTGTGTTTGGTTTCCTACCAGCTCCAAACCTGCGTTCACGTGGTCTTTCCTCTTTAAAAAACGGCTCTTGTCTTTCAAACACTAATTTGTCACTTAGGACGGCTAAGCAGAAACTGCCTGGGATGTTGCAGACAGAACTTGTTGCTTTAGTTGAGTTCTGTGATTCCATGATTCAAGGGGAAGGGGGACAAAGTCAAATGTTCACTGATGAAATTAATGTCCAACCAGGTTATTTTGGCAAGAAGGTGGCGTGAAGTAGAACTTAAGTTGGTTTTGGTTTGGTTTTTCTCCTAAGAGCTTCTTTACGTCCTGAATAAACTTGGTAACAAGAAACAGTGGTAGATTGGAAGACGGTTCCTTGCAAAAAAGAGGACTGGAGTTTGCACAGAACCCATGAAGAAAAGGCCAGGCGTGCTAGTGTGTGCTTGTGAACCAGGCTTGAGTATCAGGAGGACCCTTGAACCCCGGGCCAATGACAGACTCTGTCTTACAAACACAACCAAAACAACATATAGAGAAAGATGTACCTGGGAAGAGGGAGCAGAAACACAAAAACAGAGGCTGCCTTCTGAGGCAGAAGCAGTGTGCTTTGGTTGAAGGATGGCCCTTGAGGTTGGCTTCCCACCTCCATAATCATGGTCACAAACACGCACTGTGCACACATGTACATCGCCACACATGTACGTTTTTTCCTAAGCAAATAATTTACTTATTGTAAATTAGTATCTTAAATGCTTAGCTTGCATGGCTTTGTGTGCTGCTAAAGGGCTGCTGTGGACTCTGCTCAGCACACTTAGCTCTCAGAGAAAGGCTGAACCAAGTTCTATGCATGTCTAATTCCCCAGTCATGCCTAGTTCTTGGCTTATTTTCATGAGTTATCTTTATGCTTGAGTCTCATTAAAACCTTCCACTTACCTTGGCATCAAGGCTCACAGAAAACACAACCCACTTCTGGGAAGGTTCTGTGCACTTGGGCAGAAAACCTAACAACTCCTGAAAACCAATTTCTCTCTTTGAAAATAGGTTGGTGTTTGAGATTCTTGGTGCAAATAAAACCAGGGAAAGTGTGAAGGTTAGTAAAATCCAGCTCTCCCCCGAGTGTTGTCTTCAGCATTTTAAAGACAGAAGAGAAGGATGGACCCGGCTGAGAACCAGTCCGTAGCTCAGTGAGTGGCTTTGGATAGAATAAGCCACCTTGCCTGTCTTAGTTTCTTTGGTCCTTACTGGAGGTCCTCTCTGATGTTCTCAGACTCTCCCGTCCAGAAGGAAGCTTTCTCTATCTTCCTCTGTGGATGCCTGGATCCCAGAAGGGTGCTTAGAGCTAACTAGTGCTTTCTCTATCTTCCTCTGCGGATGCCTGGATCCCAGAAGGGTGCTTAGAGCTAACTAGTGCTTTCTCTATCTTCCTCTGCGGATGCCTGGATCCCAGAAGGGTACTTAGAACTAACTAGTGCTTTCTTTATCTTCCTCTGCGGATGCCTGGATCCCAGAAGGGTGCTTAGAGCTAACTAGTGCTTTCTCTATCTTCCTCTGGGGATGCCTGGGTCCCAGAAGGGTGCTTAGAGCTAACTAGTGCTTTCTCTATCTTCCTCTGGGGATGCCTGGATCCCAGAAGGGTGCTTAGAGCTAACTAGTGCTTTCTCTATCTTCCTCTGCGGATGTCTGGATCCCAGAAGGGTGCTTAGAGCTAACTAGTTGGGACAGTTTCCTGTGCCCTTTTCAAAATGTTGGGGAAATACGACATGCATGGCTGGTTGAGTCCCAGAATCCATCTTGAGGGAAATTGCTCATCTTTGCAGTGTCACATTTGCTCGGGTTCTGTTGGGGTCTTCAGAGTTGACAGACATGCCCATTCTTCACACTTGGAGCCAACATCAGCAGACAAGGTCACCATCATCACCCTCACACA
The DNA here is from genome assembly GCF_978045245.1 of Mus caroli. Taxonomy (NCBI): domain Eukaryota; kingdom Metazoa; phylum Chordata; class Mammalia; order Rodentia; family Muridae; genus Mus; species Mus caroli. The sequence goes on from NW_028227258.1 coordinate 127,156,816, forward strand.
GAGCCACCACTGGGAGGATTTGTATTAGATTGTTCTTCCATCTCAAAAGTGAGAAATCATCAGAAAAGACAGCAGACAGCACAAGGCAGCCACCGTGTTACAGGCGATACAGACACCATCTTATTTGATGGCCTCACTCTGGTAAGTCAGTACTTGCTACGGTTCCCATTTTAGACCAAAAGAAACCAAGAGTCTTCTTTAGTGAAGGACTGAACCAGTTTCTGTGGCAGGGGCATGGTCCTGGAGCTCATCGTCCTTCCAGGATATCCAGTCGGTTTATGAAGTGCACATCTCAAAAATTTCATCATTATTACTACTTAAAAAAAAAAAGAAATTCCAAGGGACTAGATGATAAAAATATCTAGATAAGTCTTTCAGATGTTGCTTCCTAAATGTCAGTGTGTTTCTGACAGCCGTCTCTGCAGCCTTCTCCGGCTGGCGGCAGCTGATCAATCATTTGATTACCTTGCTCTGAGAGAGCCATGGGCCACCTATTTTTAAATGAAATAAAACTAATTTCACCTTAAGGGATTCTTTGGAACATTTTATGACATTTGTTGAGATAATTGGGGACATCCTGGAGTGTCACAAAACCAAGGTTGGGAATCTGTGCTCTGTGGTCTGAAGAAGCAAATTAAATTTTTTCTCTGGCTTTCTTTGGATAGCTTCATGTGTGGAGAGTCAACTTCCTATGGCTTTCATTATGCGTTTTCACTCCCTCCTTGTCGTCCTTTCTCTCCTTTATTTATTGTGTACAGACTCCTACACAGCTCGTCAATGCGCCTCTAACCTAATTAGCTTTCTTCCAATGAAACAATACCCCCTCATTCCAGGAACGAGCAGGATTTTAGAGCCAGGAAGGAGGCCGTGACCTTCTGAAGTGCTCCCTCTGTCAGGTCGTGCACAGGTGACTCATGAAACACTTATCCAGGTGCAGGAAAAGATGGCTCAGCAAGACAGTGCCCCCGTCTTAATAATAGGAAAAGGCATTTTCAAAGACTTGTGGTAGGCTGCTTTTGAAGGGATGTGACCTGACCTGATCAGATTCTGGGATAAGCAGAGCTTCAACCAAAGGGCCTTCATGCTCTCCTCAGGATGTGTTTATAGGCAAAGCCCAGATGGTTCCCAGGGAAGATAAAATGTATCTCACTCAGCAGAGCCCATATAAACGTTGAATCTCAGGAAATTTAATGACTCGCATGTGACTACCCTCCACCTGTTTACCAATGGGTTGCAACGTCCTTGTTTACTCGCCGTCTTCTCATTGGAGTCTTCCTTTGCCAATCATATTTGTTTAGAGTGCACATATTCATATGCTCATTCCATTGCACTGATAGGAACCCTAGTGTGAGCACTGTGATGCTCATAACATTTCTCAATGTGCTTTCCCATTCACTGATCAGCTCTGCCTCTTCAGGCAAGTCCTTGAACCACTCAGATCATTGGTTTTCTTAACAGCTGCAATAGGTACCAGACTAGATTCCAAACAAAGCCTAAACTCATTACTTGGGTGTTGAGATCAATATGATATTCATCCAAGGGAAGTAATAAACAAACTGAAGACAGCATCCTTCAGTTCTTTGTGGACAATTTGCTAAAATAGGCTTATGTTCTCTAATTGAAAAATGTGTACCTCATACAGGCCTGGCCACAAACCTTTCCACATTGAAGGGTACTAAGTATCCCAGACAGCCATGAGACAAATGATTTAACACTGTTTCATTTCTTTGTTGTTTAATAAATTCCTGATACTGAGATCCCTTCTTATAAATAATGTATTTATAATTTGGTTTCTTTTTTTTTTTTTTAATCATCTCAGGAATAGAACCAGACTGATGGTCAGACTTGTGAAAACTGCTTCGAAGTTGCCTTCATGTCCCAAGTGTCCATTCTCCTGCTTCTATGTTTAGTAATGGGAGACTGCATTTAGACACACAGTGGCTACCCATGTGCAGTCTGTGTTTCTCAAGTTCTTCTGCAGCTAAACTTTTTTGTGAGGCTGGACTGTCCAACTGGGGACTGCATTCCCTGGACTCTCTTGCAGCTAGGCATACCTATGAGGCTTCACTTGAGCAGAGATAGATCATCTTCTTGAAGATAAGTCATTTGCCATACTTTCCCTCTTAATTCTACTTGGTAAGTGGGAAGTTGTAACACCTCTAACACCTAATGTTGAGGATTACCCAGGTGCCTATGAGATATGAACCTCCAGACTCAGGGAAGAGGAACAGCCTTAATTTACTTTCTTTCTCACAGAACCTTTGATATTACCACTTATGCTATAATCTTAGCTTTTAACCCAAAAGACAATACTTTTAGGAGATTAAAATGTTAAATATGTTTAAATTTTACTTAAGGGGGAATGTAGCAATATCAGGTAGTTTCTAACACATTTCTAATATATTCCAAAGGCTGTGGGTGGAGTGTTAGGACAATTAGGTTTTTTTTTTTTTAAAAAAGCCAACTACTCTCTGATTGTGTTTGAGGCCTGCTGCACAAGATCAGGGAAACAATGCCTAGTTCTAGTTAAGGAAAGAGCTTACTTCTGTTTTATAACTAAATTGATACCATAACAAGCTGCCTTCTAAATAATAGTTTATATCCATAAAGGGATTTTGCTTTCTTGATGATGCTCACATAGTTCTGCTAGAATCTTCCTTATCTCCTCAATGTGCTCTGTTTTCATATTTGATGGGACTCTTATGTATAAATGGAGACTTGATTAATCGAGTTCCTACACTTGATTAAAGAAACTGAAAATCTTCGGGGTTAGAATCCACCCTGTGCCATGTTGGAGAGGCTGGAATACAGTGCTTTCTTCAGGGATCCAAACTGAGAAGCAAAACAGGGCCTGTGCTTCCCAGGTGGTACCTTTTGACAAACTGGATCTTTCTCTTCATCCAATTCAGTAGATCCCAACAAAATCAAACTGGAAATCAAGTGGGCCACGGAGACTTCAGATCTCTGAGATCAAGGCTCTGTGAGGGTGACTGATCGAATCAAAAAGTTCCACATTTTAGAAGTACTACATTATGTTTATGATTCTGATGATGACAGTGCATTTACTACAATGGAAGTAACGCCAGCAGGTCATTTATGAACATAACCTCATGGGTCAGAGCAGATGCAGGGTTCTTGGTTCTACATTAGCTCAATCTCCTGGTTTTAAAGAATCATTGTAAGCCCAAGATCACACATACTAGTTGAATGAATAAACATGCAACTCCAGGACTATGGGGCTTAAAATTCTGACCACTCCAATATTTCTCACTCCCCGTGAGATCAAGGGGTATTAGAATTAGGAAGGTCCCTTGATATAAAACTGCAACCCATTACCCACAGTTCACTTAAGTCACAGTTTCCCTTCATTGTGTTGAAAATTCAGGGCTCTGACTGATAACATCTCTACTAAGCAAAAATAAAAGATGTTTTGTGAATGAAATAACTCTTTCCCCACCACTCTCTTCCCATCCCCTATTCTTTTCTTCCCTCTCTCCTTTTCTCCTTCCTTCTGTCTCTGTCTCTCTCTCTGACTCTCTGTCTCTCTCTGTCTCTTTGTCTCTCTGTCTGTCTCTCTTTGTCTCTCTCTCTCTCTTTCTCTCTCTCTCTCTCTCTCTCTCTCTCACACACACACACACACACACATTTGTCACTATGCAGCCCAGCTGACCTCCCTAATACAAGAATTACTTTTTTTTTCTTTTTTGATTTGTTGAAACAACAAATGTACAAAAACACTTATTAGAATTTTCTACAAATTCAGATTATATTTTTTTATTAGTCAGGGTTTTACTGCTGTGAACAAACACCATGACCAAGGCAAGTCTTATGAAAAACAACATTTAATTGGGGCTGGCTTACAGGTTCAGAGGTTCAGTCCATTATCATCAAGGTGGGAGCATGGCAGTATCCAGGCATGCATGATGTAGACAGAGCTGAGAGTTCTGTGTCTTCATCCAAAGGCTTCTAGTGGAAGACTGACTTCCAGGCACCTAGGGTAAGAGTATTAAGCCCACACCCACAGTGACACACCTACTCCAACCAGGTCACACCTATTCCAACAATGCCACACCTCCAAATGGTGCCACTCCCTGGTCAAAGAATATACAAACCATCACATTCCACTCCCTGGCCCCAATAGACTTGTTCAAACACATGAGTCTATGGGGGGGGGGTCATATTAAACATAGCATAATGCAAAATGCATTTAGTCCAATTTTCAAAGTTCTCATAGTCTATAGCAGTCTCAACAATGTTAAAAGTCAAGGTCTCTTCTGAGATTCATCCAATCACTTAACTGCAATCCCCAAAGAAAGACAGGAAAACAGCTGGAAAAACTCCAAACCCTGAATCTCCATGGATGATGTCAAAGAGGTCTTCAAATCTCCACTGCTTTTTCATCTTTGTTGACTGCAACAAACTGCTTTCTCCTGGGCTGGTTCCACTCCCTGTTAGCATCTTTCCTCAACATGTATCCCATGGCTCTGGCATCTTTAACATCTTTGAGTCTTCAAGGCAATTTCAATGTTATGTTTCTTGTTTCAGTGTCTGGGATTCCACTTGATCTTTGGGCTCCTCCTAAGGGCTGGCATCACTTCTCCAGCTCTGCCCTCTGTAGCACTCTAAGCTCAGGTTGATCCACTCCACTATGGCTATTGTTCTTGGTGATCATCCCATGGTACTGACATCTCCAATACACTGGTGTGTTCCACTCCAACTAGGCTTCACCAATAGCCTCTAATAGGCTCTCTTCATGGTGCCAAGCCTCAAATCCTTTGCATGACCCCTTAAGTTCCAGGCCATCAACTACAGCTGAGGCTGCACCTTCTCCAATGGCTTTCCATGACCTCTCACAGTGCCAAGCCTCAGCTGTTCTTCATGACACCTTCATGCCTTCAAAACCAGTACCACCTGGGTGACTCTTACACATTACCAAGTCCAGCCGCAGCGTGAGGTACAACCTTGGCTATCTCTGTAACACCGCTTCTTTGTGCTCTCAGAAAACAATTCCTAGATTTCACCTCAGTGATGCTGGTCTCTTCTTAATCATTGCTAATTTCTTAGCTCCAGCTAACCAGCATCAATTGTCCCAGTAGTTCCTTCCATTCTTAACTCTAGAGCCAGAGCCTCATGGCTGAAGCTGCCGAGTTCTGCTGCTTGCAGGAACTAGAATATGATCCCCTTGTACTATTACATTTACACTGGCTTTATGTTTTCAAAATCCTTCACTGCCTAAGCTTGGCTATCCTGGATCTTGCTCTGTAGATTGACCTTGAACACAGAGATCAGCATGCCTGTCTCCTGGGATTAAAGGTGTGTACCACCATGCCTGGATCTAAATTTAGCTGGGTAGGATCTTGCCCCAAGGTCCCACTCCCTAAATCTGTTATCTCCTAGAACACAGGATTTTGCTCCATTTCACTTCCTGGTACCCCTTTAATACTCAAACCATATATTTTATGTTTTTCCTTTCTAAGCTTGCTATGCTTGTTCAAACTTCTCTTCATAAGACTTAACCAGAGAACAAAGTCTCTGCTGGGCTTTGTTGAAACTTCCTTTGTCATTGCAATTAATCTGAGTCTCTTCAACTTAGCCTCAGGCAGACTTTTCAGACAAGGGCAAAAAGTAGCCACATTCTTCACCAAAATACCACAAAAACAGTCTTTATGCCACATTCTGAAATTCTTTTCCTTTGAAATCTCTTGGGCCAGCTCAACACAGTTCAAATTACTCCCAGCAACAAAGTCTTCCATATTACTACTAGGATGAACCATTAAGCCCCATTTAAAGCATTCCACTGCTTTCCAAATCCAAAGTCCCAAAATCCACATTCTTTCAAATAAAAGTGTGGACAGGCCTATCACAGCAACACCCCACTCCTGGTACCAACTTCTGTCTTAGTCAGGGTTTTACTGCTGTGAACAGACACCATGAACAAGGCAAGTCTTATAAAAACAACATTTAATTGGGGCTGGCTTACAGGTTTAGAGGTTCAGTCCATTATCATCGAGGTGGGAGCATGGCAGTATCCAGGCAGGCATGGCACAGGCAGAGCTGAGAGTTCTACATCTTCATCAAAAGGCTGCTAGTGGAAGACTGACTTCCTGGCTACTAGGGTGAGGATCTTATGCCCACACCCACAGTGACATACCTACTCCAACCAGGTCACACCTATTCCAACAAGACCACACCTCCAAATGGTGCTACTCCCTGGTCCAAGAATATACAAACCCTCACAATTTTAATATATTTTCCTGTTTTAATGTTACATCCCACATCTATTAAAAGGTATGTTCCCTTTAATTAAGGACAGACATAGGATTTTAGTCGGCCAGGTGACCTCCTTATTTCCTGAGTTCTTCAAAGGTATCAATCTACTAAAAACAATACCTGAGCAACCTGAGGTTTCAAAAGGGGTTGTGTCTAGCAAAAAATGGAGGTTGTGAGTCCCTTCCTCACCTCCCATGCCAGGAAGCACCAACACAGTAGGCTTGGGTCTTACTCAAGTCCCTTCTCTTGGTCTCTGGTAGAGTTGAACATGGACACTCCTGCAGTGTTTAGACAGTTGGTCTCATCTGGTAGCACTGTTCTGCAAAGTCTTGGAACTTTTGGAACATGGACCTATCTGGCCAAGTTAGGGCCATGAGGATGGGACTTATGGATTACAGTGTAGCCACTGGACACTAGTTCCAGCCTCTTCTGGTCACTAGGGCCATTGAGATAGAACAAATTTCAGCTGTACATTTCCACTTCCAGAAATTCCGCCATGTCTTCATCCAGATGATGGGCTCCACTCTTCTGAAACCAGAAACCAAGGTCAATTCTTCCTTCTATGAGTCACTGAGGCGTCTGGTCACAGTAAGGAGAAATTAACTAATCTGACCATTGGGGAGACAGTGTGTAATTTGAGGCAATTTCTTTACTGAGGTCTTCTTACCTCCTTTGCTCCTAAATAATCATTTCCACTTTTATGGTTTTTCCAGTGAACGAGTAGACAAACCCAAATGTGAGCTTTGCTGCAGCATGTTGGTCTGATAAGGGCTATATATCTATCTCACAAGAGCAAATCGATTGGTTGGCCCAGAGAAAAGCTACCAAAAGGCAAACCAGGCAATGGTGACCACAGTGACTAATCTGTACATGGAAGAGAAGGATAATATGTTGTCATAGGGAGTTAAAAAGGGAAACCACCCTATGTCTCTTGGGAGAAATTTTCTTTTGGAAAGGATACCTTTAAAACAAGTACTAGTGAATTTGATAGGTTTTTAGAAGTAATTAGAATCTATAATGTTGTTATAAAAAAGAGAAATAAAAATGGAAAAATTCACTATTATTTTATAAGGGGATACTTGCAGTAAATGGCTCACCTTCAGATCTAGAAAGCCATGATTTGTTCCCAGCACCTTGAGTGGATGTTAGTTACCACCATACTGACCAGTTCCATTGGTAAAGTGCTTGCCCAGCACAAATGAAGCCCTGTGTTTGATACCTAGTGTCACAGAAGGCAGGCCTGCTGGATTTACCGACCAGATCCACCCATGCTTGTTATAGGAGGCTCTCTGTTGTCTTTTCCTGTGCTGCTGTGTAGTTAATCATTCTTATTTTGTCTTTATAAGTGGGAGCCCATTCCTGCAATCCTACCCATCTAAGCTATACAGCAAATACAGAGCTAGCCTGGGCTACATGAGCCTCTGTCTCAAAAATAAAAGAGAATATATATATGTGTGTGTAAGTAGTTTATATGTTATGAATATTTACACTGATCAGACATTCTGTTCCACAGGGTTGATGTTCTGACCTGCATAGCACTTTTCTGAACAGAACTCACTGACCATTCCAAGATTCACTCTGCAGAGGGCTATCCTTCCTTCCTGGGATTCCCCAAATCTTTGAGAAAAGAGAGGAGAGGAGGGGAAAGGAGGGGAGGGGAGGGGAGGGGAGGGGAGGGGAGGGGAGGGGAGAGGCATCACTTCCATGACACGAATGGCAAAGTGAGGAGTGGGCAACTTCATAGGTCAGTAGCTAGCAAACCTGCATTTCTTATTCTGTCTTCCACTAGTAATGTCACAGTGGATGTGACTCCAACCTTTTCTCTTTGCCTTTAATAGAAAGAAGGTGTGGTCATGTCTCTATAATCAGCAGGGCCCGCCTAGCTGGGGAGATGACTCTGCAGTTATGAGCACATACTGCTCTTCCAGAAGACCTGATTTGACCTTCAAATATCTTTACCTGGTGGCTCGCAACCTCCTGCAACTCCAGGTTTCTGGAATCAACCAGCCTCTTCTAGCCTCCATGGGTAGCTATATGCATATGTGTGTACACACATAAACATAAATAAGAATTCTTAAAACCTTGTTTAAACTATAGCTCCCAGTTGTGTTAGTTACTTATCTGCTGCTGTAAGAAAACATCATGACCAAGGCACATTCTAGAAGAAAGAGTTCATTTGGGTTTATAGTTCCAGAGGGCTAGAGTCTGTCATGGTGGAGAACAGTTGGTAGGCTGCGGGAGCCCATCTTGAATTGTAAGCAGGAAGTAGAGAGAGCACACTGGCTATGGTTTGGGCTGTTGAAACTTCACAGCCCAGTCCCCAGTAACATACCTTCTTCAGCAAGGCCATACCTACACTGACCCAATCAATACCCTCAACTGGGAGTGGACTGTTCAAAGGCTGAAGACCATGAGGGACATGTCCTTCAAAGCACCCACACTAGTCTCTCAGCACTTGTGGTCAGGTGGCATCCATAAGGACAACTAGGTGACTGGCATGTCCCTTTGTGCCTCAGACAAGTGTTAGATCTGTGAGCAACCAACTGTAGTAGTATCTAGATGCAGGCTCTTCCCTCTTGTACTAATCAGCACTGAAGGATGTTGGCAGCTATTGAGATTGCCTTTGGGGTTTTAGGACTAAATAGGCATGATTAACTGCACAGTGGCATAGGAAAAGACAAGGGATGAGCTGGGCCCTCTAAAATGCAAGGGTGGATCTGGATGGTAAAGCTGGTCCACCAGGCTGCTTCTTTCTAGCTCTCTGAGATAAGCTACATGCGAATATGTTGCTACAGTAGGAACTATGGTGGACCCAAACTAGAGTGTCTGTCCCTTTGCTGCAGATTTACTCAGGATTGTCTTGAGGCTTTCTGTTCATGATATAGTTGATCATCCAAACAACTCATACAGTCTTCATGTCTGAGTATGGTAGAATCCACATAGAGAGGTCGAAGGATGGCAAGTTCAAGGATAATCTGGGCAACAAGTGAGAATCTGTCTCATAATCCATGACTGTTCAAGGGTTTGTCTTAGTGGCAGAGAATTTGTTCAGCACAAGGAGAATCTGAGGCTATGTCCCAGGTCACAACAGAGAAAAATGGGGAGAACAAAAGGACTCATTTTCACTATTATCCTATGAAGTACAGGGCCTAGAAGCAAGGCCTATCTTACTCAAGGTAAGGTTAGTAACTAACTGTTTCTGTCAGGTCTCAGATCGACTTTTGTCTGATTTAAGAGTTTGTGTATTCAAATAAATGTAGTATTGCCTCAGGGTCCCCACCCTCAGACACCGCATTCTTCTGAGGGATAGACAAATTGTGAGATCCATGGAAGCCAGGAGCTCGGGCTTGCAGGTCCAAGGAGCCAATGACCAGGCTCACCAGAGAGTGGGCCACCAAGAGGAAGGACCAGCCAGGAAGAAACCAAAAAAGCTTGGTTGATTTATTGTGGTAGATACCCATATTCAGACAATGAGTTCAAACAGCCTAATGATAGAAGGAGCCCTGTACTAAGGAAATGCCCCAGTGTGTAGAATAGAGAAGAGTTTAGCACAGGTTCCACGAATATATTCCCTTTTCTTTTTGAAGCATCTGTCACCAGACATTAAATCACTCAGAAATGAGATGGGGACCAGTTCTCATCTATAGCTACAAGTTACGAAGCTCTAGAAATTGAACAAGACCCTTTAGAATCATCCACTAAACTCAGTGATTATCTGGCATCCCCTTTACATATATGTTCCAAAAGAATAAAAGCTAGAGCTCTTAAGTTCTCGAACGTTAAGTGTCATATTAACTAAGTTTGTGATAGCTACATGCCAGATATAGTATCAGAAGACGAGGACTATCTTGGCAGCCTAAATTTAGAACTTTACACACAGTAGCAGAAAATTTAACAGCTACCAGCACGGACCCACCTGTCTATTGTTGCTAAAGGCATCTTGCTCAACTACATGGTTCTAAAAGCTAAGACACACTTCAGACAAAAAGCAATTTTCTGGGGCTCATATAAGTATGTCTTTCTGTAAGGGTGTTTAGGAGTTTCATTTGGAGAAATATAAATCAGTTACCTTATTTTAAACCATCCATGTTTCCTCTAATGGTGTTTACTAAATCTGAAAGGCATTTATTTAAAATAAGTAGAGTAACTTGTACATTGATTGAACTGTCTGTCTCCCAGGGAGATTGGGGAATTGCAATTTAGCACAGAGTTGAAGAGAGTATCAATTAAAGATATAGATAGGCTGAGTCAGGCGTTCATCAGACAGGACGGGATTCAAGGCAGGTTAAAATGCAAACTCCCAGCATATGCAAAAAAGGCACCCTAATGTACTGAAAGCAGGAAGCAAAGCAACTAAGATAGGAATGAAGCCCTTACCTGGCAGGCTCACCTGAGAAGAGTGGCCAATCCCTGCGCCAGGCAGGGGCTCACAGTGAGTAGTACTCAGTGGTGCCCTGTGCGGGTCTGGAAAGCCAAAACATACAAACAAACACCAAAACCAATAGCTTGCAAGCTCTCCACAGATATCTTCTGGATTCTACAGGCCTTAGGGGTCCAAATCACAGGAGCATGGCCCTCCAAGTGGTGAAACAGTGAGCCCTGGACACATGGAGAGCTGCCTCTCAGTGTTGGCTGTGGCCAGGAGATCAGAACCACAACGCTTCAAGTACTGTCCATGCCAAACCCACAATTTTTTAAAATTATTTTTTAAGTGTTTCCTTCTAAAAGGGACAACCTCTCAACTCACATTTTAATAACCCAACAATGGAGGAGAAGTATTTGGCAGAGGGATGGCTCCCACTGTTCCAAAACTGCATAAGAAGCTTAAACAGACCATCATACAGCAAACCTGCAGGATGGTAAAAGTGAAGGGCCAGGCCAGGCCTTCAGCAGCAAAGACTATAGCTTCTACCTACACAGAAGTCACTAACCCACCCTTACAGGCCAAGCTGTCCTAAGCAACTGACAAGCTAGACAAAAATTAGGGCTCCAATCAGTTCTCTGCTGAAATCTAATTTGGGCAGTGCTCAGTTTGCACAGTTTGGGTCGATCAAATTCAAAGATGGGATTCGATTCATATTTCAGTAATGAAGATCAGGACTGGGAACTGATATATTGAAAGCTGTATTTTCCATTTCTTCTCTACATAAAATATTTATGGATCCCATGTTCTACAGTGTACTCTGACAGTGTAACAGCTGCCAAAAAACCTGGTACCTGAGGCCACTTTTACATCAATAAATTATCGAAGGTTACATCTGTAGCAAGATAGCTTTATTGGGCCATGCAAATAATACCAAGTGCATCACACAATTCCCCCAGCTTTTGTTCCCTGGAGAAAGGACTACAGTTACATGAAGTGCTACAAAGCATGCTGGGAAGCGTTGGCCAATTGGCAAGCTACAAGGAGGAAGAATTTATCTCTGCTCTGACTGAGGTGGTAAAAAATGTCAGACATCATGAGCTGAGTGATTGGGGTGACTTCTATGAAACTATATAACATATGCCTTCCATTCCCCTATAGATTCCCACTGCACTTCATAAACAGGCCATGCCCGTACATTGCTTGCCAAGTAGAGGCAGTCATTAATACAATTTAGGAAGTACCTTCAAAGACACCTAAGTCTTGGACTGGTCAAAAGCAGAGTTTTAAACATCTCGCTCACTTTGAAAGATGTAGCTTAGTCAGTAGAGTGCATCACTGCAGAAAGCTCTGGATTCAGTCCTCAGAGCTGCATCAAACCAGGCATATTGCCACAAATCTGTAATCCTAGCACTCAGGATGAAGAGGCAAGAGGTTCAGAAGTTCACGATCATACTTGGCTGTGTGGTGAGATTAGAGCTAGCCTGTGCTACATAAGACTATCGTAATAACAGCAACAAAGGAAGATTCAATGTGGAAAGTCCAATTTCTGAAATTCTTAAGAAGTTGACTTCACAGATGAAATATCTATTCCTTTGCCATCTTTTCTCTCCCTGCATCTCTAAATTCCACATCTCTCTTTTTACCCACAAGACAATTATGACTGTAAGAGATACACCCTCAACACAGCCAAGAAGCTCTACTCTACAGGTGGTGCTAAAAACTCCACATTCTGAAGATCTTTCACTAAGAATTACTGTTTTGTTTCTAAGCTATAAAGTTGTATGTATTAGAGAACAGGTGGACAGCCTCGCACCAAAGGCCTGGGAAATATTTGCTATGCATTCTGGGAGAGCCACCTGGCTTTGGCGCACAACATTTGCTGATGGATACATGTGTTAGATGTAAGAAAGGAGACAGAAAGAGGTTGGAAAGCGAGGTCCTGATTTCTCCATACAAGGCAGCACCTCTGCTGAGCCCCAAACTGTAAGCCCAAGAGGCCCCTGCAAAACAAAGACCAATAATTTAAAAAAAGTCCTAATTGACTGATTTTTTTTTAAAACCAACCTTTAAAAAAATTAGTAGTGAAATGTATCCGTCTGCAGATTGCCACATAGAATTCTAGCCTTTTTTGAAACACTGTGTCTAATCCTTACAAATGAAACATTTTAAACTTGGCTTACAGATGTTGAAATTGCTACAGAGAGATTAAGACCTGCTTGTGTCTACAAGTCTGGGTGAATTGAGTCCAGTTCCGTCAGGCTTCAAGGCTCTCCCTCTCCACCGTATCTCCCTCCCTCCACTACAACGCACTTCACTGGGGTCCAGCATCTGTACAGAAACAGAATCATCCAAGAGACCCTCTATCTTACTCTAGCACCCATCCATGTCCTTTGTTGATGCACATTGTCCTGACTCCACCCAGGACAGTGTACAGCACACACTCTTAGTCATAAAAAAAATCCTTGCAATTCCAGAAAACAGAACCTACCAAACACCTGTGCCCTTGGGGGTCACTATTTAGGAAGCATGGATACTTCTGTCACACTGGCACCTCGGCGAGGGCCCTTTGCAGTGACACAGAGTTGTAGGAAGCAGTTGGCTGACTACCACAGGGTCACCAAGCGTCTGAGTTTGGGTGACAGGACCCACTGGCATCTTTCCTGCCTGGCAGTAGTGATGTCCTTCAGGGCCAGGGTCTGCTATGACCCTGAGAAATGTCTGAGGCTCTGAGGAACCGGTGAAGGCACACAAAAAAACCACCCATTTGTCAGGAGCTGAGTATCCGTTTGTTCGCAAGATAGCATCTTGGAAAGATTGGATGTGTACCATGAAAGGCTCCGAGCTCCAGTGAGACAGCAAGTCTTGCTTAACTTTTGAGTACAGAGCTGTGGTTGCTCTCCTGTTTCCCACTCTTTTAGAGCCTGGGTCAGATGTCTGAACAGCAGCGACTGGAAAACACATTCTAAGGCTGCACACTAACAAGGCTTTCCACATAGCACATCTCCCCATTTGCTGCCAACTTGTCCAACATTTGACTTATGTGAAAATGGCTGTTCATTGGCCAGGTTCATTAGTGAGAAATGTTTCAACAGTTCAATTTAACAACCTGGAATGTCCTTTGGAGAAGGCCAAATTAATGTGATTTCTACCTTAAGAAGCTTAGAAACGTAGCCACTGCTAACTCAGTAATTACATTGTACTGCCAGCAACAATTCAATATTTTTTTTCTCTCGCCCAAGGGTTACAACACATTTGCACTGTGGGGAAGCTTTTTCTCTTTACATCTCGAAACTGTACCACAAACTCTTCCTTTATTCATAACAGTGAGATCTCCAGCTGAGATAGGCACTTTTGTATCGCTCTAGATGACAGCTTTCTGTGTTCTTTCCAAGCACAGGGGGTTTAATAAACATATCTGGCAGGCCTTCCATAGCTAGAGGGCCTGGGATGACACTGTGTGCAAACAGTATGCTTGCGCTGGAGGGAAACAAGTTTATTCAATTATTCAATTAATAGATTACAGTCAAGATACTTGTTATCCTGCAATAAAAAATGAGGCAAGAACTCTAAGAATTAGGGTAGGCCCCAGGATTAGCAACAGCAGGCAATGCAGTGTATGCAGATCATAGTGTCTGGGCAGTGCAGGAAGATCTATCCACCATCCGTGTAAAGAGTAGACACTCTTGTGTGCTCTATGAGAGGGAGGTAGTCAGGACCCTTGAAGCACATAAGGCCTTAAACACTCATGAAATATCTTAGCAGGTTGTAGTTTAAGTCTATGATTGGGGTCAAATATATACAAAGAACTCAAGAAGTTAGACTCCAGAGAACCAAACAACCTATTAAAAAATGGGGTACAGAGCTGAACAAAGAATTCTCAACTGAGGAATACCGAAGGGATGAGAATCACCTAAAAACAATGCTCAACATCCTTAGTCATCAGGGAAATGCAAATCAAAACAACCCTGAGATTCCACCTCACACCAGTCAGAATGGCTATGATCAAAAACTCAAGTGACAGCAGATGCTGGCGAGGATTTGGAGAAAGAGGAACACTCCTCCATTGCTGGTGGGATTGCAAGCTGGTATAACCACTCTGGAAATCAGTTTAGTGGTCCCTCAGAAAAATGGACGTAGTACTACCAAAGAATTCAGCAATACCACTCCTGGGCATATACTGGGAAGATACTTCAATATGTAATAAGGATACATGCTCCACTATGCTCATAGCAGCCTTATTTATAATAGCCAGAAGCTAGAAAGAACCCAGATGTCCCTCAACAGAGGAATGGATACAGAAAATGTGGTACATTTACACAATGGAGTACTACGCAGCTATTAAAAACAATGAATTTATGAAATTCTTAGGCAAATGGATGGATCTGGAGGATATCATCCTGAGTGAGGTAACCCAATCGCAAAAGAACACACATGATATGCACTCACTGATAAGTGGCTATTAGCCCAGAAACTTAGAATAACCAAGATACAATTTGCAAAACACATGAAACTCAAGAAGGAAGACCAAAGTGTGGATACTCCAATCCTTCTTAGAAGGAGGAACAAATTAACCATGGAAGAGATTACAGAATCAAAGTTTGGATAAGAGACTGAAGGAATGACCATCCAGTGACTGCTCCACTTGGGGATCCATCCCATAAACAACCACCAAACCCAGTCACTATTGTGGGTGCCAAGAAGAGCTTGCTGACAGGAGCCTGATAAAGCTGTCTCCTGAGAGGCTCTGCCAGTGCCTGACAAATACAGAAGTGGATACTCACAGCCATCCATTGGACAGAGCACAGGGTCCCCAATGGAGGAGCTAGAGAAAGTACCCAAGGAGCTGAAGGGGTTTACAGTCCCATAGGAAGAACAACAATATGAACTAACCAGTACCCCCAGAGCTCCCTGGGACTAAATCATCAACCAATGAAAACACATAGTAGAACTCATGGCTCCAGCTGCATGTGTAGCAGAGGATGGCCTAATTGGTCATCAATGGGAGTAGAGACCCTTGATCCTGTGAAGGCTCTATGCCCCAGTGTGGGGGAATGCCAGGGCCAGAAAGTGGGTGTGGGTGGGTTGGTGAGCAGGGGGAGATTGGAGGGGATAGATGGTTTTCAGAGGGGAAACCAGGAAAGAGAATAACATTTGAAATGTAAAGAATATCTAATAGAAAAAAAAAAGATCATACAAAAAAAAATGTTTAGGGCTGGGGTTGGTGAGAAGCTGAAGGGAAGGCTGGTGCTTTCTGAGATTCCCAGAGAGAAGCATTCATGAAAGTCCCCATGCAAGCTGAGCATTTGGGGAAGGTTTCCTGAGTAGCTGCCTTTCTGCCCCAGGAAATAGGTTTTCTTGGTGCAAATGTTTTAGGATGTTCATTGTCTCAGAACATCTCACCTAAGTAACTCTTAACGTTTGCATAGATATGTTGAAATGAGCTTACATGCAAAGTGAGGATACTTGCCTTATTGTGGGGGTGCTGACCTAACTTTTAGGTTTCAATGAGTAGATTTTCACAGACATTACTCCTAAGAGAGTGGAAGGAGAGGCTGGGAAGCTATTGGGAGAAAACCAGAAAGGATTCTGCTAGTTTGAGGCATCCTCATCTGAGCTATGTGCAATAGGAGTCGCTGGAGGTTTTGAAGAGTTGGTCTCCTTTCCTTCCTTACAAATTTGGAGGCAAAGAGTTTAGATACCTTTCAAGGGTACCAGAAACCCTGTGCTTGGCAAATGTGGCTAGCCTTTTAGGAAATACAAAAGTAGCTGTTTGCAGTACAAACTCATAGGGAGTGGTTCTTTTCATGCTCCTCTATGGAACAATTATTTTGAAATTATTCTGCCCTTTAGGATTGTATTACCCTCATTTACTCTGGACTTCTGAGTGATCAGCCAACCTTAGCTTCAAGACAACAACAGTGGGAGCTTATTATTAGTGCTCATCATGGGTTACCAACAGAACCATCTTCCCTTTCTTGATTGAGAAATTATGCCAAAGGAAGTGTTGGAAACTTTTCCAAAAGTAACTAAGGGATAAATTAGGAAATATATTTCCAAATAATATAAACTTTTGATCCTTTTGATATTGGGAAGAATTCTTGGCATTTCAAATCCTTGCTTGTGTGAGAATTGGCCAAATGGGAGAGTATACTGTTTTCCCAGTGAGCAGGTGGACATAGGGAGTCAAGCAGATGGTGGCTTTTAAGTACTAAGGAAGCTAGCCAAGGCAAGAGCCTCTAGTTGAACATTAAATCCCCCACTCTCGAGGACAGGATCATGGTGTCTTCCAACAGATGAATAGAAAAATGTCTGTCACTGGTGACCTGGCTCTTCCTGATAAGGTCACTGATGCATATCCGGTGCCCATCTCAGCCTCTGTCCAGTCCAGAGACAGCCTAAAGCAGGGCAAGCTTTGGTCAGTCCCGAGGCCAGCTATGAATTGAGAGGGTGTGGTCCTTCGGATAAGGCTGCAGGTCCTGTTTTCAAGCATTACATGCTCTGATTTAAGCTAAGTTCATGTCTGCAGAATGAAGGTCATGACTGAAAGTGAACACACAAAGAGCTGAACCTTAAGGGACAATTTATTGAATAAAGTAGTCAGAAATAAGGAGCAACATATATGAAGAGCTGGAGCTGCCAGGAGTGTAGACCCAGGACAAAGGGGGAAGTGAGGGGGAAGCTTGAAGCATTCCTGGGACCGGAGCCTGTTACCCTGGCTATTGCTTCAGGCCAAGGTTACCAGGTGGCCCATTGATTTTGAAGGGACAGAGGCAGAAGGAAGAGAACAGGGCCCAGGTGACCAGCTGGTGAGATCTGAAACTGGTCTTGTTACCATGGATCTACTGTCTGTTTTGCCTTCTGAGAGTCCAGGCTCACATCTGGCCTCTGGGCTGGAGTTTTTTATGGTCTTTATCCCCTTGGCTAAAGCTGCTGCTTCTGTTTCCTCAAAAACAAGACTTGTTTCTGGATCCCGGAGTCTTAGCTGGAGCCTGGATGTTCCCCTTCTTCCTAAAGGCTCTGATGTGTGTGAACTTCTTCTTTGCATCTTGTTAAACTGACGTCCTATAAGTGTGATGTCACCCAACTGACTTATGGTGACAACTGTCCATAAGACTTGTTTCTGACTTCCATCCAGTTGATTGTCCTGCACTAGCTCTTGATCAAATAGTAGCTCAGGGAATGGTAGGTGTGGGTCCGACTGAGACTCTGCCGGAGGCAGTCTTACAGCATCTTAGCTCTCTTCATTCCTTCCCACTGCTGCTGCTGGTCTCCCCTCTTGCTTTTGTAAACAATAGGCAAAGTGCCAGCCTTCCTGGGACTTGAAGTTTCCCAGATGCCTTGGGTTGTTCCTGTATAATAAATATAGCCAACATAATCCCAACCCTCAGAGAACCTTCAAGAATCATTTCCCCAAGGGGAGAAGTCTGAGATCACAGAAAACAAAAGATGAGTGCTTTAGAAACTTAACAAGACTATATAATTGATGGTATTAGAGGTAGCAGAGGGGAAATTGATATCCCTGAAAGACAAGGACTATAGAGAGACCCTCAGTTCTACCAAGGACAGCAAAAAGGAGTTGCCATTACCCTTGCTCACAGATGAAACCATTAAGCCTTGGGAAGATTCAGTGACCGCCCAAGTCACCCAACCCATGCATGACGCAAATGAAATTTCAATTTAGTTCTAGCTGCTTCTAAGGATGACCACTATTCTAGGCAAGACTGCCTCTGTGTACCCACCAGCACCGTAGAGTCTTTGAAACAGGCAACTGTGGGTCTGAGAATATCTAAGAGGATGCTATTCTTGTGTTGATGCTGACTTCAAAAACAGTCTGGCAAAAATAAAGATCAGCATGATGGAGTCTTCCTGAGTTCTCAGGTGAAAGGGGACTCAAGAGGAACTTTACAAACTTGGCAGATAGCCAGGCATTGTGGTGCATGCCCTTAATCCCAGCCCGAGGGAGGCAGAGGCAGCAAAACTCTGTGAGTTTGAGGCCAGCTTAGTCTACAAATCGAGTCCAGGACAGTCAGGGCTGGTTACACACAGAAGCCCTGTCTTGAAAAGCCAAAACCAAAAAGCAAGCAAACAAAACAAAAATCCTGGCAGATATTAGGGAAGAGTCCTGTGAGTAGAAGAATGCCTATGACGTTTTTCTGGGTGGTTTGGATGGGATGGATAAGCAGAGGAACATCTAAAGCCAACGCAGAGATTTGGACATCCAATGGAACAGGGAACCAGACTGAGATAGCCTCTGCTATTTATGTGTTCTTCTCACATCAGGGAGAGGAGACTGCAATCAGTTCATGTGCTTCTCAAACCCTCTCCTGTCATATAAAGGCTGGTCAGTTACTCATAGACCAAAGCATGGGCTGCTCCTGACATGGAGGCCATGAATGGGATAACGTTACCGATTTACCGATTTGGTGGTTTACATAATGCATTGCTGAAGCTGATGGTCATCTTCCAAATCAACGTTCACCCACACCTATGGGTTTTTTGTTGATAAAAATTAGTTTTATGTCCTTATGTGCCTGTGCCTTCTTGTCTTTCTAAAGTAATATTACAACTTTACAACTAAATCGATGTCAAGATTGGAGAAAGTTGAAGGAGGCAGAGGTGCCAAGAGACAACCTATTGTCTCACCTCAACTCATAATGTTTGAGTCAGCCAAGTACAATCTCATTATTCACAGAATGATTGAGAGACATAATCTAAAGAAACAATCTCACTATCTGTGAAACAGGTTGGCTTCATCTCTGGCTTTTAGACACACACACACAAAAAAAATCAATGAGCTCATTTCTGAAGCTCTTTCCAGGTATAACCCAGTATCGTCTGCTGGTGTGGCTATGACAAAATGCAACCAGCCAGGTTACTGAAACAATGGAAAGGTTCTGGAGTGTGGAAGCCCAAAGTGGAGCTATTGGCAAATCCACCTTCTCCTTGGCCTGCAGATGAACGAATGCCACCTACTGGGGTCTCAAGGTTGGTTGTTTTTTTTTTTTTTTTTTTTTTCTACCCTGCGATCCTTAATCCATCTTCATCATTTTGTAAGGACAACAGACCTATGGGATTCTGGCTTCCTGTATGATTTCCATTTTACCATAATTATCTTTTTAGAGCTCCTATCTCCAAAGACAGTCTTAATGAAGGCTAGAAGTTTAATGTATACATTTGGGAGATCAGTTCAGTCCCTTAGAAGTCCGAACACCATGTTAATGGAAATACCATATCAAATATCTCAACGCTATTTTAAAACACCCATGGGTGTTACAGGCAAGGGGTTTTCTGTAGGTCACCTTGCAGCAAAAGGGGGAACTAAGGAAGGAGGTGTGCCTGGATGCAGAATGCAGGGCTCATGGGCTGACTTCTGACACTATCTTCTCACGTGACCTTGAGAGAATAGCTTTACTTATCAATATGCCAATATTCTTATCACTGAAAAGAGGGGACTTAAGAGTAATGACCGGCAGAGGAGCTATTTTGAACTGTAGCACCTATGATCTACTTCATTTCGAATTTAGCCAGTCCAAGGCTATATCCTGAGATGAGGCAGGTTATAAGCAGTGGCTTCACGATGAAATTAATTTGGTTGGAGAATAAATGTTTGCATTTTGTCTGATAACAGGAACTCTTCAGCATAAGATTGAGCCAAGCTCTGGGACTATCAAAGTAAACTGATCCCTGAATTTCTGGGACAGAAATGAAAGAGCTAAATGCCACTTTATGTGTTGATAGATATGCACAGCTTAAGTACCAGCCCTTTACTTCCTACTGTGAAAGCAAATTTAAGAGATTTAAGGAATAAATGTGTGTTATACATGCTTCGCTTTGGAAGGCAGATGTCATATGCTTAGCAGAGTCTGTCTCTCTCTCTCTCTCATTAATAGGCTGCTCATTTAGAAAGATTTCCCTTCTGTGTGTGGTAGCCACAGGTGTCATGAGTAATTGGTGATGAGTTAGCAGAAGTTTCAGTTATAAAAGAATGAAGGGAACTGATAGAGATACCCCGTGGGTATAAGGCTAGCTGTGCAGCCAATCTACACGTCGGGCAAGAATATAATCCGTGGAAGACAAGGAAAGAGAAAGAGTGCAAATCAAGAGAAAAATCCTTTTTTTTTTCCAGATCAAATTATAGCCTATTCTTCTTAAATGCATTAAGCTTAAGATTCCCTTGAAATCTATGTAACTTAGCAAACTAACTAGTGTTTAATGTTACACTTGCCCTCAGATGAGTAACCCAACAACCTAGTGTTGTGTTCATGTATCTCTAGATGTTATTCCTAGTTACTGTAATGTAGAGCTTAATGTATACATTTTATGGAAAATCTTTAATATTGTTTTATGAAATCACATACGAAACTGGATTCTCTGATTTAGCTCCAAAATATAACATGGACCCCAGTAGAATCTCCATCCATAATTCCTACCCATTCATTTGCTGACCCAACCAACAAACCAAATGCCCATGCCAGGCACTGATGTGCCAAGTTATGCATCATAATGAGTAATAAGTAAGGAAATAAGCAAATCATAGAAATTCATTGACAAGGGGAGTGAGGTCATACATATTAGTCAGGGTCCTCTAGAGGAACAGGACTGACAGAATGGGGGGAGAGAGGGGAGGAGAGTGATGGGGAGAGGGAGAGGAGGAGGGAGAGAGAGAGAGGGAGAAAGAGAGGCTTGCAGGCTCTCGTTTAGCTAGTCCAATGATGGCTGAATCCAATAATTGTTAGTTCATGAGTCTGGATGTCACATTTGATCTTGAGTATGTGTTAGAATCCCAAAGCAGTAGGTTCCAATACCAATGTGTCAAGCGTGACGGCAAGCAGGCAAAGACTAAAAGCTTCCTTCTTCTGTGCCCTTCATGTCGGCTGCCAGCAAAAGCTGTGGCCCAGATTAAAGGTGGATCTTCCCACCTCAAAAGATCCGGATTAAATGCTGATCTTCCCACATCAAATGACTGAATTAAGAAAAATCTCTCATTCATGCACCCAACAACCACTTGGGTTTTTTAGTTAATTCAAGATGTGGTCAATCTGACTACCAAGAATAGCTGTCACAGGTACAGAGGACATAAAAAGATCATGTGATAGACCAGCCCCTCTCAGAGTGCAGTCCCGGAAGACTGTTAGAAATACACCTTCCCAGGTTCCACCTCAGATCTACTGACTCAGACTGGAAAACAGCCCATTTGAGTAAGATCTCTGGGGGACCTGAGACACAGAAAAGCCTGTGATAGGTCAGTCTACGCAGGGATGAGAGAGGCCTGAGAGCTGGGAAGAGGCCCAGCTGGGGATGCATTTGAAGCAGTTTCCATGCAATGGGGATAAATACAGAAAAGCCTAGTGAGCTTGAGATACAGAACAATGTCCTGAAGAAAGACAAGAGGCATGAAATGAGGCTGACAGGGCAAGCCGGGCAGACGGTCCTGTCTTAAAGGGACAGCATCAGCTAATACTCATGCAGGCAGGCAATTGGGTCTTAAAGAAATACCAGGGATCCCCTGACTCAGCCGATACTCACAGAGACCAACTCTGTACCTGTGGTTCCTCTTTACATAAGAAAAGATGAGGATTCCCTCTAGATTCTTTCTAAATGTGACCCTTCATTCATTTTCCTACTTGTATTCATAGTCACACAACACATGGGTGAGTTTCCTCTGTAAGTACTCACTAATAAAATTACAATGGGATGATGAATTGCGTGTGGGTGTCTCTGCCTGTGTGTTGGCATGACCTATGGCATGCTTCTGGCTATCAGAACACAGCAGAGGTAAGAGGTTGGGTGCAATTACACATATACAACTCATTTGCTTGGTATTTTTGAAGAGGCAAACTGCCAAGGTGGGAGATTTTAGATAGATGGAAAAGTACTGTGTGGCCTTGGGCCAAAAGTCAGAAGCTGGAGGCCTGGAGCCTGCAGCCTGGAAGCAAGGATATGTTGCTGGCAACCAAGCAAGCCTAGGGAATAAGTGCTTCCCAAGATGTGTCTTCACTGGAACCTTGGTCCAGCTCTGAAACCTTTGATCTGGGGAACCACGGCCCCAGCTAACCTTCCTCTGGATCTCCCTAGACCCCAGCAAGTACCATGAAGAAGCATTCTAAATGGCAAGTTTATGTCTGTGTTAGGATCCCAAAGAAACAAACCAATAGAATCCTGCAGTGGGATGTAATCTCACACATGTAGTCTCAGCTACTTAGCAGGCTGAGACAGGAACAGTGGGAGCTGGAACCCCTAGCCAGGCTCACATAGGAAGACTTAGTCAGAAAAATAATGCTAACAATATTAGACCAGTCCTAGAAACTGGTTCTTGTGCTTGTAGACAGCCTCACAATTGGCCACCTGAGAACAACAGAACTACAAAACTCAGTGGTACAATTCAGTCCGAGTCCAAAGACGAGAGGCAGTGGGGCCAGTGGTATTGGTCCTAACGGAGTCTGAAGGCCATAGAGCTTCGGGTGTAGAGGGCAGACAGAGTGCTGCTGGAGAGAGTCCCAGAGTGAAGACACCCGAGAGCCAAGAGTGCCAGAGTCTTAAGGCAGAGAGAGTACAAACACTGAGTACCCCCACTCACAAAGCCAATGACGTTGCCTTTCCTCCACCTTTTTATTCTGTCCAGCCTCCAGTGGACAATCTGCTCATCCTGGTGAAGGCAGTTCTTCTTCCCCCATGCTACTGAATCAAAGGCCGGTTCTCTAAAACACATCCACAGTCATGGGAGATCTACGCTTGGTCAGCGGTCAGGACCTGCCTTCACCCAGTGTAATGCACAGATCAACCATAAACACTGTTATGAGGTCTGGAAGAAGTGAGTGGAGGAGAGGAAGGGACTACCATTGTGACTTGTCTTGGGAAAGTAAAATGGCCTGCATCATGAGAACACAGTAATGAATTTTAATTAGTAAAAAAGAAAAACTGTCATGTAGTTTGGGACATGGGACGACTTTGTCAGACTGACACGGGAGGAGCAACACAAAGCTGACAATCCATCTAAACAACGCTTCCCATCACTTGCCCTGTGGGTCTCTAACATCTCCCAAAGCCTGTGGTGTCAAGGTACTCCCTTGCCTCCTGGCTTCCGTTCCCATTGTTGCCACAACGAATCACCACAAATTCACTGTCTTACATCTTCTTGAGTCAGAGGTTAAAGGTCTACATGGGTCTCTCTGGAATAAAATCACATCTGAGCAGGACTTAGGTATCCCTGGAGGCCTTGATAAGAATCTTCTTTGCTTTCCCAGCTCCACGGACTGCCTCCAATCCCTGGCTCTGGCTCTTGGCATCTTCAAGCCAGAGGCTTACCAGTCTGCTTGTCTGTCACCTATGGAGGCTTCTGATTTCACTGGACCCATGCAGATCCTCCATGATAAACAACCTGACTCCAACTTGGCAGCTTATAGTATTTAATTCCTCTTTGCAATGTAGTCAAACACAGCGTTTCACGGAGATGGGGATGAGGACATCTTTTGGACTCTTATTGATCCAGTTCTGCTGTGAGTGAGCTGGGCATATGCGCCCGCTCTCAAAGTACTGACTTTCAGTATCCAGTTTTCCTCACAGTGCACGCACAGATGCTCCCATTTAAAGTAGTGCTCTGGGGAACTGTGGAGATGGCTGTGTCTATAAAGCACACATTGTGCAAGCATGCGAACCTGAGTTCAAATCCTGGAGCTCACATATAGAGCCGGCATGCTTCTACATGTCTACAACCAGGACCAGCGAGGAGGCAAGCAGATCTCTGAGCTCACTTGGCCAGCCAATTGGTGATCCCCAGATTCGGTGAGAGATCTGATCTCAGAACATAAGAAAGAGAGCCATCGGAAAAGACGTCGGCTGTACCTTACCTCACTGGCCTTCACACGAGTACACACACACATTATCGTTATTAAATCAACTCAGAGCAAACAAAAAGGACTTCTGGGGAGAGAGCAAACTAAAAGGGATTCTGGGGAGAGAACAAAAAGTTCCCCAAGCAAGCAACTGTTTCTCCTGTCAGGTGGAGTAAGGGTCCTCACATCATTCAGAGGCAGACTCCCTCTCACTGGCCGGAGCCAGACTCCTTATGGCCTCTATTTCTGAGACCCAGAACACATTTGATGATATGTCTGCCTTTGCCTCCACTACTCCCTTTCTGGTTTCCGTGAGCTGCTCTCATCTGAACAGATTTTGAATCGACTCCTCTTTGGGGGTGGTGTTTAGTATTTGTTAGGCTGTTGGTGGGAACATGAGATTGAGAGGGATCATCTATAGCCCTCATAAGCAAGAAATGGTCCAGGCCATGTTCCACATGGCTGTGCAGCCTGTGGAATCTGGTTCCTAGCCCTCAGGGCTCATGGTGGCATCCATCATTATGCCTTCCTGCCTCCCTTGCACCCATGAGTCCTTTGAACGGGAGCTTACCAGAGGGCCCTCGGCAGTCACCAAAGCAGCCTCAGATGTAGCCACCTTTATTCACATGGAGATTATTCATGAATGCATGATCAGAATGTCATTTTTCAGAGTTCCCTATCTCCTTTGAGGTATGTTCCTTTGAAAGTCGCTGTCCACGTGGAGGGACGCCATTTCTCAATAATCAGCTCTTTGATTTGGGGGAAGGGGAGGGGAAGAACATTCTGAAAATCCAGTAAGTGATTTGAGCTGTACTCAGCCTTTCTCCCTATAGCTACCTCACCCTCTGAAAGGCTCTGTCAATCACCCGGGGGGTTGGGGGGGCTGCATCACCTCCAAACCCATCACTCCTTGCCGATGGAAATGAACTCCATGTTACAGTTTTCTATGCACTGTTGCAGATCCAATCTGCAGGGATGTACAGCAGGGCAGAGGTACAAGAAAACTCCCACCATTCCCTCAGTGTTATATGTCTCACTCACGTGACCTCTTTGGACTGTATTCGCCTCACCCATCCACATAATGGGAGAAATGCCTATCTCCCTGTTTTTCCTATGCCTTAGGGGGAAAACTTGCTTGTGAAGTGCTAAGTGAAAATCAATACACTGAAAGTCTGGCCAGGCATGGTTGCACAGGCCTTTAATCCCAGCATTCAGCCGAGGCAGGAGTATTCCAAGGTTAAGACAAGCCAAGGCTACATAGTGAGCGTCTGTCTTAAAAACATGTCAATTAAATTTAATTAGGAGCAAGTAAACAGAAAATCTTAAGTGAATGTCTCATAACAGTGGATAAAGAGGCATAAAACAGGAGAGCAGCTTTCTGTAGGGAAAGACAACAGAAACAAGGTCTGGGAGATGGAGCAGGTCAGACCTCCCTTGGGAACAGAGCACTGCTCTGCATGGGCACTGGCTGTGTGATCTCTGGGAGGCTTTGAAAGGTACAGGTGAACATGGAGAAAGGGGCTCAGTGTTGGGAACCTGCAGAAAAATGGAATGGCAGGCTCCAGCATGGGTGGAAGCGCTTCCTAAGGTGGTGTGTCGGCAGCCCCACCAAGCTTCTCTAACTGTTTTCTGCATCTGCAGTTGGAGGACAGGTTCTAGAAGTGTGGCCTCTGCCCTCAGAGGGCTGTCACTCATTCCAACTCCGACATTCAGATTCCAAATATTTGTTTAGAACATGGCTTCAAGCTCCCTTTTGGAAATTGGCCAGGTGGGGGTTGGAGGACAGCTTATTGAGTATGAAGTGGTGAGACTGAGGTATGCCTTCTCTTCAACTACATACTATATAAATAGTCTGCTTTAATGTAACGGTGCCTATATCAGACAGGACAGGGTAGGCTATGCCATCAAAACAAACCCAGACTTCCAGAGCCACAACCATTTCTCCTTTATGCCACCTATCCACTTACCATGTGAACAGCATGGCGACAGGTTTCAGGGTGTGACCCATCCGTTTGTCTGGGGCATGACAAATGGTCAAGATCCATGCTTAAGTCCTCACCATGCTTGTGTAAAGACAAAGGTGAGGGATTTAGGGATGGAATCTCCCTTTAACTTTATCTGTCTGTTTCTGGCTCTCAGGGTCCACTTTTCAAAGCCTGCTGTCTCAGCATTGCTTTTCTGGGACTTCTCCCTCAGGGTACACAAAGATGCTCTGTTTACCTAGTAACCTCTAGGACATGTTTCCCTTGTCCAAATCATCTAACTAGCCCAGCTGCCACAGCCAGTATGACCACTTACCTATATGTAGATCTTAGCTAAATTGAGAGGGAAAAGGAGACAAAAGAAAGTCTTTCTTCATGAGAGGTTCTAGCCTTAGGAAACCAAAGAACTCTAAGGTTCCAGTATTAGCCATTCACATTAGTCAACACATCTCTCCTGGACCCTATCCTCATGTGCCTTTTAATACTGTGATAAACACTGTGCTCCTACGGCTTGCTCAGTATATATATATATATATATATATATATATATATATATATACACATATATATATATACATATATATATATACATATATATATACATATATACATATATATACATATATACATATATACACACACAGATAGATAGATAGATAGATAGATAGATAGATAGATAGCATCCAGAACCACCAGCACAGAGGCTGCAGCAGTCACAGTGAGCTAGGCACTCCCACAGCAATCATCAATCAAGAAAATGCCCCCATGGGCTTGTCCCCAGGCCAACCTGATGCGGGCATTTTCTTAATTTCAGAGGCCCCATCTGCATGTCATGCCCTGGGTGCCAGAGATGTCACAGGCCCTGGTGTAGAATGCCCACCCACTGCCACAGGTGTTGGAAAGGAAGAGAATCAGGCTGTGGGTGTGTGTCCTAAAAGTCCTGCAAGAGTTTTCCTAAGAGCAAGAAATAGATTCTAGAACTGACCCATGCCGACACAGAAGAAAGTGAATTGTTGAGCTCAGTCATACGTTGATGGGGTTTCATCGCATCACCGTAAGACTAGTAAACAAGACTTAACAATGACTCATGCCTTTAATAGGATGATTCTAGAATATCACTAAATACACACATGAATGTATGTGTGTGTGTGTGCTTGTGTGCACATGGAAGCCAGAGGTTGGTTGACATCAAGTGTACTCCTCAATTACTCTCTTTCTGTCTCTCTGTCTCTGTCTCTGTCTCTGTCTCTCTCTCTCTCTCTCTCTCTCTCTCTCTCTCTCTCTCTCTCTGTGTGTGTGTGTGTGTGTGTGTGTGTGTGTAACAAGGTCTCTTAATGAAACTTGAACTCAACAATCCAGCTAGACTGGCTGACCAAAAAGCCACAGGATGCTCGTGTCTCTGCCTCCCCAGCACAGGGTCTACAGGCAATTATTGCACACCTAGCTTTTCACATGAGCGCTAAGGATTGGACTCAGGAGCTTGGGAAGAGGGAACCTCAGTTGAGAAGATGCCGCCATCAGCTTGGCCTTGGGCAAGCCTGTGGGGTATTTTCTTGATTGATGATGTGGAAGTGTTCAGCCCTACATGGGTAGGGCCAGCCCTGAGCTGGTGATCCTGGGTGGTATAAGAACACCCATGGTATAAGAGCAAGCCATGAGAACTTCTTTTAAGCTAAGCACCCTATGGACGGAGCTGTCTCCATATGTCAAATGTGTCCATTGACTGAAAAGGGAATTGTGTAGTGCATGCTCTGAACTACACAGCTCTCTCCACTATCAACATAGTGGACTTTGTCTTCCCCAGGTCTCTAGTGAGCAGGAGACAAAATTAGTGGAGAAAATAAATGTAGGGAATCCAAAGCAAAAGATTCTATCATGTATGGGAGTAAAAGGTAATACAAGATGTTATAAAATGTTAATTAAACAGTTTTCCCTCCCATTATAGAAATAATCATAGAGTTGACTGGTTGATACAGTGAAATTGTTCAGTAGAAGACTTACAAACAATGCCACTTTGATACAAATGAAGCGTCACCTTGTCTTGGGAAAGCATCTGTATGATGTCAACACCCTGCAGTCTAGAGTGCTCTGCTCATACATACATGTGAGGCGCTTCATCCATATTCAGCCTGTGAACTTGACAGTCACTTCTAAGCACAGACAAAAGGCCGTTGGTTCTGCTCCTCTTGGCGGTTTGTGGCGGTAGAGGATCGCATGCTTCCCTCGATGATTACACAGCTCCATCCATCTGTCTGCCGCTGGAGGTGGGAGACGAGATACAGCTCCCACCGTCGCCGTAAACAAAAGTGGATGGCGCTGTCACTAGTCAGACACGCCAGCTAATTGGAGCTGTCGACAGACATAATACCCTGTGTCCGCGGCTCTAGTAACAGTTTGAGGCAGCAATGATATGGTGGTTGATGGTGAGGCTGGGACAAGTGTCTCTCTACTCACAAGCTGGGAATGACATAATGAGAAAAGAGTCACTCAAACATGCCTCCTCGCCCCTGGTGCTCGGCACAGATCTTTCTCTGTATCGCTTCCTAGGCTGACAGCTTAATTTGATACTCATAATGTCAAACTTTAAAATTAATCTTGCTAAAAAGATATGTTTCAATGAGCCACCAAGACTTACTCTTGGGGGAAATTAATAAGAAAAATGTCCCTTATTTATAGAGCGTCACCAAGAAGATACCAAAAGAAGAGGGAGTCCTTTCAGTTATATTTCTGTGGTGATTTTCAGGAAAGTAATTTTGCAGTTAAATGTTTATACATGCTCATGGGTGTGACTTCTTGGAGACTATCCCTTCTTGTTGGATCAAGCAGGTGCAACACAGAAAGTGTTTGAAAAGCCTCTGTGACAGGAACGCTCCTACCATGTCTCAGAAATGCGACTCTGGACGTTCCTTGCTGCTTTCCAGTGGTCTGTTCAGCTTCTAAGTCATCTAATGACGGACGTCATCACTGATGTTTGGGTTTTGCTCAGCTGTGTTGGTGAGCCCCTCTTTGCTCCCAAACTCCATACGGTACACAGCACTGGCATCTCTGATCACAATTCAGAGGTTTTCACACACCAAGCGCGAGGATCATGGTCATCATCATTATTCTGATCTGTGGTCCATTTCCAGTGAATAACTAATCAGAGTGAAACCTGTAAATATGAACATGTAAAGGTTTGCAAAGCCAGGCAGGAGGGGTCTGGGCACTGAGCCGACTCAGGCACTTGGGAAAGTTCCTGACATGTATGCCTGTTTCCTGTAAAGATTAGAGACAGTAGCCTCAAAAGATACTTTAAGGATCTGAGATGATATATTCAAGGTATCTAGTCTATGAGTTGTAAGAATTATTAATTCTGTGCATTCAGGGTGCTAGTCATTCTATACCACTTATCTCAGTTTTGTCCTTGTTAGGTCTATGAAGTAAACCACAACTGTGATGTTATAAAGGAAGAATGGGGGAGGGGAGGTAAAATGAGGCCAGTGGGTTTGCAGTCATAAACTGGACATCTTCCCATCAGAGACTAGGATGGCATTCAACACTCCCGAATGTCTTTTGCCTGATGACCAAGCAACCCAAAGCCTCCGTGATGGTTGACCTCTACTGTCAACTTAACTGATCTAGAATTCCCTGAAGATGTGCCTCTGGGTGTGTCTGTACGGCTGTTTCCAGAGAGACCTCCTTTGAATGTGGGTGGCCCCATCACATGGGCTGGAGACCAAGACGGAATAAAAGGAAGAAATCAAGCCAAGCATCATAATCCATCCCTCTTGGTTTCTTGTGTGTTCTACAGCTATACCTTCCCCACCATCATGAACTGAATCCTCTCAAACCATGTGCTTTCTTCGTAGGCTGCTTTTTTGTTTGTTTGTTTGTTTTGTTGCTTGGTATTTGGTCACAGCAATGAGAAAAGCAATGTGTATCACCAGGTCACTTTCCATTCAGTTCTCCGGAGGTGGTGCTCACTCAGCTGAAGACGGTGTCTCTTCCATCTGAAGTCATCCTAACCACCTCAGGCCTTGTTCACCATCACGAGCCAATTATAAAGATAAACAATCCAAGGTAGCAACCCTCAGCACACCAAGAAAGTCAACATAAATTTTCCTGTGCCATGAGACCAATGACTTCACTCCCGGAAGGCATAGGGAGACCAAGATCAAAGAAACAAACAAAAATTTTTAGAAACACAAACTTTTTCTGAAAGGCAGGTAGTTTAATTACTTTCCCTAAGATAAAAACCATTAAGGGAGAAGAAGTTTATTCTGGTTCATGGTTCTAAGTTACTCCCCATCGTGGAAGGAAGGTAACAGGAGCTTGAGACAGCTGGTCATCCTGCATCTACAGTTAGGAAGCAGACACCGATGTAGACTAGTACTTGGCTTGCCGTCTTGTCTTTATACAACCCAGGGGATGTTTCTTCCCACTGTGAGTGGTGTCCTCCTGCCTTGATTAGTGTAATTAAGATGATCACAGGTGTGCTCAGAGCCCAGTGTTCCAGTCCTATATGCATTTATATGCATGAAGACAAATGCTCATAAGATTCTATCACCCACCAAGCTGACAACTGAGATTAATCATCATAGCAAATATACTTTTGTAGCAAATATTCCACCACTACAGGCTAGGTATAAAAGGCATTTCTATCCCGGACAACAGGCATGGGAAACGTTTGGAAAGCTGTGCAGCTGTGTAACAGAGCTTGGCCTGGCAACTCTTTCAATCTTAACCTCCAATGACTTAAGTCGGTGGCATTGCCCTCTGAGCGGCTCCATAAGCCAGCTGTGACTGCGAGACCTATCTTCTAGAAGGACCTGGGTCCCTTCTGGCATGATGAACAGAGCTACATGCCTTTGGCCATGATCACTGAATGGCCCCAGGTACCTCTTCTGCTCAGTTCCATTAACAGAACCCCTGGGCTCTCTCCAAACCTACACTTCTGCTCCTGTTATGGCTTTGACCTAATACACCATTTGTTCATGTTTCCCCAAATGCCATCATCAAGCCCCATTGATGGAACCTCCCAGACCCTCCGGCAGTGGCTCTCTCTGCAAGGGGCCCCCTGGTTCCTATGATGCTTGCACAGACTGTGGGCAGGTCTTCATTTCCCACTGGTTGGGTTTTTTCCATGCATTTTAATCTGTTACTCAGAAGCCTTCTTTCCCCCCACTGTATTGCCAGCTCACTCTCTCACCTCGTGTGCTTTTCTTTCCTATTTCATGGTTACTTGAATGAACCAAGGAATTAATGAGTTCCTCTCATCCCTTCTCACTTTACATTCATGAATTGCATGTGCTTGAATAAACAAAACCCAGACTACACAACATACCACGAGAAGGAAAAGGCTGTAGCAGGCACAGGCTGTGATTTAATCAACAGGGTGCTTAGCTGTTTTTAAAGGCATGCTTGTTTCATTTTTATTAACATGTGTTCACTGAACATGTTAATGGGGCTTGGTGTGAAATTTCAACCAGACGTGTAACGTGCCCTAATTAAATCCGTGTCTTTCACTACCCACCACAGCCCTTTACAAGCTCCAAGAAGTCACAACTCTACACTCCAGGTGCTGTTTTTATAGGTTCCACAGAAAAGAGAAGATGCATGCTACTTGTCTTTCTTTATCTGGTCCATTTCAATGCAAAATGTCCTCCAACCCCATCCACTTTCATCTTTTAAAGGAATAATATCTAGATGCTGGAGAGATGGCTCAAGGTTAAAAACACTTTCTGCTCTTGCAAAGGACCAAGGTTTGGTTCCCTGTACCCAAATGCTGTATAACCACCTGTAACTCCAGTTACATGGGATCTGGTACCTTTATCTGGCCTCCACAGGCACCAAGCATACAGGCAGTGCACATGTAGACAAACACTCATATATATATATATATATATATATATATATATATATATATATATATATATATATAAAACCAAACTTTTACAGATACATATTCAGAGTATATAAGGAACTAAAAAAAAAAAAAAAAAAAAAAAAAAAAACCCAAACAGTTGAAAGAAAAAAAAAATGGGCAGATGTTTTGAAAAGACACCTCTCTAATAGGAAATAAAAAATGATCAATAAAATTATGGGAAAGAGTATTCAATCCTTAGCCATTGGGGAATGACAAATCCAAACTACAATGAGATATTATCTATCTGTTTTATAGTAGAAACCATAAAATTGATGAAAGCAACGGTTGGCAAGGTTATGTAGGAAAAGGGACTGCCCACAAAGACTGTTGAACTTGTAAGTGAACTGCTCCTGAATGGAAAGCAGCTCACAGGCTCCATCAGAAACTAACCCAGATTATCCTGTGAGTGGCCTGTCCCATGCCTGAGATAACCAAAGGACACAGAGTCAACATGTCAAAGAGAGACTTACACACTCACAACATAAAACACATACACACATGCCCCGGTGGGCAAGTGGAGAAGAAAGCATGGTGTGTATACACCAGGGGCTTCATCAATTCTTAAACTTCAACCTCATTTCCCCTGCACTCTGAGCATCTTGAAGGTAACATTGGTGCCAATATATTTGCTTTTGTCCAGATTCTTTTTTGTGTGTTTTTGTTTCTTTTTGAGATTATAATTTAATGACATTTCTCCCTACCCTTTCCTCCATCCAAATCCTCACATACATCCCTCCCTGTTCTTACTCAAATTTTTGTCCTCTACTTTTAAACTAAATGTTATTGAATGTGCATATATATTTGTATATACATATGTATTTCTAAATGCCGTCTGTTGGTGTATTTCTAAACAGCATATGTTGAGTCCATACAATGTTACCTGTATGTATGTTTTCAGGGCTGACCGTTTGGCACTGGACAGCCAATTTCTGTGCTCTTCTCCAAGGAAGCACCTCTCCTGTCTTTGGCTTTCCTCAGTTGCTCATGGCTCTCTCTATAGGGTTTGTTTGTTATGCTCATTTCTATCCTCCTTGTTCAGCTCCTGTTTGAGCAATCATGTTGTTGAGACTTTATTAGTGTAGCTTCTGATATTGCCAGCAGATACAACCTCACAGAAAACTCCCTGGTCCTCTGGCTCTTACAAGCTTTCTGCTCCCCTCTTCTACAATGTTGCCTGAGCCTTCGCTGTGGTAGTGTTGTGTAGATGTAGCATTGGGACTGGGTTCTGTAACTCTGCTTTTCATTGGTTGTGGTTTTCTGTAGTGGTCACTGTTGCAAAGAGACTTTTCCTTGATGAGGATGGGTAAAGACTACACCCATCAGTGGGTCTAAGGACAAATGTTTATAGAGTGTTGACAGGGATTGTGCTGGTTTAGTAAAGTAATAGCCATAGATTCTCCTCCACTATCCATGACTTCACTAGCACTGAGTAGTTAGCTAGGTTTCCAGTATACACCATCTTGTCAAGCAGACTTTAAGTCCAGTTAGAGCCTGGACCACTGTCACCACTTCCCCCATAGGATTATCATAACAGGATGGTTGTTGATGTGGTTCATAGGCATCAGAGCTGGGTAGGCCCATTGATTGTCTCCCTCCTTTAGAAGCTTGCATGGTACCCTGAAACTAAGTCCCCAAGAGCGGACCTCAGTTCCAGCTCTGTGGTCTCTGGGCCCTGGTTCTGGAGTTACCTTCATCAGTGGGGACTTATTCTCACCTTTGGGGGTTAGCCAGGGGCCACAACAGACTGTATGTTTTGGGAGTCTCTTGGACAGCCCTGGTCAACAACTCAAAGCCCATTTTTATAATAATCATGGAATTTAAATCTATCCTAAAAGAATCTTTCTTGTATAACCAAGACTCTTTCTCATAAGTAATAGCTTTGCTAATTACCCATAAAAGCAGATACCATTGTTTGAGTGTACCTCAGGAAACCTTCCTAGATTTTCTTATATCTCCGAGTTGCCAGGCAACTCAAGAGTAAAGACTTTTAGATAATGAGGCCAAGGCCGATTGTACAACTCTATGAGGTACTGTGGACCAGAACATTGTGGGAATGGCACCTCCTAGAGCTGGACAGTGTACAGCCTTCACTATAGAGGTCTGAGTGTCTAAGCACTAGGACATGTCATGGGAAACTTGAGTATCAACGACAGCATCCTAGTTCAGAGAGGATACCCCCTGTGCATTCTCACATAGTGGACATGCTGAGCCTTGCCTTCTAGGTCTCTTGGACATAGGCACTAGTCCCACTCCTGAGAGTTCCACCTGATGGACTCGTCATCTCCTAAAGGCTACACCTCTAGTTCTGTCTCCTTGTGTAGTTCTGGTTCCTCTTTTTCCTCGTCTCTCCGTCCTCCTCCTCATTTCCTTCTTTTGAGACTTTTGAGTTTGGGGTATCTCCTATAGGTTAAAATTCATTCTGTAGTCGAATATGACCTTAAACTTCTTGTTCTCCTGCCTCTAACTCCCGAGGGTGTTAGATTATAGGTGGGTGCCACCATGCTTGATACATGCAGTGATGGAAATGCAATGGAACCCAGGGCTTTAGCTATGCTGTGCACGCACTGTGCCAACTGAGCCAAATCTTCAGCCTGGGTCTTCAGACTTCAACATAGGAATTTGAGGAGGGCACATTCAGTTAACAGTTCACATGCCTGCTGTGTCCCAGCTGGTGTCTGTTGACCCGTGGATATACTAATAAGGTGGTCTTTCAATCACAGACTACCCCAAACTTGGACAGTTAGCTTTACCCTCTTTGCCAATCCATAGATCAAATGTGGGGCTACCTTGTATTCTCCTTTGTGTCTAAGACATTTCATTTGTCTTTTGACACAAGGTCACCTGGAACTCACCATGTAGCCTATATAAGCCTCAAAATTGCAGCTTTCCTCCGATTTCTATCTCTTCAATGATCACAGGTATACACCATTATGCCCAGGTATGCACAAGACTGTTCTCTTCCAAGTCAAACACTTAATAATAAGTCAATTACTCTCTTTTATAAAACAACATTTAATAAAACTAGGAGCCAAATAACTTCCAAAGTAAGTCTTTCTACATAGGTAGATGATTTTATCTCTAGAAGTTATGAGTTAAATGAAAATCTCAATCCCAGGCACAGGATACCTCCCTAACAGTGCCTTCTAACCAGTGAAATGAATTATAACCAAAGTCCACAGCAAGCTTCCAAGATGCTGGCAATGGAGAAAAGATGGACAGTGAGGAGGATACAGGAAAAAGGAAGGGAATTTCAGTTAGGATCTCCATAACCTAGAAGAGAGTAACATAGGAGAAGAACACTTTCAAGACAAGACCATATCAAGAGCCAAGGTTCTGGGACAGGTCTTCGAGAAGCTCGGATATTCAGAAAATTGTCAGGGGGCTGGTAAAGCAGAGGAAGATGTGGTCAGAAAGATGGGGCTAGGAGGCCAGGAGACGACTTGTACCGTGCTTGCAGAATAACCCTGAGCTAAGTGCAATCTCCAGCATCCAGGTTCAGTCCACAGCAGCTGGGTGTGGTGATGCATGCCTGTAACCACAGCACTGGGAAGACAGAGGCAGGAGGATCCCTGGAGGGTTCTGGTCAGCAAGGCTAGCAAGGTCAACCATCAGTGCAAGACCCTATCTCAAAAGCAAAGTATGAAGAGTCTTTGCAATAAAAATAAGGGAGAGCTGATGGGAAACTTCACAGGATGGTGGTAAGAGGAGAGTGAATATTGGATCTTAGCTCTCAAACTAAGAGTTGTCTGACAGAGCCAGTGCGGGCTGAAGGAAAGTGAGGAGGCATGGGGATGCTGAGGTTTGTATCTCAAGTTACAGGGTTGCAGTCAAGTAAGAGGAAGTCTCGGGAGGAGAAAGAATGGAGAGGATGGGCAGAAGCCTGGTCCTTCCCCATGGACATCAAACTGCTGCATGTGCTCATGTGAAATCCCAGGGACTGGCCAGCATCAGACCATCACAAAGTTGAGCTCAGATGTAGAGAGGAGAAGCCGATCTGACAGAGAAGAGAAGAGGCTCATAAAGCACACATACTCTGATTTGGGGGCAATTGAGGACATTCTTTAGTAGCTTGAGCCCAGCTGGGCAGTCCTGCCTCTCGCTCACCTCAGCTCAGCACGACACAGGGAAACCCTAAATACTCCAAGGTGGCGGCACTGCATGCCATGCAGACACACAATTTAAGTTCTTGCCATCTGAAACCCCCTCTGTTTCAAGTCTTGGAATTCAAAACAATTGCTGGCAAAATCAATCAAGTGCAATGAAATTTGTATAAATCGAGAGCCCAGAGCATTAACGTGTAAAATAGTTCAATCTAATCAGTCTCTGGGGGCTTAGCAACTGCTGTAGTCTGACCGTTAGCTATTTGTTATCAGCTCTTCACCTGGGCTGACTCAATGACTAACGATTGGGTTTCTAGAAGCTTCTTAATTTTAACTATTCATATAATCACATGCGTCCTGAAACAGTATAGAGACATTCATAGAAGTAGCGCCAAATAGAAATACTCAACTAAATAACATAAAATATAAATAGTATAGTATAGAAAGACTCAGGAATATCACAGAAATAATAGACTATAGAATAATATAATATAGGAATATACATAATATATAACTATGCATAGAAAGAGCACTGGGGACATGACTCTCTTAAAGTATTTGACACATAAATATGGGGACTTAAGTTCAGATGCCCAGTAGCCGTGTTTAAAAAGAAAAAGCTAAGCATTGCATGACATGCTTGTGATCCCAGCGCGAGTGGAGGAGACAGAGGAACTCTGGAGCTCACTGGACAGCTTGCTTGACAGTCCATAAGCCCCAAGTTTAGTGAGTGACTCTGGCTCCAAAAGTAAGGTAGAAAGTGGCTTTGACCTCTGGCCTCCACACACATGCACTCACCCAAACACATAAGATGCATGCCACCTACATGGGAAATAGTCCTAGAAAGATACATTATAGACTGTTCATAGAAACAGTATAGTATAGAAATATGCATGCATACATCTTCATGTGAATAGTTAGAAACTGTATGTCTTAACCGATGATTGTAAAATATTACAAAAGAGACATATCAGATTCAGTCATAAAAAGAGATTCAAAGCAGACATCACCTGGAGAGCACATACCGGAGTCCAATGGAGAAACGATTGGCCCCATGGTTCCAGACAAGGTCTCTCTCTGCAGTTGGTTCAGTATCTATGCTTCATTCCTGGGCATACAGGGAAAAGAGAAGCAAAAGAGAAATCAATACAGAAATAAATAAATAGAGAAGATGAAGAAGAAAACCATGGGGTGAGATTAATCATGGGATTAATAAATTTCAGGGAAATTTTTCTGACCAGTTTTTAAATTATTGCCATTTCCCAACATATGGTCTTACAAACTGATACATTGATTGTATCAGCTGGAATTACTAATACAATTCATGACCTGGGGGTGCGGCGTAGAAAAAACTCCAGTGAGCTTCAGTGAGAGTAAAGACTCTGGAGTGAAGAGAAGAATGATGGGGAAAAAGAGAAGGAAGGAGGGGAGGGAGGGAGGGAGGGAGGGAGGGAGGGAGGGAGGGAGGGAGGGAGGGAGGGAGGCAGACCTAGAGTGGCTTGGGCTCCTAAGACTATAAATCATGGACATGTAGTGAAAGCCCTGGTCCTCTATCCTTTTCTATTACATTGACCAAAAAACCTCATACTTTATCACACATAACGTAAATGCTTATAAAGTGATTGAGAGAAAATGACAAGACTGAGCCTTCTCCTTGGCCGGGCATCTCCCAGTCACACACTCAACTTGCACTCACACCCACAGGGTCACTCTGCAGTGTTAGCACAAGCCTTCATTCTCCACGCTGAGATCCAAGTAAACCCCCTTCTCCCTGGAGCTATTCCCCAGCCTCCAGAAGGCCCCAGGAGGGATCTGTATAAACACGGTGACCGTTATTTGTCCTAACTGTGGGACAGGCAGCAGCAGCTGGCCTGTTTGCATGGTATGCAAATGGACCTCTGTCAGGGAAGAAAGGCTCACTGCTCTGTTGCTTGCAGAGCAAACATGCACGGCTATGGGAAGGAAGCCAGCAGAGAAACCAGACCAAGGAGTGGGCAGTGGGGCAGGACAAGAAACATCTTCCACCGAAGCAAAAGGCAATGGCAGAAAATGTTGCCAAGGCTTGGTCCAGCTTTCTCAGGTTGAACAAATAATGCATTCGTGGGAGCTGGGCAGGAGCCCGTGGGTGGGAGCCCGCGAGCCCGCCCATCTCCTCCAGGAGCAAAGCCTTTCTCTGCGTTCAACTTCTTCCAGGAGGAATCTGTAAAACATTTCAGAGGTGCAGAGTCACCCGCGGCTACAGAGTCAAGCTTCACTGAGAGCAAAGGTTCTGGAGTGAAGAGAAGAATGATGGGGAAAGGGGGAGGGAGGGAAGGGAGGGAGGGAGGGAAGGGAGGGAGGGAGGGAGGGAGGGAGGGAGGGAGGGAGGGAGGGAGGGAGGGAGGGAGAAAGGGAGGGAGGGAAGGAAGGGAGGGAGGGAGGGAGGGAGGGAGGGAGGGAGGGAGGGAGGGAGGGAGGGAGGATCTGAAGGAAGTCAGACCTGGAGTGGCCTGGGTTCCAAAGAGTATAAATCATGGACATCCAGTGAAAGCCCTGTCTTCCATCCTGGTTTCCTAGTTGACAAATGGACAGCCTCCACAGTGGGTTCTGGGTGGAGTTAATGAGTCTTCTTCAGGGTTTTTCAAGACATAGCCAGAGCTGAAGCTCCAGTTCCTCTGGGTCTCCAATATCCAAGGCAGCAGTCCTGGGTAGGAAGAGATCTAGTAACTATAGGGGACCACAAAGAAGCGACCTGTCTATCATAGGACAAAGATGTCTCTGTGTCCAGATCATACCTCTCCTTCTACCGCCCCCTCCCCCCACCTCACACACACACACACACACACACAGACACAGACACACACACACACAGACACACACAGACACACACACACACAGACACACACAGAGACACACACACACACACACACACGCCCTAAAGAAATGTTCTCCAATAAGAATAACCTAGGTAGACCCCAGGATCCAGAACTTAAAAGATCATCATACACATGATCTTAGAACTTCATGGACTTTAAAAAAGGAATGAACAAACATGGCGATGAAATGAACAAGGATAAAAGTAAACTCTACAGTGATGTTAAGTAAAACACAAATACATGACTAAATGAAATGATAAAGCTATTTCAAGATTTAAAAACTGAATTTAGTAACAAGATAAAAATACTGAAGAAAGCTCAGGCTGAAATGGAGGTGGAATTGAAAAACTCACCCTAACTAACTCTTCAGAACAGAGAAAAGCTATAGGTACCAATAGGATGGGTCAGTAGAAAATAGAATGTCGGAACTTGATGATAAATAAAAGAACTTAAACAAACTATTTTAAAAATTGTGAAAGATATAGGAATGGCAAGAAACTCCAAAATACCAAACCTTTGAATAATAGACCTAAAAAGAGGAAAATCCTAGGTCAATGGCTTAGATCATTTCTTCAACAGAACCATAAAAGGAAATGTCCCTGGTTTAAGGAAAGATATATCCATACAGATACAAGAAGCATCAGAATACCAAATAACCAAGGCCAGAAAGGAAATTCCTCACAGTGCATCATTATTAAAGCACTAAATATACAGAACAAATAGAAGATACTTCAAGCAGCAAGAGAAAAAGCACAAGTCACAGATAAAGGAAAACCCATCAGAATAACAGCTAATTATTGCTCAATGGAAACTTTAAAAGCCAGAAGAGCCTGAAGCCATGCACTTCAAGTTTTAAATGGACCACAAATGCCAACCTAGTGTACTTTACCCAGCAAAACTATCTGCCATAATTGAAAGAGAAAGAAAACATCTCATGATATAAACAAGGCAAAAGAATTCGTGTTCACCAAATCAGCCCTTCAGAGAATACTGGAAGCGATGCTTTGGACTGAAGAGAAGTACAGCCAAGAGACTGTAGGAAGCAAACAAATGAAGCTATAATTATAGAAACAGAAAATAGGACAAATGACAGGCAGCAAGCAACCCACATCTCTCAAATAAGAACTCTAAATATCAATGGTGCCCATTCCCGTGTCAAAAGGCACTGGTTTGATTAAAGAGTTGAGAAACAAAATTCATCTTGGGTTGCAGAGATGACTCGGACATTAAAAGGCACTGGTCACAACAACAACAACATAGCAAAATAGATTGTTGTTGTTGTTGTTGTCGTTATGCACAAGAAACTATTCTTAGATTCAAGCATCAGTGCAACCCAAGAGTAAAGGGAAGAAAAAACGTGTCCCATGTAATCGGGACCAATGAGGCAGGAGTCACCATCCTATTTGACAAAATAGACTTCAAGCTAAAACTAATCAGAAAAGATAAAGAAGAAACATCATTCTGATCAAGAGAAGGTCTAACCTCGGCAACATTACAATACTACGGACATCTGCATCAAATCCTGGCACACCCGAATTTATAAAAAGCATGCTAGATACCAAGACAAGGTTAACTCCAAATCAATGATCGCGGGCAAGCTGCAACACCCCAACTTCTGCAGATGGATTTTTTTTCTAAACAAAACCAAACAGAACAACATGTCTGTTGTGAAGAGTTAAATGGCATCACACAGCAAACAGACCCACCAGATCCCTGCAGAATATTTCACCCAGCACTAGAGGATATACATTCTACTCAGCACTTCCTGGGGGCTTCTCTAAAACACACTACACACTGGGACATAAAGCAAATCTTAACAAATTCAGAAATATTGAAATAACTCCATGCATCCTAATCGACTGTAATTCAATAAAACTTAAAGTCAGCGGCAAAAGGATTCCTAGTAAAAACACAAACTCGTAGAGACTGAACAACGTGTTCCTGACTGATGAACAAGCCAAAGAAGAAATCAAGAAAGAAATTCTTGGAATTACTGAAATTAAAGGAAAATGAAAACACAACAAAGAAAAACTTCTGGGACACATTAACAGCAGTCCTGAGAGGAAAATGTACAGCACAATTATCTACATTAAAACATCAGAAAGAGCATAAATAAATGGTTTAGTGACACAATTCCAGAATTTGGAAAAAAAAAAAAAAAACAAGAGTAAACCAAACCCAAATGCAGTAGACAATAAGAAATAATAAAAATCAGAGCAGTTATAGATACATGAAATAGAAACAAAGAAAATAGTGCAAAGAATCCGTCTAGTTTAATAGCTGGTTCTTTGCAAAGATAAACAAGATTGACAGACCCATGGACTAGTTAACCTTTTCAAAGAAAGAGGAGACTCCAAATCAGAGATGAACAGAGAAACATTATAATAGATAATAAAGAAATGCATAAATGTACCATTATGTGGCACATTTACACAATGGAGTACTACTCAGCTATTAAAAAGAATGAATTTATGAAATTCCTAGGCAAATGGATGGATCTGAAGGGTATCATCCTGAATGAGGTAACCCAATCATAAAAGAACTCACATGATATGTACTCACTGATAAGTGGATATTAGCCCAGAAACTTAGAATACCCAAGATACAATTTGCAAAACATATGAAACTCAAGAAGAACGAAGACCAAAGTGTGGACACTTTGCCCCTTAGAATTGGGAACAAAACACCCATGGAAGGAGTTACAGAGACAAAGCTTGGAGCTGAGACAAAAGGATGGACCATCCAGAGACTGCCACACCCGGGGATCCATCCCATAATCAGTCACCAAACCCAGACACTATTGCAATCACCAGCAAGATTTTGCTGAAAGGACCCTGATATAGCTGTCTCTTGTGAGTCTATGCTAGTGCCTGGCAAACACAGAAGTGGATGCTCACAGTCATCTATTGGGTGGAACACAGGGCCCCCAATGGAGGAGTTAGAGAAAGTACCCAAGGAGCTGAAGGGGTCTGCAACGCTAAAGGTGAAACAACAATATGCACTAACCAGTACCCCCAGAGCCCGTGTCTCTAGCTGCATATGTATCAGAAGATGGCTTAGTCAGCCATCATTGGGAAGAGAGGCCCCTTGGTATTGCAAACTTTATATGCCCCAGTACAGGAGAATGCCAGGACCAAGAAATGGGAGTGGGTGGGTAGGGGGGCAGGGTGGGGGGAGGGTATAGGGGACTTTCAGGATAGCATTTGAAACATAAATGAAAAAAGTACCTAATAAAAAATGGAAAAAGAAAAAAAAAGAAATGCTGATTATTATAAGGGAAAATCTATACTCCATTAATTAGAAAATCTAAAAGAAACAGATGAATGTTTAGGTTCATCCAAACTACCAGAGTTAAACCAAGGAGAAATTAATAATTTAAATAGGTCCATAACTAATAAGGAGTTCAAAACAGTGATAAAAATCCTTCTGACTGAAAAAGACCCAGTCAGGGCAGATAGCAGAATCTACCAGACTTCCAAAGAAGAACTGTAACAAATACTTCTTAAATTATTCAAAAAAATGAAAATAGAAGTAGCTCTCCTAAGTCCTCATCTGAAGCCATTATTACTCTAACATCAAAACCAGCTAAAGATATAGTGACAGCAACAGCAACTACTATAGGCCAAAATCCCTGAACACAGATGCAAAAATTCTCAACAAAATTCTTGTAAACACAGTGCAACCATATATCAAAAAGATATCCACCACAATCGAGTTGATTTTATCCCAGAGATGAAGGAATACTTCAATATGTGTTAGTAAATTATAGCAATGTTTTTGAAGGTGAATCACATGATTATCTCAATAAATACAAACAAGGCTTTTGACAAATTCCAACATGCCTTTATGATAAAAGGCCTAAAAAGAGCAAAGAGAACATACCACAGCACAGTAAGGGCTGTACATGACAAACCCATAGTCAATATCATCCTAAATGGAGAAAAGCTTGAAGAAATCCCATTAGCAATGAGACAGGGTAACCCATGTATCCCTACACATTTTCAATACATTGCTTGAAGTATTCACTAGAGCAGTAAGACAGAGGGAGGATGAACTTAAAGGAATACAACACTATATATATGTATGTATATATATATATATATATATATATATATATATGTATATGTGTGTATGTGAATATATATATATATATATATATATATATATAGAGAGAGAGAGAGAGAGAGAGAGAGAGAGTCCCAAAAGTTCCACAAGAAAATTTCTAGAAATAATTAACACTTTCAACAAAATGGCAGTATACAAAATCAATGTGCAAACATCAGTATCATTTCACATACCAATAATAAGCATGCTCAAAAGTGAAGAAAGAAAAAGAAAGGGAAGGGAAGGGAAGGGAAGGGAAGGGAAGGGAAGGGAAGGGAAGGGAAGGGAAGGGAAGGGAAGGGAAGGGAAGGGAAGGGAAGGGAAGGGAAGGGAAGGGAAGGGAAGGGAAGGGAAGGGAAGGGAAGGGAAGGGAAGGGAAGGGAAGGGAAGGGAAGGGAAGGGAAGGGAAGGGAAGGGAAGGGAAGGGAAGGGAAGGGAAGGGAAGGGAAGGGAAGGGAAGGGAAGGGAAGGGAAGGGAAGGGAAGGGAAGGGAAGGGAAGGGAAGGGAAGGGAAGGGAAGGGAAGGGAAGGGAAGGGAAGGGAAGGGAAGGGAAGGGAAGGGAAGGGAAGGGAAGGGAAGGGAAGGGAAGGGAAGGGAAGGGAAGGGAAGGGAAGGGAAGGGAAGGGAAGGGAAGGGAAGGGAAGGGAAGGGAAGGGAAGGGAAGGGAAGGGAAGGGAAGGGAAGGGAAGGGAAGGGAAGGGAAGGGAAGGGAAGGGAAGGGAAGGGAAGGGAAGGGAAGGGAAGGGAAGGGAAGGGAAGGGAAGGGAAGGGAAGGGAAGGGAAGGGAAAACAAAACAA
Organism: Mus caroli; assembly: GCF_978045245.1. Taxonomy (NCBI): domain Eukaryota; kingdom Metazoa; phylum Chordata; class Mammalia; order Rodentia; family Muridae; genus Mus; species Mus caroli. Next base: position 127,201,029 of record NW_028227258.1, read on the forward strand.
GAAAAAATAAACCTCAAAACACTCCCACTCACAAGAGCCCTCAAAAAACGGGTGTAACCCTAACTGAAGGATCACTGTGCTGAAAACTTTAATCCTCTGAAGAGACTGGAACAATGGAGAGATCTTCCCGGCTCATGAATTGGTAGAATTTATCGTGTGAAAGTGACTGGTAGTTTAAATAAAAATGGCTCGCACAGATTCATCGATCTGAATGTTTGGTCCTTCAAGAGTGGTCTACCTGACAGGAAGTAGAATGTGACCTTTGTTGGAGTAGGTGTGACCTTGCTGAGGAAGCACATCACTGGAGGTGGGCTTTGGAGTTTCAAATGCTCAAGGCAGGCCCAACGTTTTTCTCTCTTCTTGCTGCCTCTGGAGCTGAATGCAGAACTCTTAGCTACCTCTCCAGCACCATGTCTATCTGTGTGGCACCATGCTTCCTGCCGGGACAATACTGGACTAAACTTCTGAAACTGTACTAAACTAAACGTTCTCGATGACAAGAGCTGCCATGGTCATGGTCTCTCTTCACAACAATAGGACACTAAGACAATGACCATCGTCCTAAGCAGTTACAATGTACGCTAATCTCAATCGCATACGGTTCTTTATAGAAATAGGAAAAATAACTACAATCCATATGGAATCACAAAGACCACATATACCTAAAGAAATCCTGAGCAAAAGAAACAATCCTGAAGGAAATATCATATCAGATTTCAAGCCATATTCACAAAGCTTTTGTAATAAAAAGTGTAGATCAGTAGGATCAAACCGAAGACTCATTACAGCTATCGCATATTTGACAAAGATCTCCAAAATTATATGCTAATAAGAAAGACAACATCTTTGCTAAATGGTGCTGGAAAAGTTGGCTGTCCACATACACAAAAAAGAAATTAGAATCATATCTATTGCCCTGCACAAAAAAAATAAACTGCAAATGGATCAAAGACCACAATGTAAAACCTGAAATGCTGAACTGCTAGAAGAAAATGTAGGCAGGATGCTCCATGAAACAGGCATAGGAAACTGCTTTCTTGGTAGGCCGCCATTTGCTTGGGAACTAAGTATAATAATTGACAAGTGAGACTTCATAAAACTAAAAACCTTACGCATAGCTAAGGAAACAATCAATAGAGTACAGAAGAAGGCCACTAAAGGGGAGAAAATCATACCAGCATACGTCTGACAGAGGAGTAATATTCAGAATGTGTAAAGAATTCAACAAGGGGTCAAGAAAACAGTTGCTCAAGAGCAATGGCAATAGCCAGGATTTGGGGTGGGGAGGAGTCTCCAAAACACCTCTGGCCAACAACTCAAGGGGAGGTATCCGATACCTCATACTAGAATTTTCATGTAATATAAAATTATACTATGATATTTAGTGGCAACTTTTGACTTCTGGCAGGAGAATAACCCCCTTGTGCAGGGTAACATCAATTAAACACCTGTGTGTGTGTGTGTGTGTGTGTGTCTGTGTGTGTCTGTGTGTCTGTGTGTCTGTGTGTCTGTGTGTCTGTGTGTCTGTGTGTCTGTGTCTGTCTGTGTGTCTGTGTGTATGTTATAAACTGTATAAAGCAGTAGGTTTCTATGTGGCTTTTCAGATAATGTTAGTATTAATTATCCTTCTTAACAACTTAAACATCTTTCACAGTTTTATCAATCTTTGCTTATGCATTTTGAGATGTATTAAATATACCCACTTTCAGAATGAGCATACTTCCTTAACCTTCAGACATTTTGACATGAGTCCCATCAGCAGTCCAAGGTCTCCTTTTCAACTGACTTCAAGTCCACTTCTCTCAATACTGCTTTCTGAGCTCTTATTGGTCAAAGATTGAGGGAGACTCCCATTTTAATCCATTTATTTTATATTGTCAATATCTCTGTGCTGTACATGTCCTCATAAATTGGGCATTTAAAAAAACCCAATCTTTGGAATAACATGCTTAGTTTATATACTACTGATATACTTGGATTTATTTCTGCCATGGTATCTCTTTTTTTGTCTTGCTTCATTAAACTTCTTACTTTTCTAAAATAAAATTCTGTTCATGAGTATTTGCCTGCATATATATATATATATATATATATATATATATATATATACATACATATATATATATGTGTGTGTGCGTGCCCCATGTGTGTACCTGGTCCACATGAAAGCCAGGAGAGCACATGAGATCTCCTGGAACTGCAGTTACAGAGAGTTGAGAGCCACTATGTGAGTATTGGGACCTAACCTGGCTCCTCTGCAAGAGCAGCAAGTGCTCTTAACTGCTGAGTCACTCCAGCCCCACGTCTTTTTATTGTAAACTATTTAAAGTGTAGCCATTTTTCTATTTCCATCGTCTGCACTACTGGTTTGGATGTTACGCCCTTCTGTTTCTTTCAAACATCCTCCTCCTAAGGTAAGTAAGTATGCATTCAGACTTTATTGACGCCCATGGCTGGTAAGTACGTCCACTTTAATGATAACACTGTCACCCTTACAACCCTATGCTCAGGGAACACTCCCAATTGCTGTGTTTTTGTATATTTTACTTCTACTTTAGGACCTCATAATTTTCATCATTTATCATACAGTTCATCTTTGCATAGACTCACTTATTGTTTGCCACTTATTAAAAATTCTTTCTCCTGGGCCAGCAAGATGGCTCAGTGGGTAGTACTACTTTTTAAGCCTGATGACCTGAGCTTGATGCCAGGAACCCACATAAACATGGAAGAAGAGAAATTGCTTCCACACAGCTGTCCTCTGACTTCATGTTATGCCAACAGCACACACACATATAACCAAGATGTTTTTAGAACTTTTCTGTTACAGCTCACATTTCTTACCTGAAATTACATTCTTCCTGCCTGAGATATCCTCTTTAGATGACACCCTCACTTGGTATGTGTTCATCAATACTGTGTTTTGTTTCTCCTTCTAGAAAGCATATTCAGAGAATACAAAATTCCAGGCTTTCCAGTACTTTGGTAAAATACCGTTCTACATATCTGTGGCTGCTTCTGAGAAGGTGGCTCCAGTCTAATTGTGATGCCTACCCAAGTGACCCTTGTGTCTCGAGTTCCTAAGATCCTCTTTTCATCTTTATCGTTCTGAAAGTTCTCTAATGTGAATGACTGCTTCATTTGGTATTCTCAAAATTCTTTGAAATTTCCATATTGAAGAATATGTTGCCTATAATCGCTGGAAAATGTACTTCCATCATTTCCATTTTTTAATTTTTATTTTTAATTAAATATGATTACATCAGCCATCCTCCTCACTCCAGTTCCTTCCATGTTAAACCCCTCTCCAGGTTCACTTTCAAATTTGTGGCCTATTACTCCTTAATTATTATCATTGTGCATATATACATATGTGTATATGTATGTGTGTGCATATATATATATATGCATGTGTATATGAATAAAAATAAATGCTACCTGTTGAGTCTATTTATTATTGCTTGTAAGTATATATTTTAGAGATGACCACTTGGGGTTGGATAACCATTCACAGTGCTCATCTCTGGGGGAACCTGATTCTTCCTGTCTTTAAAGCTTTTAATTGCCTATAGATCTTCATCTGAAAATGAGACCCCATGTGATCTCTGCCATCCACTGTGGTGTCAACTTGTGTCACCATTGTTTAGATCTCCTTTAAGCAGCCATATTGCTGAGATTTCAGTGGCGTGGCTTTCCTGCTACATCTAGAAGACTCGATCCTACAGCAGGTTTCCTGGTCTTCTGTTTCTTACAAAAGTTCTGTCCCCTCCGCCATGCTGGCCCTGGGCCTCAAATGTAAATGGTTGTGAGAGGTTTTATGAAAGAAGAAATGGAAAAAGTGGGGGAGAGACTTAAAGCAGGAGGTGGGAAATTTATTAATACAGAAGAAGAGATGAAAGATGAGATAAATAACACTAAAACTTCTTGAAAGGTCCATAAAGAACCATATAGTTATATATTTACCTAAAACTACATGTAATACATATAGGTTCATGTATAATCACATGTATATAGTTTAAATGACATTATACCACTTGGAATGATAATGTTCCCCTAAGGAGCTATAGACTATCTAAAAAGTGCCACCATCCCAGAAATGAGAAACCTCCTTTTGAGTTATTGTTCGGAAGATTGTAGAAGACTCACAAACAATATAGGCTATTGCTGTTGCCATCTGTGTTTCCCAGAAGCTGAATAGAAGTCATTTGGGCTGACAACACCACACATTTTGGGAACAGTACTCTAAGGCATGGAGCAGGAGCTAACCTAAAAGCTTCCTCACTGAAAACAAGCTTTTATAATAGCAGAAGGTTCTATGCAAGATGCCAAGGGAAGAAAGCATCCAATAGTTCTATTGGATGTTCCACTTGAGTGGTCGTTAGGAGGGAAATCATGCCTGGTACTGAAGATGTTATTAACCACCCAGAAGTAATCAGGTCATTGATTTTAGAGGAGTACATATTACTGCCACCTTCTTAAACGAGTATAATTTCTACCTATATTCTAAATACTTAGCATTATACCAACAGCTCTTCATCAAATAAGCTGCTTTTCACACGAAGAAACAATTATATAAAGCTACAGTTGGTCAAAATACAGAAACAAACTCTGGGGTTTGAATGAAAATGGACCTCCGAGGCTTACATAATTAAATACTTGGTAGTCAGTTGATGGAACTGTTTGGGAAGGATTAAGAGGTGTGGCCTTGGTGGAGGAGATGCACTATTGGGAACAGGCTTTGAGGTTTTAAAAGACTCATGCTATATTCAGTATGTTCTTATGCCTGCTTGTGGATATGAGCTCTCAGCTGTTGCTCCAGCCACCTGCAGCTATGCCTTGGCTCCACCATCAGATACTCCAAACCCCTGGAGCTGGAGGTCCAGTTAAGTTCTTTCTTTTATATGTTACCTTGGTTGTGGTATTTTATCACAGCAATAGATAAGTAACTAGGACAGAAGTTGGTACCAAGGAATAGACCATTGCTGTGGGTGTTTGTTTGTTTGCTTGTTTTTGCTTTTTTTTTTATTTTAGAATATGAAAACTAGGGACTTTGGACTAGAAAAGTGATTAAATGCTGTCAGCATTCAGGTCATCCTAGTAGGAGCTTTAAAGATAACAGTGCATAGAGCTGTGTACACTGTGGAGAATCAGCTCAGGAGATTTCAGAGAAGAACAATATTAGCAACCATTCTTGTTATATTTTTGGCAAGAATGTGGCTGCCTCGTACACTTGTAAGAATCTGCTTGAGGCTAAATTGAGAAGTCTGTACTAATTTCTTTGTTGGAGTAGATTTTAGAATGTTGATGTTGTTTCATGGTTATCAGGGATCACTCTTCAGCAGGGCTACAGTAAAAAAGAACAAATGGGGTAAAAAGAGATAGAAAATGTATAGTTGGATCCACCCAGCCAGCCCAAGGTGCAACAGTGTTTTAATTTAAACTCTGTAAGGTCAATTTGCCCCAACCATGTATTTCAGATGTGTTGACTTCCACTGGAATGTATCAGGGCTTATAATCTTAAAAAAAAAAAAAGACACCTCCCCCCCCCACCCCCCAACAGTACCTATCAATTGCCAATATCTCCTCAGCTAGGGTGGGACTTCCTGCCCACCTCTCCTTCTCATGGTGGGATTTTATCTGGCACAAGCTTGCTGAGGCCTTGCACATGCTGTCACAAACACCGTGCATTCGTGTGTGCAATTGCCCTGCTACAAAGACACTGGATCTCTGTGGTTACCCAGCATTGTGGTTTTATTTTTCCATATCTGTTTACTTTGACAGTGCCCAAATTCAAATGGTCTTTGAACCTCCAAAATAAAGGGTTATAAAAAGATTTTATTACTGTTATAGTCTTTAATCTTCTGAATAAACTTAGACCTCTTGAGAATAAGTGTGAAGCTAATAGAGATCTGACACTTACGTTAATATTCCAGACCAAGACTCTCTGAAGTGAGGCACGCACACCGAGTTAAGTGCAAAAGGTGCCCTATTTGGAAGAGATAAGACATTTTATTCATGAGCATTTTACCTTGAATTAGGAATTTATCTTGAAATTAGAAATCATTGATATTTGAAAACTTCAATATTAGAACTGACACGGATATCATTCTGTGGCTCACAGAAAGGACAGCCCACAGCATGGTTTAGCCCAAGATGGACCATAATACCCTCAATCTTTTCCATTGTCCTTCAGCACATGGTGCAAGTTATGTCAGCATGTGTCCACATTCCATTTTTCAGTTAGGACACACTCCCCAAACGAACATGTGGCTTCCAAATGTTTCCTGAACAAATACTGGGGAACATATGGAATATTACTGGGAGGAAATGTATGACCGAGAGAATGCTTCTAATAAAAGCTATTGTTGGTCACTTTACAAATAAAAAGTCAACGACCTTGTCTTATCTGATAAGACAAGGTTGTGTCCTCAGAGAAATGTTATCAAGAAGGCTCCTTGCAGCCATGAACAATGGAAGACAGCTAAAGGAAAGAGAATAATACTCTCTCCCAGGGCTGAGCCCTGATAGGCTGTCCAATCACCAACCGGTTAATCCTAAAATCATACACATGCAAATAATACTAAATGGACTTGTAAAGTTTTGTTTATACATCTCTCTATATAACAATTTAAAAGAAAAAAAAAGGAAGCCATGAATTTGAGAGAGTCTGGGGAGGAAATATGGAAGGGGTTGGAAAGGAGGGAAGGGAGGGAGAAAAAGATATAATTATATTTTCATTTTTAAAAATTGCACATAAAAAAGTTTAAATTAAAAAGAAGGCTCTTTGAAATTGTATACAATGCATGGTATATAAATTTAAATATATTAGTGATACATTTGTTTCAAAAGATTTTAATTCTCCTGTCTAGAAGCTCACTCAATAGAAGAACCCCAAGTGCTATTTTTTTCTGATAATTGTAGTTGTGTTGAGATAGTATCTCTGTGGATGACGCCTTGTCCTCCAGAGTGACGAGTCAACCCTTCCTCTGCTCTACACTGTTTCCCAACATTCCATGACCACACCCTATACGTACTTTCTGCCATCTCATTGATCTTCCATATAATTTGGCATGATGAAATAAAGAAACTTGGTGTAGCTTTCCAAAGTTATTCACAGACACAGAATCACAGGCTCGGCACTCTCATTTTACAGAGACACTGACGCTATCAGAGGTGAAGTCTGCTTGGATCCTTCTATGAATAGATTTAGGTTGGAATTCTTAAGTAAAACTCATTCTGCATCTATAGGAATATCCAAGGAGGCATGGAAAATTACATTTATAGATGAAATAACTTCATAATTGCCTAACCTAGTCTCCCAAGGCTGGTTTTTAGCTTCTAAGAGATAAGTGCTTCCTGGCTTCCAGTCTTTAGGGAGAGGTGCAGAGAAATCAGAAGAAAGATGTTTGTCCCTTTTTATCCAGTTTTCTGTTTTGTCATTACTGTTTGTTTTTGTCATTATTGGAGAAAACTAAATGACTCCTGAGTTTCTAGAGAGCAAAACTTATTTTTTTTGTACCTAACAAACTGATCTTATCTCCTAAATTTCCTGGCCCCTGTTACCTAATTTACCCCATTGTACTGTCCTACCTATGTCCTAAAACCTGTGTGTGTTTGTTGATGGATTGATTAATTGATTGATTGATACAGTATTAACTAATATACTATCTGCATAGGTACACACACACACACACACACACACACATGAAGCTGAGGGCAAGGGTTGGGAGGGAGAATCTGAAAGCAAAAAACCAATACCTAGAGCCTAGCCCTGTGTTCCAGAATACATGTTAGGAGATACTGGTATGCTGAGACTCAGGAGAGTATCTGTGTGCCTTGTCTTCATGAATAGGAGGCTAAAGAACCTTCTGCAAAAGGCTGGGCGTGGTGGCGCACGCCTTTAATCCCAGCACTCGGGAGGCAGAGGCAGGCGGATTTCTGAGTACGAGGCCAGCCTGGTCTACAGAGTGAGTTCCAGGACAGCCAGGGCTACACAGAGAAACCCTGTCTCAAAAAAACAAAAATAACCCATCTGCAACATGCACACATTGTGAGTTAAGAGGACCATACAAAGAACCTTGAGAAATGGTCAATGGTGGCAAAGTATTTCTGTTCAAACCAAAGAACAACTCCAAATTTCTCTAGAATAAATGGACTTTAAGGATTAACCATAATAATCACCCTCTCATCTTCTCTTAAACACCTCACATTTCCCCACTCAGGGCTTCCTTTAGTACTTTTTATTACTGTGTGGTAGTTTTTTACTACTGTGTGGTAACTTTTACTCCTAAGTGGGAATTGTCATAATTTTTTCATTGTGATACAGCCAAAAGTCATTCTGTGCTGGCCTCCCAGGATCACCATCCTGCTCCTCTTTATGGTCCCTGTTAGTGATCAGGCTAGAGAGCTAAGAAAAGCATACAGCTCAGAACACATGCCATACCAGTCTTTAATTAATACTTCTTATTGAATGTTCATCATGTTCATAAAACTGCTCCAGGCATAATGCTGCATGAAATTCTGATGCTGATAAAATGCTATGCAAACAAGTGCTACGTGAGGAGAAACGGCACAAAAGAGGCACTCGAAGGACACAAAAAGAAAGCATCTTTCTGTAGATGTCCCTTTTGTGACTGTGCCTGCTGCTCACTGGTGCGTATTCCCCATTGTCAACACACAGGGGAAATGACAGCTCGTGATTCACAAGCAACTGATGAACCCCACTATGTATTTGCATGTCTGTGTCTCCTCCAACTTCTCCTCTTCTCTCGATTCTTTTCTGCTTCTTTTGTTTCTTCTTCTGAATGGCTGTTTCTCAGGTTCTGCCAAACAGACACACAACTTCTCAACTTGGTTCTCTCACCCCATTAAAATGAAATTAAAGGACCACTGGACAATGTGCCCACCACTTTACTATTCACGTATCTCAAAGTATTTTAAGCCTCTTGGATTGGTGACCTGTGAGATCCTGGTATGTGATAATCACCAGAGCTGTCCCCCAATCTACCCGCACCATATCTTAGGTGGGCATTGTGGGCCCATAACGCTTCTGTAGGCACAAATTGCAGAACAATTACTGATGAGAGAAAGGTCATAATAATAGGTTACAAAAGTCTGGCTGGCTTTGGGACCATTTAGAAGGAGCCATTTTGCTCCATTGTTGTAAAGATAAGAAGGAAGTAGTTTCAGGTAGTTAGAGACAAGCAAACAAAAGCCAGGCTAGCAGAGCTATATCCCGTGTACTTTCACTTCCTGCCTACTCCATTACTTCTAGTATTATTGGAGAAATAACATGATTGGAATGACCTAAAGGTTAGGGAGTGGGCAAGTTTTAGCTGGTAGGGAGGAGACAACACTGTTGGTTAAACCTGATGAAAGTGAAAGGGGTAACATTTAACAGAACTCTAAACCGATGGTAGCAGTGGAAAAGGACATTTAGCTGTTGATTTTGTTTTCTTCTTCCTACGTGGGTACCTTTTATTAAGGAAGAGAGATAGTATGGGGTTTTGCAGAATGGGAGGAGGGTGGATGGGAGCTGGTGAGAGGCCAGATGTCTACTACGACCCATCTGCAGCTACAGTGGCTCCAAACATTATAGCAAGAAATCAATAAGATACTGAATTGTTTTCAATCAATAAATATTTCTTGAGCATTTATTCTGTGTCAAAAATGACTCCACAAAGCTCAACTGTATTTCCTTTCAGCACACCCTGAGTTCTATGGGTCTTTAAAAAGGGGCTGTATAAATGGCATCTGCTTTCAGAAAAATTAAAAGAATTGACAGCAGTCACCGTTCTTTAAAGTAGTATTAGTGACATTAACGAAAAGAAAAGTCACACAGATATAAAAAACACCAGAGAGATGACATTACCAGCATCAGAAATAAGCTTTTTACTACTTGCTGTATATTTATGATATTGGGTCATATTTATAATATTCAATCACATCTAGCATAAACTCAGTGAGTACATAGATAGAGTAACATGAATATGATCAAGGATTGAAGTCTCAGTGGAGAGTAATCTATCGTGAATCTCAAGTCCCAAGATAATGTTTCCTGCTTTCAGATGTGAAGAGACATCGGCGTTGGTCAATACCTGTACAAGCTCAGTGCCTAATGCAAGGTCCATGCCTGCTGCATGGCCAGGGCCTAATGCAAGGTCTGTGTCGGCTGCATGGTCAGTGCCTAATGCAAGGTCCGTGGCAGCTGCATGGTCAGCATCTGCTCTAAACTCATTGTCTGCTTCAAGGGAAATATTGAAGGAATGATCATGAACATCCTGTTCTCAAAAATAAACTCATAGAGAGCAATCTGAAATTAGAATGCAGATTCAAACAAAAATACCATCCCACTTTCTTCAATGGTCAGTATCCATTTACCTACTTCTCAAACCATGGTTGTTTCAGGATGTTTAATCTGAAGCACTAGCTAATGATCGCTCTGAAAATGTCTTGCCAAATGTACTGGTAGCCACATAAGTCAGTTCAGACTGTTTCCTCCATTTCCTCAATCACAGGAACATCTTGAGATTTGGATAAACAGTGAGTTAAACTTCTAGGTGTCCACAAAAGCCCCAGTGGTTCTATTTTATCCATCATCCCTGTCGTAGTTGGAATTACTAGTGCTGTGATAAACACTGTAACCCAAATCAACTTGTGGAGAGGGTATTTCAGCTTGCCATTCTACATCACAGTCTATCATTGAAGAAAGGAAGAGCAAAAACTCCAGGCAGGAAACTGGAGGCAGGAACTAATGCAGAGGCCACGGGAACACTGTTTACTGGCTTGCTCTGCTAGACTTGCTTTCCCTGGTTCACTTTATTTTGCTAAGCATCTCAGGACTACCTGCCCAAGGGTGACACCACCTTCTGAGGGGTGACACTACCCATGGAGCACTCGTGTTCTTCATTGATAGTTGGGGGTTCCTTAATCCTAAGGTCCCTACTTTATGTGAAGTTGACATAAAACCAGCCAGCACAGTTTGACCCACAAACATATTACCTATTAAATCATAACTTTTCCTTTCTTCTTGTTCCCAAGATATAAGAATATCAACATCACAATACAAAACATTTTTATTATTTATTAAATAAATAAAATATATTTTTATTATTTATTAAAAGTCTCACAATACTTAAAAATTCAAACACATAAAAAGGTCCAGTCTCTCTAAAATATCCATAGTATCCCTAAAAATTCAGTGTCTCTCAACTGTCAGCTCCTGTAAAATAGAAATAAGTTAAATACATTCTTGCACCAAGAGGAAAGAACCGGGACAGATTCACAATTAAAGCAAAGCAAAACCAAACTCCAGCAGTGTACAAAGTTCAGTGCTTAACATCTGGGACTCAGCCACAATCCTCTGGGCTCTGAAAGGCCTAGCGAGCTGGCTCCACTTCTCTTAGTCTACCATTCACAGCTCACACAGTTTTTCCCCTAGGCTCAGGCAAAAACCACTTCACAGTAGCTACCGTCCTTGGCAGTCGACCAGAACACTGCATCTCTGAAATGTTTGGGTTTCCTGCTGCAATTGGGCCGCACTTTCACCAAGTACCTTTCCTGGGCACTCTTCATGGTGGCAAAATTCAAATTATCTCCAGGAAACACTCTACTGCAATTTTGGCATGTTTACCAATGGTTTCGAGCAACCTATTTTCATGGACTATAATCCTTCCATACAGTGCCAAGCCTAGCACATTGCTATAGCCTCCTTATATCTTCAGAATCCATACTACCTCATCTACTACCCGATTCAGCTGACAACATGGGATGAAGCCTCAGACCCCCTTGACCACAGGCTCTGTGTTCTGACCCTGAGGAAATAGCCTGGAAATATTTCACCTCAATAATACTGGTCTCTTCTTCATCGTTTCTAACACTTCAGCACCAGATGATCATACTCACAGACATATCAGATGGCTGTGATAGAGTCCTTACAGCACTTTTAAACTTCACCCAGAAATTTCAGAAGCTGGGCTTCCATTGTCCACACTGCTCTCAGCTTGCTTATCTTTCAAGCTCTCTCAGAGCAGCCTGCTGACCTCTGAGCACTCAATGAATTTTCCTGCCCAAAGACCTTCCACAATCTTCCTCAAAACCACGTGGCCTGTTCTGTCACAGTAGGAAGAGCAAAAACCATGGACCCAATGTCTGTCTTAGGTAGAGTTTCTACTGCTGTGATAAAACTATGACCAAAATCAACTTGGGGAGGAAATGCTTACAGCCTTTAAGTCCATAACTGAGGGAACAGTGGAGGAACTATGGATGGGAATGGGAACAGAGGCCCTGGAGTATAACTGCTTACTGGCTTGCTCTCCCTGGCTTACTCAGTTTGTTTTCTTATGCACCTAGGACCATCTGCCTAGGGGTGACACCACCCACAGTGGGCTTGGCTCTTCCATATCAATCATCAGCCAAGAAAAAGCTCCACAGACTTGCCTACAGGTCAATGCTGTGAAGGCATTCTCTCAACCAAGATTCCTTCTTCCCAGATGACCTTTCCTTACGTCACGTTGATCTAAGAACTAGACAACTAGTCCAAAACACTTCAAACCTTCTTGTGTTTTCCTAGTGAAGTCACAAGAAGCACAAGGCCACCACAGATATAGTAACAAACTCTAGCTATGGGAAATCTACACAATGAGCTACATACAGGATGAGTAAACTGGCTTCTTCAACATAGAAAGGAAAGGGGGTAGAAAGGAAAGGAATATAGGGAAGGAAGCTGTAAACTTGGAAATTTAAAGATATATCAATGAATCCATGAATGGATATTATTTCCTTAATATATGATGTAACATGAAACCTTTTGAAATTATGACTTTTTGAGGAATCTGAACACTGAATACTGAATGTATATTTCATCATATTTAGATTGTCACTTTTTTAGAGTAATAATAGCTTGTAGGTAGGTTCTTAAAAGCTTTTATCCTTTAAAGATAACTACAGATAAAATTTGATGCTGGGACACGTTTCAAAGTGGGTGAAGAAGTTGGTAAGATCAAAATGAAGTAATTATTCATAATAAATTAATCATTATCAAAGGGCGAGGGATAGCTGGGAGTTTCCCACAAGACTATGACCTACTTTTGTGCATACATATGAATTTTTTCATAATGAAAAAAATTTCTTTTAACTATCATCAGGTGAAGGGGATGGAGTTAGTTCTGTGATTAAAAGCACTTATTGTTCTTGCAGAAGACCTGGGTTTGGTTGCCATCACCCTCACGGTGCCTTAAAACCATCTGTAACTCCAGTCCCCAGGTGTCTGTTGCCTGCTCTGGCTCCAGGCACCAGGCATGAGCATGATATAAAGACATGTATTCTTGCAAAACATTCGTACACATAAAATGAAGATAAGTCAAATAACAACAAAGGAGTCATCAGGAGAACTGAGTTCAGGCAAAAACGCTTATATATAAGTGAGGGCTGGAGAGGTGGCTCTGTCAGAAAAGGATTTGCCTCTCAAACACGGGACCTGAGTTCAGTTCCCAGCACTTATGCACAGAGAAGGCATGTATGATGTGATGCATATCCATAGCCTAGTGTTTGCAGAGGGGAGCAGGGACAGAAAAGCCCTGGAGCTCAGTGGCTTAAAGGTCTGGTTGACGTATAAGTTCCAGGTTCAGTGAGAGACATATGGTCTCCAAACATTACAGAAGAGAATAGTAAGCATCGCTATCACCCAGCTGCAAATGCTGTGAGCTACAGCTGTGACTGCAAGATAAAATGATAAATACTGACTGTCATAGTTAGGCTTTCTGTTGTTGGGTCGGAGCACCATGACCAAAGCAACTTGGGAAGAAAGGGTTTATGCTTCCAGATCTCTGTTCATTGTCAAAGGAAATCAGGACAGGAATTCAAACAGGTCAGGAATCTGAGGCAGGAATGATGAAGAGGCCAGGCTTGATCTCCATGGCTTGCTCAGACTTTTCTTCTGTTTGTTTGGGTTTTGTTTTTGTTTTTGTTTTGTTTTTGTTTTTGTTTTGAGATATTGTTTCTCTGTGTAGCCCTGGCTGTCTTAGAAGTCACTCTGTAGACTAGGCTGGCCTCAAACTCGCAGAGATCTGCCTGCCTCTGCCTCCCAAGTCCTTGGAGTAAAGTGCGCCACCAATGCCTGCCAACCAGCCCAGAGAAACAGTTCCACCCACAATGGACTGGGTTCTCCTGCATGAATCCCTAATTATGAAAACTCCCTACAGCCAGATCTTATGGAGACATCTTTTAAACCGATGATCCCTCCTCTCGGATGACTCTAGCTTGTGACAAGTTGACATAAAACTAGCCAGTACAATAGCACGAATGTTGTGAAAGTAACCAACAACTTTTCAGCTCGATTTAAGGCCCACTTCATGAGTTAGAACTTATATATGACATTGCGAACGTGGCCAAGAACCTGAGATGAGATAAATCATGGGTCTATGGCAAAACCTATTATTAATTATGTGAAGGAACCATAACAATAAAAGTACTTTTAATGACCTGTAACTATCCCTATAATCAGTGCCTTGCTCAGCCCTCATCAAGATGCTTCTTGTTGCAATAGGTAAGAGTTAGCCCACAGCTCCACAACTGGGTAATTGTGAGCACTCGGTCTTAAATGAGATATCTTCATCAAGCCCCTCACATCAGGCCACGAGGAGCTATGCAGAAGAAGAGGTGCAAAGATTAAAAGAGCCTGAGGTGGTGGGTGACTCCAAGGAGTCTTCCAGACACAACAGAACCGAGGCGCACATGAATGCACAAGACACCAATAAGACAAAACAAAAGAAAGAAGGAAAGAAGGAAGAAAGAAAGAAAGAAAGAAAGAAAGAAAGAAAGAAAGAAAGAAAGAAAGAAAGAAAGAAAGAAAGAAAGAAGGAAGGAAGGAAGGAAGGAAGGAAGGAAGGAAGGAAGGAAGGAAGGAAGGAAGGAAGGAAGGAAGGAAGGAAGGAAGGAAGGAAGGAAGGAAGGAAGGAAGGAAGGAAGGAAGGAAGGAGGAAGGAAGGAAGGAAGGAAGGAAGGAAGGAAGGAAGGAAGGAAGGAAGGAAGGAAGGAAGGAAGGAAGAAAGCCAAACAACAACAAAGAAACAAAATCTGTGGCAGTACAGACAGCACAGGTTCAAGCCAAATAGTGTCACTGAAAGGGGAAGTGTGAATTCAGTCCAACCCCCTAACCAAGAAGCTATTTACAATACCTGCTGGGTATGTTTTCCAGTAGACTGTCACCACGTATATGAACCACACACCAGGGCAGGCCCCACAACTGAGAGCAGCTGGTCTACACAAAACAAACGTTACAGATTTGGGGGGGAGGTGATGGGGGTTGTTTCTATGTTGTGATTCTGGCATTTTTCTTCTCTTATTGGTCTTTGGTCTTTGTTTTGTGTGTGTGTGTTTAATTTTTAAAAGAGAAAGAGAGAAAAAACATGTATGACCAGGTCTGCCTATGATTTTTGCCTCCCTGCATGTTTGAATTTTGCAGTTTCTGTGTTCTTAATAGCAGCCTTCCAGTATCTTGTTTGTGTTTCTATACCACTGTCAACATGAGAACTAAGTATTAATGATGCACAAAAAGCCTGGTTTGACATTTTTATCTTCCATAGCTCTATATTGGCTTAATCCATAATTCTGAACCTCAGGTAATGCAGGTAATTAATGACCATTTCTATATGTGATAAAAGCAGCCTATGAAATGAGAATTAAGTCTCCACAGCACTAATACCTTTGTAGAGCACGGTGTGTCAAGTATTCAAATACTTTTTATTACACTCTATATGTAAAACTTCATTTAGATAACTGAAGAGTAGAAAACCATCAATACTGGAGATAAGCTATGTAAATAAAATGATGATGCTCTCTGGTATCTTTACAACACTTAGGAGAGAGTGGCAGGTGACCCTCGCAGCCAATCATTGGACTGAGCACAGAGTTCTCAATGGAGGAGTTAGAGAAAGGACTGAAGGAGCTGAAGGGGCTTGCAACCCCATAGGAGGAAGAACAATATGAACCAACCAGAGCCCCCAGAGCTCCCAGGGACTAAACCACCAACCAAAGAAAACACATGGGGGAACTCATGGCTCCAGTCGCATATGTAGCAGAGGATGGCCTTGTCTGGCATCAATAGGAGAAGCCCTTGGTCCTGGGAGGGCTCAATGCCCCAGTGTAGGGAAACACCAAGGCAGTAAGGTGGGAGTGGGTGGGTGGGAGGGAGAGCACCTCTTCTTAGAAGCAGGGGAGGGGGAATGGGAGAAGGGGGTCTCAGAAGGGGAAACCAGGAAAGGAGATAACATTGAAATGTAAATGTATGTAATATCCAATAAAAAAAAATAATTAGCAAGGAAAAATAGAGTTCAAGGCCATTCTCCACTACAAAGAGAACTTAAGACCAACCTGAGCTACACGAGACCCTGTCTCAAAAAATAAAGTAACTAGTCAATTGGATAAAATGCTTCCTAAAAGAGTAAAAATCATTAAATACATCATCAAAAGTGGAATCTTCAGCTTCCAGTAGGATCCTTAAAAGAGCTGAGATACTCTAAAGGAAAGGAACAATATAAAAACTATATATGAAGCACTAAAAATGGCACTACTAAACCCTGTCACTAATCTGTGTCCAGAAGCCTGTGTCCACACTTTCTTTAAGTCTTTCAGACTGGAAATCCTTAATACCTCTAAGACAATTGCTTGCATTTTACATGTTCAACTTACATGTGTATTTGTAAGTTATTTGTCCTAGCCAGAAGGGGGACAATTACAATAATAGATTTAAATAAATATTTTCTGATAAGAATGTATTTTTAATCGTGCGTTTTCAATTCGGCCTCCTTTTCTTTGACATTGGTGACTGGGCCTTGCACCCCAAGCAGAGAACTCCGCTTGAAAACCAGAAAATATTTCATTTAAAATCTCTTGCTTGGGAGGGGAAAGGGGGAACAGGATCAGGTATGGGGGCAGGGGAGAAGCCCAGAGGGCCAGGAGAATGAATGGACAAATGCAGCCTCAGGGGTGGAGGAGGTAGGGGGATGCCACAGTTTTTGTTTCTTTGTTGTAGTTGTTTTGGCTTTGGGACGTTGGTGGTGGTGGTGGTTGTTGGTTGGTTGGTTTTTTTTTTTTTGTCTTATTGGTCTCTTGTGCATTCATGTGTGCACTAACAATTCAAGAGATATGTCTTCAAGCTCTGTTGGCTTGTCTTCCACGTGATCTAATCTGTTACCAAGGCTGCCAGCAAATGTGTCTGTCTGACCTTCAGAATTACTTTCATCTTCCATAATTTCTGTCCAGTTCTCCTCCAGACCCTGTGATGCCTTCTTTGACCCGTTTAACTATTCGTGTGGGTTTTTTTCCTGTGTATTGGTATGTTGATTACGGTTTCTTTGCTAGGATGTGCCTTTTATGATATTATAGAACAGTTTCCTTACTGAATTGTTAGCGACAGACAGAAAGAAAGAACAAAAGAGAAATTAAAAAGATAAAGAGAAAAGAGAGAAAACGCAATAGCTCTGGGGTGCCTTAAAAAATCAATTATTTGTCTCATTGGCATGGCTGAGGGAGAAGTTGGGGGCATAGAAAATTGCTTCAGCAAAATAATGGCAAAAAACTCAAATCTTGAGAAAAACATGTACATCCGAGTACAAGAGGCATTTAGAACCTCAAACACGCATGGTCAATGAAGTGTGTCATCACGTCACACTATTAAGTTGTTTAAAAAGTACGGAACAAAGAAAGATTACAAAGCTCTATGAGAGAGCTGTGTCAAGTCACATTTAAAGGGAAATACATTAGAGGAGCGGCAAACTTCTCTGGAGGATTCTAAATGTCAGGAGGGCTCAGAACGATGCACTTAAGGCTCAGAAAGAAAACAACTACCAGCCAAGATTATTGAAAACATCAAGGTCGTCCTTCAAAATTGAAGGAGAATTAAAAAAAAAAAACCTCCCAGGAAAAGGATAAGTTAGGAGAACTCACGACCCACTAGACCAGCATTACAAAATCCTACATCCAGAAAAGAAAGAATTTAGGAAAGCCCAGTCTGAAGAAATCCTGGGAGAAAAAGACTTGTCCCAATGAGAAATAAGGAAAAGCATGTATTACTAACACAGTAAACTAAAGTGTACAAGAAAAGTAGGAGGTAATAAGCAAAACATGTTCAAAGCTACTTGAAGAAAATAGGAATGAAATATAAATGTATATGCCTTCGGAGTTGGAACAGCACATCGGTTTGTAAAGAACAAAACACCACATAACGCATAAAAAGGAGATGGCCCAATGTAACAGCGGTGATTTTAACACCAAGAATAACTGTACATCACTGGAGCCGACACCACACCCCCAAAGGCCATGTGAGAGCGCAAAGGCTTCAAGAAGCCAAAGACCTGAGCAAAGCCACACTGAAGGCATAACCATGGAGCCAGAGGAGACACAAGGGAAGCAGCTTAGGTACCTACCGGCACAGGTATCTTTCCTCGGTAAGATTTCCAAATTAGAGAAAACAGGAACTGACAACTAGAATTACACCGGAAAGTTCCGCCCAGCAAAGTAGATCAGTTTTTCCCTCTGTTAATTTACAGACCACAATGGTCTGTGGGGGGTTGGATGAGAGTGGCTCCCGCTAGGCTCATCTGTTTGAAACTTGGTCTCCAGTTGGAAGGGTTTGGGGATGATTAGAAGGTGTGGCCTTGCGCAGGAGATTTGTCACCGGGGAGGTCCCAGAGTGCTCTCTGCCTCTTGCTTGGAAATCGAGATGTGAGCTCTCAACTGTTCCTGTGACCATGGCTTTGCTCTGACATCATGGACTCTAAATCTTTGGGACCATAAGCCTAATTAAATGTTTTCTTTTACTAAAAGCAAACCAACAAGCCACTTCAGATACTCATTTCTACCTTATTATTAGGTAATTGAACCAATTTCCCTTTACCTCTCTTTCCTCATGAAAAGTTGACATTTGATTAGTTTTCTCTGGTTTGTTTTTATTGTTTACTTATTTTCATAAGGCCTCACTTTATCTCCCAGGCTACTCCCAAAGCCTCCTACTGTGTCCTCTAGAGCACTGAGACTATATGCAAATGACAATATGCTCCATCTCAAGATGTTTCTTCTATTTCCCAGTGTGGCCTCCCATTACAGTTAC
Source organism: Mus caroli (assembly GCF_978045245.1). NCBI lineage: Eukaryota > Metazoa > Chordata > Mammalia > Rodentia > Muridae > Mus > Mus caroli. Next base: position 127,220,137 of record NW_028227258.1, read on the forward strand.
CCTCTTCTCTAACTGTCGCTCTCTCACTTTGTATATTTTCTGCTGCCCACAAATGTGGAAGGTAGGGATGGGGGCCAGGGTATGGTTGGTAATAGAGGGGGGGGGGGAGTTCTTTTCCCAAAACCATGCCTGGTCCCTACAGCACCCTGCTCAGGTATGGTACACAATGTATAGTCTACTGGCTGGGCCTGGTAGAATGTACATTAGACCTTGCATGGCCTGGTCTGCCTCAAAGGCTGTCTTACTATCAACTGCAAGGTCACAGAGAAGTCATTTAACTTTCCAGTCTGGGTGGGGATTGAAGAGAACACAGCTCTGCCCAGTTCATTAACATTCATCCTGCATGCTTGAAATTGCCAAACTCAATGTGCTGCTCTTACATGATCTTCTGTGATTCTGCTTACTGATCCTGGAAAGCTGGGAACATTAATTAATCAACCTCTCTTGCCTGCCATCTGGTCTTCTGGGTTTGTGTTATTTCAAAGATGAGCATAGACCCAACCAGTTGGTTCTTTTATTCCCTCTTCTAACCATACTCCATCTCCCTCCCCTCTCCTTCTTTCTGTCTCTCTCCCTTCCCCTCCCCTCCTCCTTTTCTCTCTTTCTTTCCACTCCTCTCTTTTCTTAGTAATAAATGTTACTTCTTCCTGATTTTTCCCATTTAACATCAGGTCATCTTTCCTTGCCCTCCAGTTTCTGAGCTGCCATCTCAGTTGAAGTATGGAAATCATGGCATGAGTGTCCTATTTGGGCACATCATTCGCACCTCTCAGCCCCACTCTTGGAATCATGGGAAAGCCTGTGCCTGCCTCAGGTAACAGAGTTCTTTTCCTTGGGGAGTTCTGTCCCTCAGTTCCCCTGTGGCTGAGATCATTTCCTCATACACATCTCTCCATTTCTTCTTGCGGGTCATTAGCCGAACATTGGCTAATGTGTATGGGATTAAAATTTCACATCTTTTCCTAAGATTCCTGAGTACACCTACACAACACACTGATTTGGGGGCATTTACCGCAAACAGACCCGTCAATCACACTGCCGGAATGCACCCATCTGTTTACTGAGGTGGCCCTTCTGCTAGCTGGTTCACAAGTCCTATCAAACTCGGATCCAGGGAAAAGCAGTAAGCATGCTAACCCCCTGCCCCACCCCTCCCCAGCATCTCTCCCACCACTAAGCAGTTTTGTTTTGTTTTTATAACATACAAATATTCAGTGTCATTAGCATCAGAAGAAAATGAGAGAGTGTCACTGCAGTTAGAGAAACAAAGAAAGGGACATGGACTTTAGGGTATGGAGGAAAGGTGCAATCCAGGGGACACATGTACCTTGAAAACCGTTAGTCTGGGGCCTGACACAGCACATTCTCAACAGCTGGCCAGCTGATTCTGTTGACACTGACAGAGGTGGGCTAATTGAGGTCAGCGTTTGTGAAGGGTGAGCAGATAAGGGTTTTGTTGCAAGATGCACGAAGAATGATGGAAAAGAACTCGCAGCATATACGCTGCTGAGACTAAGGACACTTGGATGAGAGCCTTCACAAAAATTACCATCAAGGTGTGTGCTACAAAAGAGATACCCTAGTTCTTTACAAGAATATTGGCTGGGAAACGGTCTTCTAATTTACTTTTGGGCCAACGGGGACAGGTCATCTATCATTATAAACTTCCAAGGAAACTCCTCTTTAATCTAGGAGTGATTTCTAAAGGTAATGAAAGACAGAGAGCCATGCCTTCTTTTCGTAGAATTTCTCTTGCGTCTTCGACCTCGTTGTGCGTTACAGTTCCGAGCGGACTGTATTACACGGAGCCGTGTTCTTTTTCTCGCCTCCAGCTGTGGTAATGGGAAATAAACGAGGCTGATATTTACAACTCCATTTTCTTACTTGCTGGAATATTCTGTGATTTTTTTTTTGTTCTCTGATTGGATTCACAAAATTACTGGTTTGCTATTTCCAAGTTATTGAGTTCAGGTTGCAACTAGATCAGCCTTGGCCAGCAGGGGTGGCTCCCAGGAGTAACACCTGCCTGGGTGCGATTCTCACGACACTGTCACTGAATTTCAGTCACAAAGGGCAACCACAGTTCTTGGGGGTTTGTTTGTTTGTTTGTTTTTTTCTTTTTGAGATCTCAGAACTCACATGTGTTTATTATACATAATGAGGGAGAGCTATTGAGAGGGAAATTTGAGAAGCAAGATGTCATTTGTTCATACCTGTACCACCCAAAGAACACTTGAGGCAAGCTGTGCTTGTTGCAAAAATGTTATAATAATGTCAGGCAAAAGAATAATTGATATATGTGATATACAGCAATATACTGAAAACTTTTATGTTAGGTATCATAGATAAGAAAGTATTAGAATACCTATAAAGATAATGCATCATATTTTTTTAAATTAGTGTTACTATTAAGAAAAATAAAACCACCTTAGGCCTGTTAACTTTCTGAAGCACATGTCCCTGATTTTACATTAAAATCCGATGGGAAAACAATTGCAAACCCAGAGGCTGAGTTAGGAACTGAAAACAGTGGGGCTATTCCCTGTCCACCGCACTCAAAGCCTGTGGGTCTTGCATGGTTCACTACCCACGGGAGGACACACGCATTTCTGTTAGTGATTGGGGAGCCTGCCTTTGTTCCCACATTGTAAGGAACTGCCTGATTTTCTCTGAAATATGGAGTAGCATCAGTCCACTTCAGAGATCACTGCGAGCAGTGGCAAATGTCCACAAGCCGCTATCTGATAGCTGAAACTATTCAACTGCCTTCATTCTCCGGCTCACCTTGATGGGCATTCTTAGGCCTTCCTGAGTAGCGTGACCAGTATAAGGTCTTTAGTGACGAGATGGGAAAACCACTACATACCACAAGCAACACTGAGTTCTCTTTTATTTAGGTATGGTGCAGTCTCTGGAATACATTTAAGATGGTTTCAAGACCCACCGGATGCATTTAGAAACCTGTTTCCCTTCCCAAAGCTCCCAGATTGCAGCTTGCTTTCAGTCAGTTCTTTGTTCCTTCCCCCACTCCTACATACAGCTAAACTTAAATCTTAAGCCATTGTTTTCCTTGAAATTCAAAATGAAAGACATTTATTTTGCTTTCTTTAGTAAAACCCTTTACTAAACAGTCACTTGTATTAAAATCAGTTGCCCCCTCATGAAGTGTAGAAAAATGAAAAATGTAAATCTGAGTTGATAATATTCCTGCAAACTCCCAAAGCTTTCAGTCCCTTGCTTACTCTTGGTTTTTCAAGGTTTGTGGTTCAGCTGACAAAAAAAAAAAAAAATCTGAAAGACAAAAATTCCTTCTATAACTTCCCTGCAGCTCCACAGTGAGCCAATCCAACAAAACCACATTTCCTCGGGCTGATTTTTCTATTGTTGTTGGAAAAAATGAGTGAAATAAAATGGGGAGGTCAAGACAATTAAAATTAGTGTTATTGAGTCATAAATTTTAGAATGCATTTCCAAATTTTTTTTAAGAAATATGAGTGCCAATTTAACAAAAGGAGGAAAGCTGGTATTAGGTCCTCACATGCTTCGTAATGTGAGGTATTAACAATGTGACAATAACCTTTGCTTTCCTTCTTTCATCCCACCCAGGCTGGCCTTAAACCTCTGACCTTCCTGCTTTAGCAGTCAGAGTACTGTCTCACCATCATGGGCCACCATATCCAAGGTCCAAAAGGTCTTTCTACGCCCGGCTTTCTGACCCCCAAACACTGTGTTTTGTACCCCCATAGGATGATGCTGTGTTTTAGATGAAGAAGTTTTATATTCCACTGTCGCTACTCATACTGGAGAGTTGGGCTCCTACCTTTGAGATGTGGCAGGAGAATGTGAATAAACTTTAGGGGCAGGTATATTTCACTCCTCACTCTCCCTCCCTCTCTCCAGCCTGGCTCCAGGTGCACAGTGAGCCCCCAGTCAATGTCTGCTCCATGAATGAAATCAGTCCCACCTTGGACATCGCAGGTAAATTCTTAGAGCTCAGTCTCAAACTGTAAATGCATTTTTCCCCACCAAGATTTTACTCAAATTTCACACTTTTTAATGTGGTGATTGAATTCAAGATTGTGAAACTGTTTTGGGGTTCCAGAGAGATGGCTCAGCAGTTCAAAGCACTGGTTGAATAAACAGAGGACCCAGATTCGTTCTTAGCACCCACGTGGTGGCTTAAAGCACTGCAGAGGCACACATGGAGCCAAAACACTTCCACACCGAAAAGAAAAGTAGTAAATGAACATTTAACACTCCTTTGGAAACACTGGGATTTTAAAGAATGACTTCCCCCATTCCCAGACTCCACAGCAAGCATACCAATGGCATCAGCAGGCTACTCATGACCCTGGCTCAGAGCTCTCCATGTCCCTTTTATTGCTGCATCATGAGAACAAGATGGGACGAGAGATGTCATATTCAAAGATGCTCTCAGGGCTGGAAAATGGCTCAGCTGTATAGTACATAGTCAGATGCAAATTATGGCCTCAGGGGTCAAATGTCAAGGTTAAACAGCCCAGGAGCAGTGTGCTTGGACTGTGGAAAGTCCCTGTGTTCCCTGAGGGTAAGAAAAACAAACAGAACCCTACAGAGGCTGAGGTCTTGAAGCTGATTTTATTTTGTCTGCAGCTCATGTGTTCTACTCCTTGAATGACAACACTAATATTTTATGCACATGAAAATGCTAATACAAATATATTGCATGGGTATTCTAGTGCCTAGGAGCTGAGCTAATCCTGTGGTCACTTGATTTCATGCGTGCTTTAATGCTAGGACATCCATCTGAGGAGAAGTTTCTTCAGGATCACAGGTTGTCTTCACAGCATGCTTCCACGGCAAAGACCCCAGATAAATAGATATGCATGTTTTTACTTTATCTCTCAAGGAAATGACATCCAGAAAGTATGAGGAGCAAGAAAGTTCAACTCACCCTTAGGTAGATATTTGGTTCATGACAATTGTGTTTATTGGACTCAAAGACTAGTTGACACAAATGCAAGCCCACGAAGCACATTGCTGCAGCTACATAAAGCGGAATAAATGCCTTCCATTGGTAATATCAGGGTTGTCTCAGTAACCACTGATGGCCCCTGTCCAGGCAGCAGAGGAGGAAGGCAGGAGCATCAGGGGCAGCCACCTATGGTCCCATTGCTCTGGCTTTCTAGACCCTGTGTTCCACTCATCCCTCAAAACCCAGGAAGTCATCAACTAAGTGACGGATAGGGTAACCTCTGATGTCAGTAAATTTGCTTGTATAAAATTTTCAGCGGGCCTCAACTGTTCCCTACCACTGCTTATAAAAGTGTCTTATAAGCTCTAAGTGTCTTATAGCTGCTTCATGGGCTCGCTCTTGGGAGGACTCTTGGGAGCACAATAAGAAATGGTTGCTGTTCATTGCATGTGAGTTTTTCTGACATTGTGTCTCTCTGTGCCCTTGCAACTTCTAATTATTGTGTTTCTTGTGCAGCTGGGTCACTCCTGTGTGGATAATTCCCTGATAAAGATGTGCTGGAATACTACATGAACACCATATATGGATGTGAATCAAAACTAATAAGTATTATGCCTATCATATGTAAAATTTATGGTTTTGTAAGTATAAAATACATCTATTGAAAATGACTTAATAAAAAGTGATTTAATGCTTTGTTCCTTCTAATTGCAGAAGTAATTACTATATTATATATATTGAAATACTGAAGAGATTTTATTGCACTTAAACTTTTCAAAGAGTACTTAAAAATGTAAGGTAATTTCTGCTTTGAGGATGTTGTGCTTCCATGGACGCTTGCAGAGCTGGGTCTCCCCATCTTGGTTAACAAATGCCCACTGAAAACTGTGAGGTCAAAAGGGAAGGGAGGTGAGAACCAGGGGAACGCAATGGCCTGGTCCTCTGATTGGTCAGTGGCACCACAGAAAGAGAGAGAGAGAGAGAGAGAGAGAGAGAGACAGAGACAGAGAGACAGAGAGACAGAGAGACAAAGAAGGAGGAAAAGGAAAAAGGGAGAAAAGAAGTGGGGGAGGGGAAATCACAGAACTGAGAATCAAAGTAAATTTTCAAATTTTCAGACCAAAGTTCCTTCTCACTCAATTCTCAGGGATTCCCCTGTTACCTTGTTAGAGAGTTATATAAATGAGATGCACAAAATCATTAAGTATTTTCTTAATCCCTCAACCAGAAAAACCTTAAACGAGACCACAAATGTAGATCAGAAATGGCTGCTTCCTTCAAACCATGGGTAAAAGCCACATAAAACATTGGTTGTAACATGAATTTCTGGAATTATAAGCATTTGAGTTTATTTTTGCAGTAGAATGTGTCTCTGAAATTGCTCAGAAATCAAAAGTAAGAGGATAAGCCCCCATTGAATATCTCCAAGTACTCGATTAGCAGGTAAAATGAAAATCACACTTTTCATAGCTGTTGAGCGTGTGGGAACACGTGGATATATCCCCGAGGCTTTGCAGTGATGTAGATTTTACCACTTCCTTTAATGGTGTAATTTCATATTTTTGACATGAGTAAAATAAGCCCCCTAACAAAAACCATTTGCTTTTAAGCAAATCCAGTCTGTTTTCAAAGATTGGTGTGTGCCTCTCACACCTGACTTCTCATAAACGGCAATAAAATCCTGGTTAATTTCCTTCACCCTCCAGTATTCTGCCCCCAAAGCTCCTGACTTGTGAGGGCATCTGAGTGTATTGTGTTACATCTCTGCCTGCCAGCCTGGATTCTCCCAGTGCATGCTCTGTATAAACTGACTGAAAGTATGCAGCTTGAAGTAGAAAGTCAGCCCTTCCCTTCCCTCCCTGTCTCTCTCCTCTCCTCCTCCTCCTCCCTCCTCCCATCCCTTCCTTCTTCCCTTCCACCCTTCCTTCTTTGTTTTCTTCTCTTCCATCCTTCCTTCCTCCCTCTCTTCTATCTCTCCTCCCTCCTTCTTTTCTCCTGTCTCCCTCCCTCCCTCCCTTTCTCACTCCCTTCCTTTCCTTCTCCATTTCTTTTCTCTGAAGTCTTTTTTTTTTCTTTTCAACATTAAGGGTCATTATCACTGTCTAGACTTTTGTCATAACAGTCTGTGCATTTCAGAACAAATGTTTTGTTGAAGTTCTGGCCTTGATAGTAATCATTTTGATCCCTGCTTTCTGTACTGTCTGGCATCCAGACCTTCTATGAAAGACATTAAATCGCTTACACTTTTTTGTTTTTGTTTTTGTTTTCTTAATTTGCAAGGTGAGTTTGGGTTCCATCTAAACTTGTTAGATTCAAAATATCTTTCCTAAGAATATCAGGATTTTTTTTTTCAGATGGAGCGTAAGTAAACCGAGGGAAATGGGATTATATTCCCCTTTCCAGGTAGGATTTTGCCTGGACAGCAGATGGGGACACGTGAATGGGAGCCAGAGTCCTGCAATGTTCCCGGTCGCTTCTACCTCACTGTGGAGGCCACAGTTGCTTCTCACTTTACTCATGTGCCTGGTCATCTGGCATGTTTACTTCCTTTAGTTTCTCTCGAAAGCCAGTCTCTCTCAACCCTTATCATCAGAGAGATGGGCAAGTCTGGATGGCAGTCACTCTGGCTTGTGCACTGCATCTTTAAAGCACTTCCCTACTTATTCTATATAAAATGACACAGTATGCCTTCAGTCACCACCCTACCCAGGCCGCAGGGTGACCCTAGGAGTCACTGCATCATTTTGTGTGGTAGTTCTTGTGTAAAACAGTTCATTTTGAGTTTTTGTAAAATTTCCTAGTGTATATACACAATAGTACCTAAGGGTTTTCACCATAATACCTCCATACATGCATATAATGTACTTTAATCATATCTACTTCTAATGATCTATTTTATACCAACACTCCCTCCTGCATCCCAAAGGACACCTAGACAGTTATTGTTTTGATGCAACAAAGTCGTTTTAAGCTATGAAGAACATAAAAATCTTGTTCAACAGAGGATGTCATAGCAGGTTGATGCTGCCTCTCGTTGAAAATGAAGCCTCACACACTGACACATTAGTCAGGTGAAACATCGAGGTACTCACGGGAAACTGGATGCTTCCAGCCCAGTTCCTCCTTTCTCTTTTCCCCATTAATACTTGCTAAAATGTCATTTTTAAACAAATAATAAGCTAGGCATGGTGGTGCACACCTTTAATCCCAGCACTTGGGAGGCAGAGGCAGGCGGATTTCTGAGTTTGAGGCCAGCCTGGTCTACAGAGTGAGTTCCAGGTCGGCCAGGGCTATACAATGAAACCCTGTCTCGAAAACCAAAACAAAACAAACAAAAACAAACAAACAAAAAACAAAACAAAAAAAACCCAAATAATAAAAGATTAAAACTTCGCCACAGAGAAGCAAGTGTTCCCTTCGTTAGGGAACCTCAGATAGAATTCATACTCTATGTCTTCCAGGCATCTATGATGCTTACATCCTCAGTGTCCTGAAAACTCCCTGTCACATACAAACACACACTCTTGCAGTGAATCCAGGCCCTTGGTCCCAGGTGTACCCTGTCAGAAATTCTATGCAATTAGACCAGTCAAGAGAATTGGCTCGCACTAATACCCAGTCCCCAGTGCCTCCTGCAGAAGCAAGACCATCACAGGGCATCTCAATAGCAAAGAAACTCATGGGAGCACTTGTTAGCGTCTTGCTCCACTTCACGGAGAAATTGATTCTTCTAGGAGGTCAAATTATTTTTGTTTTTTTTTTCTTTTTCCACGCACAGCAACTCCAATCTGTCACTTGGTCAGCTCCTTTAAGAAAGCTTGGTTAAGGGAGCCGCTTCTTATTATTCCTTGGTACCAGTGTGTGGTGCAAAGACAGCTTCATTCTTAAGTAGAGAGTCACTTAAGTGTGACCTATTATGTGAGCCTAGGTGCTTTCACATCAAGCACCGGGAGCTAACGAGGTCTTTAATTTTTATACACTAGATTGATAACTTACATTGAACACACAGTGCCCACTGTCCTTTCCAATCTGCTCAGCTATTCCCAGATCTCTATGGTCAGTTTTACACAACACAAATTCTTTAACTAATGGACTCTAAAAAAATGATGTCTAGGCCAGTTCAATGGCTCACGGGAAGACTGTCACTCAACTAAAATGATTTTGCAAAAATGTAAAACCAACTTGTTGCTGTAGAGGAATTTTTGCCTAGTGTGGATACATAACCAGCATAGATCTATATCCATTCTGGAGCAGTGGCATGGACTGCTCCAATACAGGGAGCATCATAGTTCCCAAGTTATGCCTCAGAGGGCAGGTGTGAGCTATGTGCCACGCCCTTGGTGGGTGGGTTTGCTGATAAAGCAATGTCCCCCAACCCCGTGAAGAAAAGGAGTGGTAAGACATCCATACCTATTCAACATTGTACTTGAAGTCCTAGCCAGAGCAATTTGACAACAAAAGGAGATCAAAGGGATACAAATTGGAAAAGATGAAGTCAAAATATCACTTTTTGCAGATGATATGATAGTATATCTAAGTGACCCTAAAAATTCCACCAGAGAACTCCTAAGCCTGATAAACAGCTTCGGTGAAGTAGCTGGATATAAAATTAACTCAAACAAATCAATGGCCTTTCTCTACACAAAGAATAAACAGGCTGAGAAAGAAATTAGGGAAACAACACCCTTCTCAATAGTCACAAATAATATAAAATATCTTGGCGTGACTCTAACTAAGGAAGTGAAAGATCTGTATAATAAAAACTTCAAGTCTCTGAAGAAAGAAATTCTAGAAGATCTCAGAAGATGGAAAGATCTCCCATGCTCATGGATTGGCAGGATCAACATTGTAAAAATGGCTATCTTGCCAAAAGCAATCTACAGATTCAATGCAATCCCCATCAAAATTCCAAATCAATTCTTCAACGAATTAGAAAGTGCAATCTGCAAATTCATCTGGAATAACAAAAAACCTAGGATAGCAAAAACTCTTCTCAAGGATAAAAGAACCTCTGGTGGAATCACCATGCCTGACCTAAAGCTCTACTACAGAGCAATTGTGATAAAAACTGCATGGTACTGGTATAGTGACAGACAAATAGACCAATGGAATAGAATTGAAGACCCAGAAATGAACCCACACACCTATGGTCACTTGATCTTCGACAAGGGAGCTAAAACCATCCAGTGGAAGAAAGACAGCATTTTCAACAAATGGTGCTGGCACAACTGGTTGTTAACATGTAGAAGAATGCGAATCGATCCATTCCTATCTCCTTGTACTAAGGTCAAGTCTAAGTGGATCAAGGAACTTCACATAAAACCAGAGACACTGAAACTTATAGAGGAGAAAGTGGGGAAAAGCCTTGAAGATATGGGCACAGGGGAAAAATTCCTGAATAGAACAGTAATGGCTTGTGCTGTAAGATCGAGAATTGACAAGTGGGACCTCATGAAACTGCAAAGCTTCTGCAAGGCTAAAGACACCATCAATAAGACAAAAAAACCACCAACAGATTGGGAAAGGATCTTCACCTATCCTAAATCAGATAAGGGACTAATATCCAATATATATAAAGAACTCAAGAAGGTGGACTCCAGAAAGTCAAATAACCCCATTAAAAAATGGGGCTCAGAACTGAACAAAGAATTCTCACCTGAGGAATACCGAATGGCAGAGAAGCACCTGAAAAAATGTTCAACATCCTTAATCATCAGGGAAATGCAAATCAAAACAACCCTGAGATTCCACCTCACACCAGTCAGAATGGCTAAGATCAAAAATTCAGGTGACAGCAGATGCTGGCGAGGATGTGGAGAAAGAGGAACACTCCTCCATTGTTGGTGGGATTGCAAGCTTGTACAACCACTCTGGAAATCAGTCTGGCGGTTCCTCAGAAAATTGGACATAGTACTACCGGAGGATCCAGCAATACCTCTCCTGGGCATATATCCAGAAGATGTCCCAACCGGTAAAAAAGACACATACTCCACTATGTTCATAGCAGCCCTATTTATAATAGCCAGAAGCTGGAAAGAACCCAGATGTCCCTCAACAGAGGAATGGATACAGAAATTATGGTACATTTACACAATGGAGTACTACTCAGCTATTAAAAAGAATGAATTTATGAAATTCCTAGCCAAATGGACGGACCTGGAGGGCATCATCTTGAGTGAAGTAACACAATCACAAAAGAACTCACACAATATGTATTCACTGATAAGTGGATATTAGCCCAAAACTTAGGATACCCAAGATATAAAATACAATTTGCTAAACGCATGAAACTCAAGAAGAATGAAGACCAAAGTGTGAACACTGTGCCCCTTCTTAGAATTGGGAACAAAACACCCAGGGAAGAAGTTACAGAGACAAAGTTCGTAGCTGTGATGAAAGGATGGACCATTTAGAGACTGCCGTATCCTGGGATCCATCTCATAATCAGCTTCTAAATGCTGACACCATTGCATACACTAGCAAGATTTTGCTGAAAGGACCCAAATATAGCTGTCTCTTGTGAGACAATGCCAGGGCCTAGCAAACACAGGAGTGGATGTTCACAGTCAGCTATTGGATGTATCACAGGGCTCCCAATGGAGAAGCTAGAGAAAGTACCCAAGGAGCTAAAGGGATCTGCAACCCTATTGTTGGAACAACATGATGTACTAACCAGAACCCCAGAGCTCTTGTCTCTAGCTGCATATGTATCGAAAGATGGCCTAGTCGGCCATCAATGGAAAGAGAGGCCCATTGGACTTGCAAACTTTATATGCCCCAATATAGGGGAATGCCAGGGCCAAAAGAATGGGAATGGGTGGGTAGGGAAGTGGGGGGCGCTATGGGGGACTTTTGGGATAGCATTGGAAATGTAATTGAGGAAAATATGTAATAAAAATATTAAAAATTAAAAAAAAGACATACAACCAATGCTAGATGCAGACTATACCTTCTCACAGGAAACAGTTGAGCCTTTCAAATGAAGGAATGTGAACAGGACGAGATAGATAGATAGATAGATAGATAGATAGATAGATAGGATAAAAACAGAAATAGAGAGAAAGCATTTGTTTGAAAGATACTTTGTCTGCTTGACCATGTTTAGCGGCTGGAGAGATAGCTCAGTTGGTAAAGCATTTCCCCTGTAAGCATGATGGTCTAGGGTCAGTCCTCAGAAGCAGTATGAAATGCTAGGTGCAGTGATTGGCACTTGTAAGCCCAGTCTATGGAGGCAGAAACAGGAGGATTCCTAGGGCCCACTGATCACTCAGTCCAGCCAATTGGGGAATCCCAGGCCAGTGGCAGACCCTGGCTGAAAACATAATTTGGACATTGTGTGACAGACAGCTGAGGTTGTCCTCTGGCCTCACACTCACATGCACACACATGAACAGGAACACACATACTCAGATGCCATTATCTTATTGAATCCTGAGCATGCAGATAATATATCTACTTTTTTTCTCCTTGAAAGACTGTGAGTCTTGGTGAGAAGGAACTGCCCAAAGTTCTAAAACCAGAATGTGATGCTAACCAGGACTGTTTGGGAACCCTGGAAGTTGAGGTGGGATGGGAGATCTTGGTCAAAGGCAGTGCGCAGTCCTAACAGCAGAGAGCATGACCCAGAGGCAATTTGTGCAAATGTGCATTTTGTGGCCTAGAAACCCCTTGCCAAACTATGTCTGTGGCTCTTCCTGCCCTCTGTAGGCTGATATTGGTCCATGGGGCAATGGGAGCAGAGACAGTGAGAGGGGTGAGCCCAGAAGCCCTGTGAGTACATTCGGTGAATGACCACACAGTCAGATCAACCTTACTTGGGGTGATAATTTGGGGGGAGGGGAGGGGTAGAAACATCCAGGATGGCAAAGGTCATTGGCTGAAGGCTTAGGGTACCAAAAATGCCTCATTAGCATGGGGAAGTATTTCAGGAAATCTCAGGGGCTAGCTGAACAGGTTCTTACCAGGAGAAAGGAAGTTGAACCTGTAATCTAACTAAGACTACGTGACATTCTGCAGGTAGAGGGTTTAGAACTCCCCAGACAAGGTCAGAGAAGGGGAAACCCTGCCAATGAATGGAGTCCTCCATTATAGGGCACAGTCCCAGAAGGCAATCCGGTCAATGAATCCAGTAGACTTCAACCTTAATTAGCAGAGTTTTCCCACAGTGTCTCACAGCCGTGCCTACAGGATGACCATTTGCTGTAGACATCACAGCTGAGAATCACAGGAAGAGAACATTGAGTGGGAAGTTCGGGGGAGTTTGTGAGTTTCTTTTAGGGCTTTTAGGGTGTAAGGCTTTGCGTGCCAATCGTGCCTTTTGTCAGAGGACGGTCACTGTTAGAGGGCTTCCTGGTGACCCTGGGAGTTGGGAAAAACTACATCAATTTTATGAACACAGAATCCAAACAAAGGCCAGGCTTCCACATTCATATCTTTGCGTGTTCTCCTTCCATACTGAATGGTGAGAAATGGGGGCGGGGGCTTGGGGGGTTCCAAGGAAGGATCCCGAAACTGCAGGCGCTTGCATGTCTGCTTGCTGGCCAGACCCTCTAGGGGATGCCGACCGCCATGTTATGAGGAAACTCATGCATCTCTGAGAAGAGACAGGTGTGGGAGAAACTGAGGCTGCCTGCCTGTAGCCCAGGGCAACATCTCTCCTGATGCCACCCTAGCCTAGCTTCTGAGAACTTGAGGACTGTAGCCCTGACCACCACACAGACTTGCAACAGATCGTCAATCAGAAGCCCTTGGCTAAGCTACTCCTGAGCTCTGAGCAGCAGAAGTTGAGACGACCCATGTGTTCTAGTTTAAAACATGGCATGTGGAGAAAAATGATTACACAATAACAGAACTAATCCTCCGGGTGACAAAGGCAATGGCATGTTCCTCAGCTGCTTCCCTTCCTAGCCACCTGTCCCAACTGCCCAGCCTCCACACACACACACACACACACACACACACACACACACACACACAGATTCAGGTGAATTCAGGTATGGTAAATGTAGAGCAGATTACCCTGCATCGGATGTGCCCAAAAGGACTTCTACATTCTCCAGCCTCCTCTCACAGAGAATCATCTTAAAAGAAAGAGGCCCAGCCGGCGTCCTGGTGGTGCATGCCTGCAGTGATGGTCAGCACTGTTTGCAACTTGACAGGATCTGGATTGACTTAGGAGATGGGCCCTAGGCTTGTCGGCAGAGTATGACCTGCATCACATTAACTGATAGAGGAAGCTCCATCTTCAAGTGGGACCATTCCCTGGCCAGAGAACTCTGGACTGAGTAAAACAGAAAATGAGGTGAGTATTCACTCTTGGCTCTCAGCTTTTCACTATGAATACAGTGTCCTCCGCCATCAGGGACAGTCGGTAAAAGTGCCTGCAGCCGAGCTTGACCTGAGTTCAGTCCCTAGAACCCATGTAGTTGAAGGCCACTGATGAGCCAGATCTTCAAGTTGCCCCTCTCCAACTCCTCACACTCTCTCTGCTGCAGTCCCTCAGAGAAACCCCTGAAAATGGCCACATAAGCCCAGGCTATGACCCCTCATTTTCCTAGATGTTGGTCCCATTGTGTGGGCTTACAGAGACTGGCTCTGGAACTTTCCTCAGAGGAAAGTGGTAAAGCTATAGAAAGCTTCCCAGCCTTCCTGTTCGGCAAGGGGCTTCTAGGCCACAAAATACACAATTGCTCAAAATACCTCTGGGTCATGCTCTCTGATGACACAGGTTTGCTGTTTACAAAGGCCTGCTTGCACTTGCTCTCTTCCTTCAGGGCTCCCCAGGTAGGAAGGACAGGGGAAGGCATAACACTAAGTCACTGGATCCCTCCTCACCTCCACGACTTGCAGGTAGCTTCTGCCACATGAGAAGTATTGCCACTGTCTTTCAGGAAAAGATTCCCAAGTCTACTGCCCATATACCATGCGATCTGGGACTTACCCTTAGTTTGTGAAAGAGGCTCGGGATGTCTGTAAACACTAACAATAGAACTACTACCGTTACCATCCAGCCTCCACTGTACCCGAGAAGCCCCATCAATATTCTGCAGAGATGCTTGCACATCAATGTCTATGGCTGCTCTTTTCAAAGTGGAGATGAAACCAGCTGAGCTGTTGATGAGCAGAGGAATGGATTGAGAAAATGTGGTACATGTACCCTGAATATTTGTGAAAAATTAGATCAACATTAGCAGACTATTGATGGAACTGGAAATTATTTCCTGGGCAAAATAAGCTAGACTTAGAAAGACAAATGCTATGTTTCTTTGACATATTGAATCTAGATAGAAAGTCAATAAAGGGGGCCATAGACTGGGGGTGGCTTGGGCACAGTGTGTGCTTAGCACATGAGAGCCTGGGTTCAATCCTGGATACATTTGTTTTTTTAATGACAAGGAAATACTGGCTGCCCTTGAACTTGAGTACTGTACACTTGCGTTGTTCAGCAGATATGCCAAGCAGGTGTTTCTACATTCCAGGAAAAAAAATACAAATGGGTCGGTGGGGGAAAGGCAATAAGCAGTAACTTTGAAAACAAGCCCTTGGAGTGGAAACTCTGAGACCAAGTCAACAGAGCTGTGCTGTGTTGACTCCTGTAAATGCATTTCTCACAGGGGTATAAGCTGACAATTATGAATGGTCTGTGCACATACACCAAGGCTGAACACATGAGTCAGTGTACAACGTATGGTGGAACCTAAGTCCCTCACACTGACACAGAAATATACAGTTAGGCATAGAGAGAAGGTAGAGCAGACTTTACACAATGGAGTGGCCCCAGAGAGGTCAGCGTGGACAGATGCATGCAAACAAGACTGAAAGACAGCAACATCTATGTATAAAAATATCACAGGGAAACCCATCACTTTGTATGGAAACTTACAAAAATAAAGTAAGGGGATGGAGAGATGGCTCAGCTGTTAAGAGAACCAAGTGCTCTTGCAGAAGATGTGGGTTTGTTTCCCAGCAGCCCCATCACAGATCACAACCATCTACAACCTGAGTTCCATGGGATCTGATGCCCTCTTCTGGTCTCCACAGGCACCAGGCATGTATATGGTACATGCAGACATACATGCAGGCAAAACACTTGGGCCCATTAAATAAAAATATGTGGGTTTTTTTTTTTTAGAAATAAAGGGAAACAATTATCTATGTATCCATGCATGAGCTCCTGTAGACACACATTTCTCGTATTTCTCGTTCTCTTTACCAAAGATCTAGTGACACCCCAGGGACAATGAGCATCCCAGCTCCCAGATCTTGGTTTGAGACATCACATTTTTAATCAAAGGACCAAGGACTCTTAATGATTCTGAAACTAGAGCAGGAAATATACAAGATCAGCCTTTTAATGTTAGAAAGTAAGGACATGTTTAAGGCACAAATGAGTGAGGTGGTATGGTACCCAGGTACCAACATAGAGCTACTGAACAACAAAAGAAGCAATTATATGGTGTGATGGTTTGTAAGTGCTTAGTCCAGGGAGTGGCATTTTTTGGAGGTATGGCCTTATTGGAATAGGTATAGCCTTGTTGGAATAGGTGTGTCACTGTGGGCTTGGGCTTTAAGACCCTTGTCCTAACTTCCTGGAAGCCAGTCTTCTACTAGCAGCCTTCAGATGAAGTTGTAGAATTCTCAACTCCTCCTGCACCATGTCTGCCTAGATGCTGATATGCTCCCACCTTGATGATAATAAACTGAACCTCTGAACCTGTAAGCCAGCCCCAATTAAATGTTGTCCTTTATAAGACTTGCCTTGGTCATGGTGTCTGTTCACAGCAGTAAGGCCCTAAGTAAGATATATGAGAACTCCAGGGTGACAACACAGCCATATCAATAAACAAAACTGAATAAACAAATGGGCAGAAGAAATGCCTGCACTTCCCATACCAGAGAAAAACCCTCAATGGTTTATGTAAATACTCCCCCAACTCGGAGCTACCTCCCTATCCCCTGACTGTGGGTGATGGTTACTTATTTGCTTCTGAGATAGGAAACTTCTAGAGGTCGCATTCAGTCAGATTGATAACATCACTGTTGCATTAACATTAATTAATCACTGTTACATTATATTAATATGGATATGATTAATATATTAATATTAATATGAGAAAGATACGTCACCTGGAAGGTCTTCCTCCCCAAAGTGCATAGCACAAGCAGAAGCCCAAGAAAACAAGAGACAAATCCAAATCCATGGATGTTCTACAAAATACCTACAGAACACTAAACAAAATGATCAATAAATGTCAAGAGCATCAAAAGTCATGGAAAAATCGGAGACACTTCTGAACTCAGAGCTAAAAGGGAAATGATGACTGGCTAGCTGTGTGTGCCAGCCTCGGTTCTGAGACAGAAAAAAACACATCAAGTAAAAGCTGGAGATCCCAAAAGAGTATAGTGCTTACCTAATGATATTGTACCAGTATGCGTCCCAGGTTAGACCAAATCCACCCAATTATTCATGTAGAACCCAGAGCACATGGGGACTTTCCCATGCCTCTACATCTCTTCTGCTAAGTTTACCTCTAACACAGCTCAGAAAGTGAGACATTAGACCAAATTGTTCTAAAATTGTTTTCTAGTTCCAAGATTTGATGGTCTGGCTCCTGGTTGAAAGTGGTTGTGTGGGAAGAAGGGCTGAAAGCACAGTGCTCTGTGTGCTTCCACAGTAACAGGGGCACAGTCAACTGCAGCCTAAAGTCCCAAACTGGAGGCAGAGAGAAGATTCTCTGACAAGGAAACACCAAAATACATCAGAAGACAGGGGTATTTATGACATGGACATCCAAGACACACAGAAGGGGAAAAAAAAAAGTCATTTTTAAGAATTGTTAAAGCAAAGGGCTATTGTGCTGCTGTTGTTCCCTGCTGTGTTCCTGTGTTCCTTTTGGATGCAATTTAAACCAAAAAAAAAAAAAAGTTCTGGGGTCGTCTTTGTTAGTCATTTTCTCATTACTTACCATACTCTAGGCCTTCTGACTCACAGTCATGTCGATAGCTTAAGTATAACTCTTACAGGTTCAGTGAGAAAGAAGTGTTTCCCTCTGTCATGAAAACTAGAAGGGCAGAACTACAGTGTTCCTCTTGGGGACATGGTGATAGCAGCTCACCTCCAGACTAGGGAAACTGAGGCTCAGATTGTATAGAACTTTGACTTAAATCTGAGACAAGGCCTGAACGAAATTCTTGCAGGCTAATCTAAACCCGACTGTGGCGTGCTTCCAGTGAGAGGCTGACGGAGGCAGGGGAAAGGGTTAAGTCCGTGAAGAAACTCATTTTTCAGCTACTGGCTGTGGAATCTTGGGTAATTACTGGGGCTTACTCCAGACCACACCTTAGATAAACCTGTAATGCTGGAGTTTTCTACATTTTCTTTGATACAAGCTGTGGCTTGCCTCTTTCATATATTTGCCCTGTGTTTCCAAGCTGATTTTCCAATGGCTGCTTTATCCTCTGTTCAGCCAATAAACCAGGGTCTGTTGACTTGGCTTCAAAATGTTAAGGCATTTGCATGAAACAGTCATGCCAGATACATGGAAACAGACAGAGCCGTTCTGGCTTAGTTCTTTTCCTACCTTAGGAATAAGGAGGGGACGGAGGCTGGTTCAAGTAGAGGTTATGATTCTATTTTTCTCATGTAGGCGTTGTTTGGGACTGCAGTTTTAGACCCATTTGATTTCTTAAATGTGCATTGAATTCTTCTAATTTCACAAAATATCATTCTGTACTCTGTAGGGTAGCATGGTCCTGGGACAAGCACCAGCTATGTGTGAAACTGATTCTCTATCTTAGTGCGCTCGGGAAAATAGAATAGTGGCAAGTGATCTTAGATAGGCCATTTTATCTTAATCTATAAACAGTTGTGTTTGGGTTTCTAGTCAGCAAGTAAAAAATGTACTTACTGAGGTGGCATGGTCCTTTGAGTAGAAAAAGAAAACTCATGTGACGCCTTGACTCTTTGGGAAGAAAACTGCTGTCTAGTCTTAGCCTCAGCTCGCCCCTGTTGTCGTCATCAGACCTCAGAGAAAGCCAAGTGAATCACAGGCTAAGAAGAACTGTCAGAGTCCTGTGGCATAGTCGAAGTGGGCATATGTAAAGTGGGAGTCTTATCTGTTTTAGTGTTAGGTAACAGGTGCAGATAATCTGAAGTGACTGGTCAAACACTTGAAAGGAGGCAACAGACAAGGGTTCCCACTCGGGCCAATGAGATTCAAGTATCTCAGGGTTGCTCTGGATAACCAGCAATGTCAATATCGCCCAACACTTCTCACGCATGTACAAATGGAAAGGTTGCCCCAACCACCCTGTGCCTGAGAAGACAGGGCTGTCATGAAGGATTGAAGCCTTCTCTTCACGCTTGAAGGAGGAAAATCGTAGAGGAAGAAAAACGCACTGATTAACGTTTTAAATTTCAAAAATAAGACAATAATAAATATTTTTGAAACATGTAAAGTTGTTAAGGAGTGAAGACTTGGCTCGTCAATTAAGAGCACTGGATGTTCTTTTATGGGATGAGGCTCAGGTCCCAGCACCTGCATAGTGGTTCACAGCCATCTGTATCCCATTCCAGGGCACCTGACAGATTTTACTGGCCCCAACAAGCACCCGACATATACATGGTACACTTACATACATGCAAACAAGTAGTCATATACGTTAAAAAATAAAACTATTTTTAAAAAGTATATAGTTTTTAAATGAATGAAACTTCCATTCTGAGATTGACCAGTGTTACTAATCTAACATTTGCTTCTGGTACCTATTTAGCAATGGAAATTTACAAGGAATGGTGGAACAAAGGAAAGAGTAGCATTATATTCAAGAAAGGGAATGTTGGAGGTACCTGTTCCAGTGCTGAGTTGTGTCCTCAGTCTACCCATCACAGAGTGCTAAATTCCAAGCAGCCAAGACTAAGTTTAGCCTTCTCTGGGCCAGAGTCATTGCCCGCTTGTCCTTGTACAAGCTCATGAAATCCATTTGAAGCTATTGTTTTCCTATTAACTGTTGTTCCTATTAACTCTGCTCCCATCCCAAGTACACTCACCCACTGCTGCCTCCAACTACCCAATGAGACAGAAAATGGCAGATAGAGAAGGGTGGTGCTCTGCTGTGGGTCTCTGAGAAGATGCTCTTGAGGACATCTGGCTTCTTTGGGTCAGCCTGACACCTTAGATCACTGACTCTCCAAAATATATTATTCCCTGATGCCAGAATAGCTATAGAGGCAGACACAGCAGCTGCAAGCCAAATATGGCTACAGGTATTGTTGACAATATCAACAGATCCTAAAGTGCAGCGTTAGGTTGCTGTTCTTTGAGTTGGGGTTCACCAGAAACATTAGTAATAAGTTGCAATTTGGGCCATTGTTACGATAGGCTAACTTCTTTTTGCCTTACACACACACACACACTCACACACACACACACAACCTGTAAATTCCTTGAGGCAGATTTTATTAATTCTATTCACAAACCCTGCCCTCATAAAACACCATTTCAGAAGTCATCCCATCTGTGAAGCCTTGGGATGCCACAGGAAGCCAGGGTTTATCCAGCGTGTGGATCTAAACAAAGGCAGGGCAATGGGTAGAGTTGTAGAGTGGTGACCATGTACCAGAAGACCTAGGATGGAGGTGTCAGCCTAGAGTTTCAGGTGCAGCAGATGTTGACTTGGAGAGACACAAATGAAGACACGACTCCAGAAGTGTCTCCCTTTCATGGACAGTTCTTCCAGCGTGTGGTCAGGGACAGAGCATGCCAAGCATAGCCTGGAGTGTGGATTGTCTTCCCATATTAAGTCTTCCCATGCAAAGAAAGGGGTCATTTCACAGTGATGTGTGTGGACAATAACATTTGTTTCTGGCACTTTTTATTTCACCTAAGAAAATGATGACATCTTCAAATTAACTTTTGGATACTTGTTACATTGGGTTTACCAATGGGGGCCACTAGTGGGGATGGTGTGCTGGGTGCCAAGTAAGGTCCTTGACTTCTGATGTACTTCCTTGGATGCCAGCATGGTGGTTTGCAAGGCCCTCCCAAGGGGTCTTTCAACCTGTGTTCTGAACACAGGAATATGCTGACCTTGCAAGGCTAATAGAGCTACATATACACACATACATACATACATACACACACACACATACATATACATACATACATACACATACATATACAGTCTGTAATCTAAACCTGCAGAGATCTTAATTAGGGGCTTGCCTTGTCTCTCTCAGTAAATTGACACATATGGAGTTTTGCCATGAAGTTGCCACCAAGAGCTGCCCTCGGGATGGAAGGGCTGTCAGTTCTGCCTGCCAGAAGAGAGCTCTGATATCTGGGAGTGTGAAAAGGTGCAGCTAAAAGACACTTGATGCAGAGGGACTCGAAGGAATGACAGGGTTGCTGAAGACAGAGGGACAAACGAGGAATCTGGGCACTAGGAAGTTTGTTCAAGGGATCTGTTTGGGAGCACCTTGCTGGTCTGGTTCTCAACACCTGGGGCTACAATGCGCGCTTGCATACAAAGCTGTCTTTGGTGAGGCTGGGTAATGAAGTCAACCTGGGAGCTTGCCAAAATGTGCAGCCAGGATGGCCCATGCCCTGCTGCATGTGTGCAGAGCCCATTCCTCTCCAAATATTTATCTGGGCTTACATACCAGAAGGAGGTGATCCTTCCCCATTCCTTTCTCTGTCTAAAAGGTTATCTGAGGACTTCCTGGTCTTCTGCTGAAGGAAGTACTCCTTGGAAGCCTGTAAATAAGATCTATGAAGTTAAATTGCCCCGTAAACTGTGACATATAGAATACCCTCCACCTGCTGTTCTAGAAGCCTTTTTAAATGTATAAATAGTCAAGTATTCCACTTATGTCATTCACATCTCACTAAGAGAATATCAGGAATAAATCTTTTGTCCCTTAAGATTAAATTCCTTTTTAAAAGTGATCTTCTGGTAGGAATGTTGTGACATACAGTATGAGAAGACCAGAGCCACTGGAACTTGTGAGAATTACTCAATAGTGAATCCTTCCTGGAAAAAGAACTGACACAGACAAGAGTTGGGGAAATAAAGTAAAAACAATGGCGCAACAGCAGGGAACACAACTGGATTCCCCTGGCCAGCAAAGACGAGCACGGCGCACATGGTCCAGGGCTCACAAACCGTGGGCATTGAATACCTGCAGTCTGTGATGAAGCTATCACCATTCCCAGGGCCTGAGTACGATTGCTGATGTGTCACGGTTCACCTGTCGGGTAAGCATGTACATCGGGTTTCGGACTGAAACTTTACCATGCTTTTCACTGCACTGCAGTACCTCTCAGACGTGAATGCTACATATTCCACTGACTGCTTTAGAAATGAGAATTAGTTTAAGTCTGAGATTCCCCATAATCCCTCTCCTGACAGGCTCATCAGCTTAGAGTGCCAACAAACAATGGAGAGAAGGTATTTTCTAATAAAGGCAGCTGCCTCAACCTTTTATTTAAAAAAACAAAAGTGATATATGTATGGAAAATTAAATTTGAGAAAATTATCAAAGAAAATTTTTGAATTGTCTCAAGACATAAAAGACATAAAAGAACTAAATATTATCAATGAATTCTTAGAAAGCAAGATAAGATTCCCAGAAATATACCTTAGATGAAATATGTTAAATTATTTGCAGAGTCCTAATGCAAAGGATGTTAGAGATTCGATCCTTTGATTTGAGAGAGACAGAGAGAGAAAGATACAGAGAGACAGAGAGAGAGAAAAAAACATGTTCTTGAAATAAATAAATAAACCACAGCAGTGAGTGTTGACCACACCATGATTTGCTTCAAAAAAAAAAAAAGGAAAAAGAAAAAAAGAAAGATAAGATAGAAACATGATCTCATAAATTCACAAATCCACAGGCAACAACACCATCAGGAATAAAGCACCAGCCTCAGTGAGCACACAGTCTAGAAAGGATGCACTGTCCTGTTGCACGTGTGTGCATGCATGAACGTGTGTGCATGCATGTATGTGCACACATGTGGGCATCTGTGCACATGTGTAAGTTTTTGAGGACTTCTACCGAAGGAATTAAACTCATATCCTTAAATAGTCATTGACTCAGAGCAAGGGCTGCTCATGTCCCACTAAAGAGTTCTGTTTGCCTCAAACAATACACAGCAAAGCAATGTGTCCTTCTCAGCAAGGGTAATACGAATGTTGTCTGTGTGAGTATGATTATGCTCTAAAGGGAGAATTAGAAATAAAATGTAAAAAGTCCTGTAATTCTGAAGGGATATGAAGTAAAGGCAATTGAATTGTTTTGGGGGACATATACCCCCAACAGAAGCACTGTCACGGTGAAACACAAGTCAAGGGGTGTTGGGTTTCAAACCCTATTTCAGAATGAGTTCAGTCAGTTTAAACCTTGGCTCATTCATACCTAAATGCTCCTCCACATGGCTGGTTCCTCTGCTGGCCCTCGGCCCCATCACAGTGTGTGTGTGAGTGAAGGTTAGCCATAGTTCTGGTGGAGTAGTTATTATATGGCACTATTTCATGGGCAATCATGACATAAGTATTTAGCACTTTTCATCTCCAGAGCTCTTAGCAGTTGTTAATTAATATAAACGCCCCCTTCAGGAGACAAATTAATCACACTGTAACAGCTTCTGTTCTACCAAGTAAAAAGCTGCGGTGCACTGGGGAGGGATTGGCCCGACGCCATGGAGAAATGGTATGTGGAGACGGTAGTGGTCTACGGAGATCCTCCACGTCCAGTGGTAACAGAGCATCCGTTTTACACCTTGTCTCCACTGCAGTGTAGACAAGACCAGTCACCACAGGGGCTTTCTCCAGGCCACTAAGTGAAGAGCCAGACAGGATCCAGGTCCTCATTCGCTATGGTGTTGACAAAGCTGGTTGCAAGGAACCTTGGACATTACCATCTCTAATCCCAGTCTTTGGGCAGAATTTTACCTAGGTTTATCAGATCTCATAAAAGTGTCAAGCGTCTTTACTGCCACACCCATAGGATGACTGGCTCGTCACCTCGAGCATCAGGTAGAAATGCAGATCGTGGTCCACCGCCCCTCCCAGCACGTGCTTCAGATGGAGAAGTCATGAGGACAAGCCCACCTGAGCCCTCTGGATGCCCTGCCAATTGTTTAGCATTTAGAGCAAATCACGCTGTCTGACTATTAGAGGGAATGATTCATCAATTCCAAATATCTGATACAATAGTTACTGGCCTAGCATGAAACTAGAAAGTGAGATGCCTACGCTATATTTATTTCTCACCTCATATTCCCACATGAAACTCAAGCCAGTCACACTCAACTTCTTCTTTGCTATAAAATCTTGAAAAGCAATCTACAAGGCAATTGATTGCTAAGACAACAGCCTTGGCTGCGTATCCTGACTAAGGGTTGTTATCCTAGCACTTGGGAGACAGAAATGGGAAGCTCCAAGGTTGAGAAACAGTCCTGTCTCACACAGACACTTTGGACACTGATAGATGACAACCACTAGAAACTGTCCCAGTACAGTACTCTCTGCTCTTTCTACTCACAGCTCTGTCTGCATGGCTGCCCAAGCAAAACCCAACACCACGTTCATCTGAACTGCTACAAGGAACTGCTGTGTGCTGTTTACACCGCCTTCTAATGTTCCAGGTCGGAACTTGACCTACTTTCTCTTCTTCTCAAGAGGTAAGATTTTCTGCCTTCCCTCACGCCACCATGCGGTTTCACTTTACGCCCCGAGCAGCCGGAAAGGCCGCCTACCCGCCGGTGAGAGCAGCTTTCGCTGACCACAGCCAATTTCCTCCTTATCCTGCAGTTTGGCCTTTGTGTTTTCTACAGCTTCCCAAAGTTCAACATCAAACACTGTGGTCTTCTAGGTAAGTTTTTAGGAGAATCCTCCCCTTGGCACCAGTTTCTCCACAGATGTTGGAGAGACATAGGGAAGGTTGCGTTTTGAACCACCAATTCCGTGGTGCCACTACAGCGGTCTAATACAATTAGTAAGGAACATTTTAAAAGTTAACTACAAAAAGGAAAGAAATACAGGTAATGGATAGGAGAGACGCTTGTCCTGCTGATAATCACGGTAAGTGTCAGTAAAGCAACGGTTAACTTACCTGCTGCCTAGCATACCTTGCAAGTGGAGGCTGGGAACTGTCCCCAGTCTTCCAGTGCAGTTTCCATTAGCAGAGTCAGCACAGAGAAGCATCTGCACAGCTGCTTGGGGTGTGAAGTGGGCAGTCACTGTGGAGCCCCACCCCCACACTACCACCCCCAGGGAACCCAGCTGTATCACCTTTGGGTATGTGGCTAAAGGAATCAAATCTGTGTACAATAGAGATACTGCACTCTAACCACAGTAAGGAAAGTATAAAATCAGCCTAGAAGTCCACCAATGAACCCTGGGATAAGAAAATGGATTGTTATTTGACCATAAAGAAAAGCACCGTCATTTATTTGCTGGCAGATGAGTGGAACTGCAGTCCATGATTAAGCAAAATGAGCCACACTCAAATGCTGTGCATTTTCTCTTGTTTGGGGAATCTGGCAGGGAGGGAGGCATAAAATTAGGCTGGGGATGATCGTAGATGTAAAGGCTTGGGGAAAGAAGAGGGTGGCTATGATCAGGGTACAGCAAGTATATGCAAGCAAGAAAGTGTCTCAAGGAAATCAGTGTCTGTATAATTGATATATAAAAGCATTACATTAAAAATCGTTTGGGGATAAACGTAGAAACTAAACATTTCAACTTAGAACGGAATACACGGAAATAATTCAAACACATATAAAATCGGGAAGGAATGGTTTGGGGAGGCTCTGCGTGAACACAAAGCTCTGTGACAGAATTCCCTCAGCCATGGCTGCTCACTGGGGTGAGCAGGTGGTCCCCAAGTTAGCTGGACTGCAGACACCCACACTCTGGTACTCCCAGTAGCCATGTTAACCCCGCTCTTTGCTGCCCTGCTCTGGCTGAGCAGGTGGATAGGGCGTTCCGTACTGAGATTCAGGGATCAGCACGTTAATAAAGCGTCAAAGATTACTATCAGTTTGAAAGGCAAAATTCACACAAAACAATTAATTATAAGTGTTAAAACAAATGCACTGCCTATGGCAGGATTGAATCCCGTATACAACATGGGTTAAAAAAAATTTTTTTAAAGGAATGCTCTAATTGAAAACTGGCAGCAGCCGAAGACACAGATAGTTAAAACAGTATCTTATCAGAAAATTAGCAGAATGTAATTTTTATTGGGTTCTACAGATGTTATTTTTAACCACATCAAAAATCCCACCTCGTGGCTATTGGCACAAATTGTCATAATTACTGTAATTCGAAGTCTGAGCGGGGGAATGGCTGTCGAGATAGCTATCGCCTCTCAGACGGAGACTGCGCTCGCAGAGCAGCCAGAAGAAGGAGCCGGTGTTTTTGTACTTGGTCTGGATTTCATTTGTGTCTTTTATCCAAGCTCATTCTTACGAATATTGAAGAATAATTTTTTCCCACCTGGAACACTGGAGGAAATCAAGAGGTTACTATTACGAGTGCCGAGGTCACCTTTAATTAACGTGCCAATCACCTCGCCTCCGTCTGCTGGCACAGAGCTACATTCTGTTCTATTTTTACTTTTGCTGATGAACATGCCCACATTTCATGCACATACTAAATTCTGTGTGTAATAAATTCAACCACCTCCGTAAGTATGGCTAATGATGCCAAGATAAGAAAAAAATAAACAGATTTTAATGTCCTTATACCCAGTTTAACATGGTGAGACCTAACTTATCAGTCAAAAATAACATGAAGAAATGCTGTGAGGAATATTCTGGAAAATACTCACATCCAGAGATTCTCAATGACAGGAAATACTAAAAAGCATCGCATCAATGTGTACGCGTAGACTTGGGACAGACTGGGGGCCCTCAGCTCAGCCAGTGTGGAGAGGGAATTGCAGGAAGAGAATAAAACAGACACTTAAGTGTCGCTTTCAAACAAACAAAAAAATATTCAGAATAACAGCCTATTTTAATGTCATCAGAGCTGAGTCCTACCGTTGTTAAGCCATGGAAAGTTTTCAAAAAATGGTTTCTCAGCCTCAACTTGAAGTGCTCTCAAAAGAAGGGATGTGGATTAAGCAGAGACATCCAACAGATATTTTGTGTTGCAACCTTGTAGGCCCTGAGGACCATAATGAATAGAGAGTGCTTTAAGAACAGTAACTCAGACAAGATCCCCCAGGAAATAACTGTAAAAACAGGTGAAAAATACATTTCTAGGTAGCATATTCACTCTAAAGAAAAGTTCAACAGGGGCTGAGGATGGAGCTCAGCTGGTAACATGTTTGTCTGTTTGGGGATTAGATCCCCACAGTACATAGGCTAGGCATGGTGTTGCACACCTGAGATCCCAGCATTCAGAAGGCAAAGGCAGGAGGACTGGAAGGTCAAGATCGTCCTTGGCTGTACAAGAGTTCAGGGTCTGCATCAGCTACACATAAAGAAAAGGATAAGGAAAAAGGAGGGTGTGTCCACCAAGCTGAAGAAATAGAGAAGGATAGAGGGTATGAGCTTAAACCAGGAAGTCTTGAATTAGGTGATATGTGATCAGAGACCCGAGAGATATAATGGAGAAAGTCAAGCAGATATGTTGGGGAAGAATATGACAGGCAGAAGAAAGGGCATTTCAAGTATGGAAACACTGGGGGCTCTCAAATAAAGACATGGTGGCGAGGCATCCTTCAGATCTTTTGTAGGTCTTGCAAGGCTGTGAAAGTTCTGTTCCAAGGAAGTCCCTTGAGGCTATGAGTAGTGAGCAAGGCAGCTGGAGAGACAGAGAGAGAGAGGAAAACAGATGCTATAAAAATAGGCTTTGGAGTGTTGGGGGTTGGTTTTAGTGTTTTGAATTAATCTGGTCCCCCAAAATCTGGACTTTTCCTGTCTAAATGCTGAAGGTCCTTGTCCCAGCTGGTTTTTAATCGATCAATAAAGAGCCAACGGCCAATGGTTGCACAAATAGACTGAGGCAGGACGTTTAGGTTTGCGCAGGTCAGGAACTGGGAGAAAGGAAGGGGAAGCATGATTGAAGGGAGACGGATCAGGGTTAGAGCTGCAGAAGGAAAATTATCCGAAATGTAGGTGAGAAGGAACGTGACCCCCAAAAGGGCTGCCTAGAAGCAGACTAGGGAGCTGCCCAGAAAGTAATAGGGCAGCAAAGATAAACCATCTGTTGAGCCAAGAGCGCTGAAGGAAAATGTGAGTGGAGAATTAGAACTGCCCAGCCTTTGAGAGAGTCAAGGCATACTAAAATTAACTTCTCTCTGTGTGTGTGTGTGTGTGTGTGTGTGTGTGTGTGTGTCTTTCATTTGTGAATCCAGATAGCTCCTGAGGGCAAGGGGAGGTGTTGCGTGTGCACATGCTACCAACAGGGAGCCAAAGCCTTGTAGCCAGCCACCACTACATTGGAGAATACAGAAAAATGGATGACATAGGAGCAGATTTTGGAAAGGCCTGGACAAAAGATTGGACAATGACAGACAGTGAGCCAAGCGTCTGTGTTTCTGTGGGGCCTGTGCTGTGAAGAAGAGCCAAGCAATGCTGTGCTCATTCAGACTAGCAGGAGCGGGCACTGAGGCCCAGTGGGCAAGCAGGGTGAGAGATGTGGGGGAACCGGGAGGAAATGCTTAGAGTCACACCCTAGAATAAACTACTGTGTCTCACTGAGAACATCTCTCTTGAAACACCAGGAGTTGCATTTGCAGGCTTAAATCATATCTTCGTTTTTTCCTTTGTGCACAAAGCTAAATTGGAAGAAGTCATTTGATGCAAGGCAATCAATTACGGAAATACCTCTGTCTTCTAAAAAAGGAACTTTCTAGAAACATTAAGTAGTAAGCATTCTGAGTGGAAGTAAGTGTGGTTTTTGTTTTGTTTTGTTAAACCTTTCTGTCTGAAAAAAAAAAAAAAAGGTCATCCAGTAATAAACAATTCGGAAATGAATAATAATGATATTACCAAAAGTGTGTTGCTGTGCTGGGACCAGCTGGCCTTGGTGCTGAGAGGAAAGGGTGCAAACTGCTCTGAGAATCAAGGAAAACATTTGGCTTCAGAGCCAATGACTAACCCAACTACACACCAAAAAGGAACAAACAAACAAACAAACAAACAAACCCAAAACGGAAGAGGGAGTGGCAGGACGACTGCCAATGGCAGCCCTGAGGACAGACACGCCCCCCAAAAGGATTCTGCCCCGGCCGCCAGATCTGACCGCAGTCACACACCTTGTGCCTGGTATCTGGGTGGGTGGGAGACACAGGCCCCGGGCCCTGAGCATCCCTGTCCAGCTTTCAGGAAGGACTTGAAGCACTTCCAGACCCCGGAGGCTCATAAAGATGCAAAATGATGCAACCCAGAGACCAAACTTTGAATGTTTTCCTTGTTCCAAGGGAAATGGTCTCTTTCCAAATGGCTCTCAGGACGTAATGAGAGGCAGCTGGCTGTCCATGACATGCAACTTGAGGCTTTGGCATATGGAGTGAAGAGCTCCCAGCTCGAAGTGACTTAGGGGACAGGTGAAATGTGGGAGCTTGGTAAAGATGGGTGGTCACAACACACAACAGTGTGATGGTGCTGAGCAGAGGCTGCAGAGAGAGGGAAAGGGACTTCAGAAAGGGGGACATTGACTCAGCCTTGGGTTGTAGGCAGTGCAGAAGCTGAAATGGTTTAAACATTGAGATGTCTGCTAACTGGAAACAATCTGTTTCTGAAACATCCCGTTTCCCCAGGCTGACCCTTTTTTATTTTCTATAGAAATCAGTCCTGGAAATGTTTGTTGCTTCAGCAAAATTTAGAGTATTATGTCAATCAGAGTTCTCTCTAGAGCAAGATTCCATGTATTAGACACAAAAGTTTTAATTTCGATAGAATACAGTGAAATGCTTCAGTCGTTCAAAAGGGATGGAGGTCATGAATCAGGTCACCTCGATGTTCCCTCAGTGTTGACTGCTAATTAACGAGGTTCCTCAAACCAAGGTGTGCTTCATGTTTTCTTGTTTTGGCTCCTAACAGTGAGGAGCAGAAATCAGGAGGAATCTAAACTTGCTCAGATCTCCCAGGCATGCAATCTGCAGTTCTCAATGGCAATCTCTCTTGCTATAATCAGGGAAGGAGCCTGGCCAGCTGCCCAACTTCTCATTTGTAATCTGGTTTACGTGCGCACAGAAACAAAACAGCACAAAGGAACCTCACATAGAATACAGCTAATGAGTTAGGAGACGCCACCTTGTATGCTACTTCAAAATACCGGGGACCCTTTTCAGTATGAAGAAATTCCCTAAACAAAGCAAGCGAGTGAGAGAGAACGAATTTTGTTGCAGAAGCAAGAAATATGATAACTAGTAAGAACAATTATAATCACTTCCTTAGCACACAGCAACTGTGAATGACACATGTAGAAAGCCCCCGTATATTCATTTAATATTGCTGATAATTAACGTGAGCACTGAATTAGACTTGCCTTTATCAGGCAGAGTCATTCTGTGTTGCAGCAGCCTGGCGTTGGCTAGAGAAGCAGATACCTGGGTAAGGAATAAGCCCAGCGTGCTGATAACAGAAGAGGGTTCAGACTTTTAATTCCACAAACAGAGTGTTCTCATACATCAGACTTCATCAGAATGTAGCTCAATTAATTAGTAAACATGCCCTGCATGCTGGCCTGAGTTTTCTTTTTTTTAATTCTCTACATGAGTCAATACATTTCCTGGTTTGTGTATGTGAGATGGAGAGTTGCCCTAATTTTAAAATTCGAGCAAGTCCCACAAAATGTAATGATATTTTTTTTTCAGGAATGTTACAGTTTTATGATGTGATAAGGTGATTTGTCCAATATATCTCTTGACTTCTTCTCAGATGTCATAAAAATGAAAAATAGGACAATTAACCATGATTTGTTTTGGTTTTGTTTTTTGTTTTTTGTTTTTTTAATGTAGATTGTAGCTCAGTAGTTAAAGCACTCGGCTGACAATTCCCAGTTCTGGGTAGAACAAAGTAAGTGACTCAGGTAATGTCACCATCGACTGTCAACTTGGCACAAACTCAAATCACCAGGCAAGAGAGTCTCAATGAGGAATTATCTTCATTGGGTTGGCCTGTGAGAGTGTCTCTGGGGGAATTGTCTTCATTGCCGTGGGAAGGTCCAGCCCACTGAGGGTGGTACGATTCCCTAGGTGCCTAGAAAGGGTATCTTCAACTGTATAAGAGTGGAGAAGTGCAGCTGGGAATAAGCAGGCAAGCCAAGCAGGTGAGTGTGTATTCTCAGTTCTCTCTGCCACTGAGTGTGGCTGTGACAGGGCCAGTGATTTGCTGCTGCCTTCCCTCCCGCCTTGGATGAGGTGAAGGAAACTGGTCCCTATAGACTCACAGGGACTAGCATTATTTGAAAGGATTAGGACACGTGACCCTGCTGAGGTGGGTGTGGCCTTGTTGGAGGAAGTGAGTCACTGGGGGTGGGCCTTAAGGTTTCAGAAGCTCAAGCCAGGCCCAGTGGCTCACTCTCTCTTTCTGCTGCCTGCTGATCCAGATAGAGAACTCTCCCCTCACTCTTCAGTGCCATGTCTACTTGTGCACCACCATTCTTCTTAACATGATAATAATGAACTAAACCTCTTAACTGTAAGCCAGCCCTGGTTACATGTGCTCATTTATGACAGTTGCCATGGCCATGGCAATATAACCCTAAGTCAGCCTGCAATGGACTTTAACCTTAAATTGGGAGCTAAAAGAAATCCTCTGTCAGCTACACTGCTTTTTAGGGGCAGATGGGTAGTGGGGCGGAGGGAGGGGGAGACTCCTGGGAATTTTATCACAGCAACAGAAATGAAACCAGGACTGTATGTCAAACAACGTAAACTAATGAGAACAGCACACCTGGGTCGTCTAAGCACACCCAGCTCCTGTTAATTGTTCAGTAAATACTAGGTCCGGCAAACCTGATGAAAATAATTAAATGAGCTTTAAGTGGAGAGATAAAGCCAAGTGCTCTGAATGGACATCGGTTTCTGTTTCCCTGGAGTAAAATCAGGTTTGTAAGCTTGCTGCTTTAATAGCTCCAAAACCCCAAAGTTCACCTGTAACTCTAATACTCAAGAGTATGAGGTGGGTAGACTAGAAGTTTGGGACCAGCTAGCACTTCATAGTCATTTACAGAACAGCCAGTGCAGTGTAGGGGGATGCTGTCTCAAAAGTATTTTTAATTAAATTGAGTAAAAAATAATAATAATCCCAAGTGCTAAGGTGTATGGTCCTTCCCAAAATTCAAGCCATCAACCTCCTGGTTCTTCTGAGGCAACAGAGGTCACAGTCGGCTGCCTGTCCTGTGTCCCCTAACCCTGGCCGTTCTCCATTCTGTAAGTGGACTGGCCTCTTTGTAAAACTTTATCCACATCACCCCCGTGCCCTCAGCCCATAGCCAAAGCCAGAGCCGTTATCTAGTTCCCTCTAGTCCCACAACTCAGCCCGTACTCTGTATTCTACTCTGCGTACGCTTCTCACAGATTGATCTCTCCCTGGAGCTTCCTGTTCCTTCAGGTGACAGGGACAGCTTCCTCCCCAGCCCACCTTCCATCCTTCCATCTGGCTTACCATAGCCATCTTTATGGTGTAGCTGAGACACTGTTCTCCCAGAGTTCCCTAACCAGCCCTCCACCTCCCTCAAGACTAGGCCAGTGCAACCTCCTAATCCCTTTACCCCCTGAGTCACAGCACAGCTTATGTGGTATCACGGTATCACAGCAGCACCTCACAGAGTGCCTGACTCAGAAAGTCCTGTGGACAAACCAGGAAGATCTTCAAAACTCAACTCACCTCCTTTTAGCCATTGTATCATAAAGTAAGGAGGCCAGAGCTGTCTTGCAAATGAGGAGGTGATGTCGTGAGGCCATCAGAAGAGGCCTGGGTCCTCATCCTGGTGTCTGAACCTGTATGTCATCTGCAAAATGTGTAGACTTACTGACTCTCAAGGTCTCCAGAAAGAAAACCTGAGAACTGTGAAGCCCCAGCTGAGTACCATGCTGCCTTCGTTATTGATGGCGGATGCCTGCGTGGCTCTTTCCCTCTGGTGTTTCTGCTGAGAAGCCTCAGAACCTGCACACATCCCCACTCCACCCACACACAACCAGTGACCAGCACCAGGGACATTGCCTTCTCGGCTTGGTATTTCCTGACAGGAGAATTTCCTTTCCCTCAGTGGTGGGCCCCCGGCTCTGGGTGAAGTTGGCTATGCTCCAGCCTCCGGATATGCATAAGCCAAAGGCTCTCCTGCATTGCTCTGGCCAGTGGGCATGGAGCATGGGTGTCCCTGGGTAACGACTAAGCTGTCTAATCAAAGTGAAGCCTGGGGTTTCCACAGAGGACACTAAGGAAAGATAGCCACATTGTCCACTGAGCCCAGCCTGTAACAAACAGCAGAGAGCAACACTACCTATGGGTAAGGGAAGCCTCATGGGCCAAAGCCAGTGCTGAGGACGGCAAACCGCAGCAGAATATACCTGGGTCACACTGGGGCTGCTCAGCGATGCCTACTGGATGCTCATTCTACAGTGTCAACCGCAAGGGAGGGTTGCCATAGATCTACGTCTTGGCCAAAATATGTGACACTGCTGAGTTTCTCGTCTTAGAAAATGGCTTATCGAAATAATTGTCTTCTTTATGATGATGCTTGAAAAGGAATTAAAACGTCAATTTTGATTCACCTAATACTTATAGAAGTGGGGTCAGCTTTGTGACAACAGTGTTGGGCTTGTAAGTGAAGGACTTTGCAACTTTATTGTAAATGGGGTCACCTCAGCGGGGTTTGGGCCTTATTTCTAGCTCACATGAAGTTCCCACAAAAGCTGCCTTTCTGTAAGCAGAAGGGTCCGAGAGACCAGGCGCAGCTCAGGAAGAAGCACTTTCTTGCTAAAACTTCAGCCTCTCTTTTGTATCAGAAAGGTTTCAGCTCTCTGGTTTTGGCACAACCCATGTTGACTCAAGCTGATCAGGACTGCTTTCTTCGGCAGTGAGCTGTTAGATCAGGAATAAACCACAGAAATTCCTTAATTGCTAGTCACCCGAGTGTGAGCAAAAACAACAACCAAACCCACCAACGGAAACTGTACCTACCATCTTTTCCTGTTTTTTCTTAAATACAAGCTTATTAAAAAAAAAAAATCATTGCCAGGAGAGTGGTCAAGAGGACAGGAGACCACTCTCCAAACCTCATCTCCAGGAGGACTAAGATACTAAGTCCTCTCTATGCCCATCATAAGCTGGGGAGATGGCTACTCCATCACTAGCATGACATTTAGTCAAATGTGACAATTTGTCCTAAGTCCTAGGATATAGCTATAGTCCAGGACTTACTTGCCTAAGATGAGCAAGGCTGTGACTCCAGTTCCCACCACCAGCCCTACACATACATATATACATACATACACACAAATACATATACACACATATACACATACACACACATGCACAGGCATACACACGCACACGCACACACACACACTGCCTGTGAACTGGCTGCGCTGCTCCATGGGAACAGCTTTGTGATCATTACTTGGTTAGCAATTGTTTACGTTCAGAATGACGTCTTCCTTCCATGCACAGAAGCACTCGATACCTCACTGGAGGCCCATGCTCATGTGTACTGAGGGTGCAGGCACAATCTGCCTACTTGCCTGGCCTAGGTTGAATAGATCTCTTAGGAATTCCAGACAAGCAGCCCACATTCAGTGACTTCAGAGGCTAGACAAAGCTAATCGTCAGCAGAATCAACTGATCTGCAGATAAACACTTAAGACATCAAAAATTAGGTTTTGTGTTCAGTTCATATGGGTCAGAGATGGTACTAAGAGGTTATATGTGAATGTGTTCATACATGTGTATATTATACACTATCTTTTCGTGATCCTTCTGCAAGTTCAAGTAAACCAATTTTGTATGTGTACACATGTGTTTGTGTGTAGGTGGGTGCACTTGTATGTGTACATGTATGTTCATGTATAGGTGGGTGCATTTGTATGTGTACATGTGTGTTTGTGTGTAGGTGGGTGCATTTGTATGTGTACATGTGTGTTTGTGAGTAGGTGGTGCATTTGTATGTGTACATGTGTGTTCTTGTGTAGGTGGTGCATTTGTATGTGTACATGTGTGTTCATGTGTAGTTGGTGCATTTGTATGTATACATGTGTATTTGTGTGTAGGTGGTACATTTGTATGTGTACATGTTTGTGTGTAGGTGGTGCATTTGTATGTGTACATGTGTATTTGTGTGTAGGTGGGTGCATTTGTATGTGTACATGTGTGTTCATGTGTAGGTGGTACATTTGTATGTGTACAGATGTATTTGTGTGTAGGTGGGTGCATTTGTATGTGTACAGGTGTGTTCATGTGTAGGTGATGCATTTGTATGTGTACATGTGTGTTCATGTGTAGGTGGTGCATTTGTATGTGTATAGGTGTGTTTGTGTGTAGGTGGTGCTTGGGATGGTCCTAAGAACAGGCTCTGATGTTGTTCCTCACGACTGTCTACCCTGCTTTTTAGGCACGGTCTGGAACACAAGAGTGTACCCCGTGGGCTATGCTCTCTGACCAGTAAGCCCAGAGATCCTCCTGCCTCTGCTGCCTCAGTGCATGTACCACAACGCTGGGTTATAAAACTGGCTGCCGATAAGAGCAAACTGAAGGACTTTAGGACTTTTCTAAATTATTAGCATTTGAGCTATAATACAATTGATCCCTTCTGATAAAGCCACAAAACAGAAGTTTGCTTCTTTTTTACTTTTCTGATTATTGTGGCTTCTTTGGTATTTTCCTTATAAGATAGACAGCAATGAGCCTGAAGATGCATGAAGATATAGCCACTATCATTCAATATTATTTAGTGGCCAATTTTTAATTAGGTGGATTTTCAAGTAACACTCTCTTGGAATTATTAATGAACTTGACTTTCTGAAGGTAAGTCCTCCAGGACAAAACCTACAAAACAGCCAATGAAACATGGCTGAGATCACTGTCCCTTCTTGCTGGCCACAGGGACTCCCCAGGTAACAGTATGAAGTCTGAGTGGCCCGAGAAGGTCGTGGAGATCTCTGCCGGCATAGCTGCTCCTCTGTAATGATGCACAAGGCCATGGGTGCTCTAGGTCAGCAGCTGGTGACTACACGAAAGGTGTGGTTTATAGGCCTGTGGCACACTCACTTTGTACAGGATGCACTAGCATCCTGCTTTCAGTGTGGCCCAAGCCAGGGTGAGCTCCTTCATGGGAGGTCATCTATCAAAGGGTAGTTAGTGCTGTAAAAGCCCTGGTT
This sequence comes from Mus caroli, assembly GCF_978045245.1. Taxonomy (NCBI): domain Eukaryota; kingdom Metazoa; phylum Chordata; class Mammalia; order Rodentia; family Muridae; genus Mus; species Mus caroli. The sequence goes on from NW_028227258.1 coordinate 127,256,436, forward strand.
CCAAAACTCTGCCTTCCCCAATAGGGAATTTACTGCCCTAACACTGGAACGGGAATGGACTGGGATATTCTTAAAGAGTATGTCAAAATCTGACAGCTGTGCTTTATTTCCTCACGTCTTGGGGACACTGGTGACAGGGAACTGGCCTTTGTGTGACTGTTGCTCCTCTCATTTGAAGACTCTTCAGTAGATGTGGGTCACTTCCCAGGAGATTTCCCCTGTGGCTGAGAATATCTACCCTTCTGTGGCTTCCCACTGATATCTCAGTAGCATGCAAAATTCTTAGTACAAGCTCTTCAGTACCACTCCTCCCAGTGTGACTTCCCAACACAATCAAAAGGTCTCCCAAGTGTTCTCTCAATGCCCTTTCTCTCTGAGCACCTAGTATTTAGTGTTGGTACATTAAAACAAAACATGAATTAAAAATTCATACCAAAAAAGGACAGGAGATAGATGAGAGACAGGAGATGTGGTTATTTTCTCTTTTTTTTTTTTCAATTTTTATTAGATATTTTCTTCATCTACATTTCACATGCTAGCCTGAAAGTCCCCTATACCCTTCCCCACACACACACCCTGTTCCCCAACCCACCCACTCCTGCTTCCTGGCCCTGGCTTTCCCCTGTACTGGGGCATATAATCTTTGCAAGACCAAGGGCCTCTCCTCCCAGTGATGGCCAACTAGGCTACATATGCAACTAGAGATGTGAGCTATGGGGGTAGTGGTTGGTTCCTATCGTTGTTCATCCTATAGGGTTGCAGACCCCTTTAGCTCCTTGGGTACTTTCTCTAGCTTCTCTATTGGGGACCCTGTGTTCCATCCTATAGATGACTGGCTTAGCCTCACAAGAGACAGCTATACCAGGGTCCCTTCAGCAAAATCTTTCTGGCATTGTGCAATAGTGTCTGTCTGGTTTAGTGGCTGATTATGGTATAGATCCCCAGGTGGGGCAGTCTCTGGATGGTCCTTCCTTCCGTCTCAGCTCCAAACTTTGTCTCTGTAACTCCTTCCATGGGTATTTTGTTCCCCATTCTAAGGAGGAATGAAGTATGACATGGTTATTTTCTAACTTTATAACTTTTTTCTAAGTTAAGGGAAAGTTGAAAGCCCCGAGCCTTCTTCTATCAGCGGCTTCAACTCTGAATCATGGTTGCAGGATGATGGAATCTCAGCCACACTGAACTCCATTGAACCCGGACCCACTTCACAGCCCCATGGGTATCCACTCCAAGTACGGCAGGAGAGTGTGTCTGACATGGTGCCCAGACACCAAAGAGGGCCCAGACTCCACACTGTTGTCCTGTTTGGGGAGTTTTTTGCATGGGATTAGCTGCCTGTAGAAAAGAGAAATAAGACCTCTGGATTTCACTAACAGTATCACAGTCCAGTTTTATGTCTGCGGCCACTGGGGATCTGGGAAAGGGATAGGATGCTCCCAGCTCTTCACTCACAGAGGACAGCCATGGTCTCAGCTGTTACTTTCTGTCTGACAGTATGGTCATCAGTTTGTCTGTCCATCTTTCTGTCATCCAGAGACTCATTGGCATGTCATCCTGATGTTGATGTGACAGCCCACTAGCAGGCCCTTGGCAGGCAGCCCACACCTTAGAACCACCTCCTCTGTATTTACATTATTAAATGTAATGGGAGATTAAAATGTTCCCGGGCCCACTAGTTCCCTTTAATGCACACTTTGACAAAGGGCAGGGTAGAAAGGTATGTGGTCTCACACGCAGCAGCCTTGGCGGGACCGGTGGATCACAGTGATGGTAATTACAAGAGGACCCTCCATGGACAGCTTCCGGGGCTGTTGGTTCTCAGAATTTGTTGGTAAAGGGCAAACTCCTGACAGAGCACAGACCTTGAAAAGCCAGACTTTCCAGGCTTTTCATCTCTAGTCTGTCACAACAACCCAAATACACATTTTCCCCGGCCTCAGAACAGCCTTTATTTGTGTTATGGGCTTCAGATCCTGTCCATCTTCAAGGCTCAAGTTAAGTCACCCCCTTGCCCTTCTGAAAGCTTCTTGGGCCACCAGGACTGAAGGGGGCGTGGCTTCCTCTCAAGGTATCACCTAGCTTGAACTGCCCCCTAACAATCAGGGTAAAGATGCATTCAATTCTGACTCTTCTCAGTATAATTGCCCTGTGTTGTAGATGAGGCTATAAAGCTTAGGGTAAATAAGAGCCCAACCTAAGGTCACAGATAATAAATGAGTGATGTCTGAGCCCACAATGTTCTGATATATGAACCACTCCTCAAGTTTTGTGTCCCTGGGACTCCCGTGAGTTCTGAGCTGCCCAAGCTGGGATCAGTTTCTTGTTTGTCTCCTATCACTGTGAACAAAGGAGACTTAAAAAAGAATTGTCCCTTGAAAGAAACCACACTCTGCAAGTGAGAAAAAAAGAGAAGAAAAACCCATCGGCCCTTTAAACCACAGACTGCCACTCGGACACACGGGTGGCTCCAAGCTTTCCCGCTCCCTACCCCATCTGTGGCAACTTCTTGCTTGTAATCGCTGATGGATTAGTGCTGATCTGCACTGATTGCTCACACCTGTGAGTCAAACTAACCCCTGTTCCGATTTGTGCAATCAGCCATGCCCAGGTAAGACCGTGGGCTTCCCAAATGACAGGCAAAAGAGACCCACCTGACAGGTCTGACCAGACACCTGTGAGATCTGTGAAGTGGGAAGAAAGCAGGGGGGGGGGGAGGGAGGAAGGGGACCAACCCAATTCAACCACTAAACATGAACACCAAACCAACAAGTGCACCATCTCCTCCTCAACAGTAGGATGTCCGGAGAGAGAGAGAGAGCATCAAAGGTCTACTGTGAATGGGAAACGAGCCAGGACTGGCTTCAGAATACCCACAGGCATGCAAAACTACCACTTTCTCTCTTCTGTAAGCTGAAGGCAGAGGCTCCGAATAAACTCTATAGAGTTTAAACATTACTGGACACAGTCATGTTTTGATTTCCACAGTCATCTCAGAGAAGCAAGCTATGGATAGATTTGTCACAGTTGCCCTAATAATCTTTACATGCCATCTCCTGGAAACAAGGAACATGGCTGCAGAAGGCACCTCACTAAGGCAGTTCTCAGTCTTCCTAACGCTGCGACCCTTTAATCCAGTTCCGCATGTTGTGATGACCCCAGCCATACAATTATCTTATTGCTACTTCATAACTGTGATTTTGCTACATATATGAATTATATGGTACATACTTGATAGCCAGGATGTCTGCTATGTGACTGATGAGAAAGGGTCATTCAAGGGGTCCTGACTCAGACAGTCAGATCCACTGCATTAGGGGCTAGAATAATTCCCTCTGAACATCTGTGATAAAAGCAGGCAATGTATCACTCCTGTTGCAAAGGAGCCAGTGTTCTTAATGTTTCCCCTTCTGATTTCTCTGGAGACTGCTTTCAGGACAGTAATGACTTCTGGAAACACATGACTGTCTGTGTCTAGGTGTGCACACTTCTCTATGATCAGTCACAGAAGCAAACATCACATCCACAGTACACACACACACACACACCACCTTTGACCATTCATACTGTGTTCTCAAAAGGAAAATTCGATTCCACAAAACAGGAACAGTACCTCTGTCAACCATAAACATTCAATTTTCATGTGTTTCCTTTTGGGGAGAAGAAAAGGTCCATCTTTCTACGAATCAGAAGTTTATAAAAATTTCACTGTATTTGCTCAAATTGTATGAGTAATGTCCCCCAGGACATTGACACAAATGAAAATGATCAGAAAGACTAAGCAGAAAGCCCTATTTGGAGCCAGGCATGGTGGCACTCACCTTTAATCTCAGTATTCGAGAGGCAGAGACAGATGGATTTCTGTGAGTTTGAAGCCAGCCCACTCTACATACAGAGTTCCTGAACAGTCAGGTCATGTAAAGAGACTCTGTCTCAAAGAAAAAGAAAAGAAAAAGAAAACCTTATGTGAGTATAAGACATTATTTCCAATCACAGAACCTTCTCTTTAAATGGATTATTTTTGTCCGTAACCACACATGGTAAGGCACTGAGACAGGAGGTTATTTAACTCAAGGTTGATTTGAAACTAGTTGAGGGTTAGGCTATATATAAGCAGAAGGGCTCTGGTTTCTTCCGGAGAAATTGAGGGTGATCTGATACAATTGTGCCCCAGGGCTTCCACGTCCAGCTTGCCACAGACTTTTGTTATGGCAAAATGGCTCAGCTATCGACTGGGTTTCCTTACCTTTCTCCTCTTCTCCTTTCTCTTTCTTGTTGTCTTAGTATTCTGAGGAAAGGGGGCTACATTTGCCCCCTTGTGATTTCAAGTTCTGATGCAATCCAAAACTTAGATGTAGACGTTTCCTCTGGTTGGCCAGAGCCCCGTGGGAGCGTGGACAAGACCTCACTTGCTTTGGAGCTGAGCTATGAGAAATCGTGTCGAACCATGCACTGGTTTCTTCTGGAGAAATTGGTGGTGAGCCGAGACATGCATGGCCCTGAATGTACACTGTGTCATTCCACCCTGCCTGTTCCATGGCTGTCCCATCCTCAATACTGCCTTTGGGCAGAGGAAAGAAAGAGTCCCCAGAAACCATCAGCCTGGAGGCATTTGACAGAAAACACTGAAAAACTATCTGTGGGGCTCTGGGGAGGTGTCTCAGTCGATAAAGTACCCTCCGAATCCATGTAAAGGCAGGCGTGCTAGCCCAAAGCTCTAATCCCATTGTTCCTAGTGTGAGACAGGAGAATTCCAGAGGCAAGAGAATTCCTGGAAGTTCAAAGGTCATCTGGAATACGCAATAACAAACAACTAAGAGAACCAAACGTGATGGAAACCTACACCCAAGGTGACCTCTAACCCATACCGATGCCCTGCCAGGCACATTTCCATCTGATATACATGAATATGCACCAATACCAGACAGGGAGAGACAGAGACAGAGATAGAGACAGAGACAGAGGGGGGAGACAGAGAAAGAGAACCAAGACTACCTATATCCAAATTCTATCTCCACTCTTTTTGGCACAGCAGATCCTTTCTTGCTATGTTCCTGAATGAACTGATCATTGGAAATCATATAACATCTTACCTGGCAGGCATATCGTGAGTACTCAATACCAATAGAGCATAATTGTTACAATAACCCTAGAACAACGTGACATTAGCACCCATTAAAAGGGAAAGGAGAAATGCACTTTTCACACACACACACATACACCACCACCACCACCCCCATCCAAGGATAAATTAGAAATATTAGTCCCAGAGTCCTGGATCTGTACATCTTACAGCCCTGAGAGTGAGGGGCTAATATCCACTAAAATATGGGAGCAACTGGTTAATCAACATCTCCAAAATGTGGCAGCCCCTAAATAATGAGAGCGAGGTTCCGTCAGATTCAAAGGCCTGTGTTCTTCCCACTCTGTACACTGTGCATTCCATTGTGGGTGGGGCCTGCAGGCTTCCCTTGTGATTGTGATCCCGCCCAACTGGGGAATGTGTTGCTCTGGGTTCCTTCGAGCTCAGCTTCTATTCTGATGTAAGAATCTTGTTTCCTTTCCCCAAACTTAGAACTTTCACAGAGCAAGGCCATCACAAGCTGGCCGGAGCTATAATGAAGGGTAGTTTCATGAGGGGAGCTCATGTTGCCAGTTTCCTTTCAGATTTTTTAAAAGTACATGAAAACTGAAGATAGAGGCAGTAGGTATAGCCAACGGCTCAGCTTGAAGGGTGCGGGAGACTGTAAACATATACTTAGTCTAGGTCTAGAATTGGAGGAAGAGGAAAAAGAGGAGGAGCAGGAGGAGAAGAAGAGCAGCAACAGCCACCAAGCCGAGAATCCTGTCTTCCCTGGACAAGCCCCTGCCTTGCACCATGCTAGGTTTTCTTTTTGGGCTTGGGGCCAATGTGGGAGGTGAGAGGAAGGAGCAATCCCATTACATGACATCACAGACCACTGTCCTGAAGATGAGTTATGGACATGGAGCCTGAAAATTTAGGAACCAAGTGGGCTCAGGCTGAACACCCACCTTAAACCCGAGACACGGATGGCAGAAAGGATGAAAAATCTCCCTCTGCTAACCCAAGGGCTGAAGCCAAAACATTTTCATTTTAATGATCGTGTTCTCAGCATCTAGACAGCAAAGTCCTCACAAATACAACACTGCAGTCAAAGCCTCGTTCACCAACAAGTTTGGTCTTTGAAACAACTGCCCCATATGTGAAACAGGAAGGGTTGACCCTTTGAAACAAAGCCAAAACTTCTCCCCTTCATCTCTCCCCAAGGCCACAACTTTAGAAAAATATTGTCCCCCTCTAAAAGCCACTTTTTGATGAGCCTTGACTCTGAGTCCATATATCTTACCCATTAATGTAAGCAAAGAATTGCTATTGACTTTATCTCCTCCTCCATTTGACACAAGCAGCTTTCTCTCTCATTACCAAAGAATCCCTGAATAGAAACATTTCTTCCCTGACCTTAGAAAATTCGAAATGTGCTGTCAGGCCCCAGTCTCACAGCAACTGTCCCCAGATTTGGGGTGTCCTATTTCCTGTTTTGTTGTTTGAAGATGGTCTACCTTCCTTCAAAGCTGATTAATCTCAGGGGCCTGGAGCGAAGGCCACGAGGCCATGGAGTATTCAGGCACCAAGAAACTTCAAGGCACAGAGTATTTGCAGTGCCCAAAATTAGAACACCCTCCTCCTTCTTTGATTTTTTGACAGCCTATTTTTTTTTCCTGCTACAATTTAGTTCTTCCTCCTCTAACAACTTGAGTTAATTTCTGCTCAGAGTCACAAGTGAAGGAGCCAGGCTCTAACTGTGGACTGAGAAGGGTGGAGGAGCTAAAAGATGAGATGGGAGGCTGTGGCCACAGTGGTTTTTCCATAACTGAGGTGTGGAAGGTAAGATTGGAAGACGTAGATGATGTGGGGGTTTCTCAGAGGTGAGCGTGGAAGATGCTCAGAGAACAAGCCAGAAGTCTCCCTTCCCGAAAAGACAATTTAGTGCACACAGTGATTTCTAGGACACACACACACCTTCCTACATGCACAATAAACTCCTTTAGATCAATGCACAGACATTGTTTTGAAAATATTTTTTGTTAAAGTCTAGATAGGTGGTTTATTTTAGAATTGTGTAGAGTTTGTGTATAGCTATGGTCTTATTCAGTGTGTTGAAGCATCCCCTACATGCGATGGGAAGTTGTTGACTCTTGTGTTGGGAGTATGAATAATCACAGGCCACACTTATCCTAAAGCTAACAAGGCTTAAATTGTTGTCTTCCTCTGTACAATACGTTCAAGGCTCTAGTACTGGCCTAGACCATGATCTGAGATAAGCTTGTTGCTTTGCTAACCATCCCAGGACAAAGTGAATTTCTGACTTTGCCTATGTCACAAAACAAAGATGGAGTACTCTGGACAGGAAGGTATGCTGCAGGACTTAGAGCCGGAAGTTCTGTGTGAAACAGAAAGGGAATTCAGGCAGAGATGTGTGGAGGAAGAAGTGTTTGTGAAGCTTTGCCAACACCACCATCACATCCTTAACGCTCTGAGCCTGGAATGTGCATGCACTCATTTCTGAGCATAGCAGATGTTCCCTCATCAGCCACATCCATGAGTATCTGATGGTTGTCTCCGGGCTTGAGGGCCGAATGCTCTGAAACTTGCATCTGAGATCAACAAGACTTTGTTTATTTCTTGGTGAGGAAAGACCATCATGGAAATGCACACCAGGGAGAAACCCTGATCAGGGCACCGAGTGTGAGAAGCCCTGGTCAGTACACCAGACCCAGCTAACTCGAGCATCTCCACTCAAGAGAGAGCAGCTCTGGGAACATAGAAGAGCCTTAGTCAGCAGGCAGCAGCACACACCAGCACCAACACACAGGAGAGAAGCCGTGGCACCATGACCAGTGTGGGAAACCTTCACCACCACTGCCTCTGTTTTAAAGAACATAAATAACTCAAGCTGTCGGGGAGGGTCCTGCTCCAGTCACTATTGCGGGAAAACCTGCTGTTGCAAATCTAAGCTTTTCAAATACAGAGACACTGGAGGGGGTCCTCTTTTGTTTTATTGTAAACGATAAAACAAAAATGCTAGAAACAAATCCCGAGATATGGTCATAACTCTGATGACAAACATTGCTCACTCAACAGCTGAGGCTCTGCGGAGGAAGAGCTTTGTTGTGGCCTGCTCTAGCCACTCTGCATTCGCTGTGTCTCCAGCACCACTAGAAACATTAAAACACCTATGCGATTTTAACACATACTCCACATTTATCACTTGTAAAGACTGCCCAGGGCAGTCCCAGATGTCTTCCAAGCAGTGCAGGCTGTTGCCGTTGCTCCTGGATGCCCACCAGATGCTGAAGACACCACACACAGAAAAATGGAGCTAGACCGGAGCTGGAATTCTACTCCCTACTAGCCAGATTTCACAGTGTGGGAAAGCCCTGTGCAGCCTGCTGGTGAAAAATGTCATTAGCTGTCTTACTGGGTTATGCACCCCGAGTGCTACAATAACTGTGGGGAGTTTAATGAGAATGGCTCTTGTGTATTTGAATGTCTGGTCCCCAGTTGGTGAACTGTTTAGAAAGGATTAGATACTGTGGCTTTGTTGAAGGAGGGGTGTATCACTGGGGGGTTGAGACGCAAGGGCCAGTCTCTCTTGCTCTCTGCCTCCAATTTATGGATCAAGATGTAAGCTCTCAGCTACTGCTCAAGTGCCGAGCCTCCTGCCTGCCACCATGCTTTCCAACATGCTGGCCATGGACTTGCCCTCTAAGATGATAGGCAAGCCCCCGATTAAAGGCTTGCTTTTATAAGTGGCCTTGGTCATGGTATCTTGCCACAATAGGGAAATAACCAAGACAAATACTGACCTTCCAGGCAAGATATGGTCACAGTCGCAACTTGGCAAGACTGTTTGATGGGAAAACTATCACTTTCTGGTTGAATTTGAGGCCTGCTCCATGGGAAGGAATTTATGTCTGACACTATATAACTGGGCCAAAGCTTATGGCTGGAGAGATGCAGGTCTTAATGAGAAAACGTATTGCTTTATCTTTGCATTAGCATATTTTTATGTATTATGTATTAATGTATTTTAATGTATTAGTGGATTTTTGTTGAATAGACATGTAGTCAAACTGCCTTCCAAATGTTTATGGATGCCCTTAGACTCGGGCTTCTATCAACCTTCAACGGAGAAGACTATGTGTCTGTTGTGTCTGTGTGACTACTCAATACAGAGTCATTATGGGTCAGAGTGCTGAGTATACAACCAAAAATGATTCCCTCTCCAAAGCCCAGGGAGCTTCAGAAGTGGGGTAGCAAGGTTATGCACCCTGGAAGATGGAGACCAGTACTTTTGATGATGTGGCTACCTGGGCAGGACCTGTGTATTCATTCTTTGGTTGGTTGATTTGGGATGGTGTTTGCTCTCTCTCTCTCTGTCACCTCTCATACTGTTATACTTTTCTGGTCCACCCGTGGCAATCCCAGGGTCTTACTGTGCAATCCTAGGTTGGCCTGGAACTAGATATGTAGACCAGGCTGGCTATGAACTCGAGATCTGTCTCTGCCCCTTGAGTGCTTAGTTTAAATTTATCAACATGCCCAGATAAATATTTGGGGTTTTTATGTGTATGAATGTTTTGCCTGCACGTGTGAGCACAACTTGTGTGCCTGGTCCATGCAGAGACCAGAATAGGGTGTCATCTCTGCTGGAACTAGAGTTACAGTTGTGGGTCACTATGTGGGTGCTGGGAATTGAGCCTGGGTCCTCTGGAAGAACAAATAGTGCTCTTAAGTGTTGATCCATCTCTCCGGCCCCCAACCCAAATTTTGAATACATTGTGAATCATCTCCAGTAAAACAGAATTGTGGCCACATCCACAGTAATGTCAAATATCAGACTACAATGAAATAAGCATCAAATTTATCCTACATTTGGTAATAAAATTGTGATAAGGTCCTGTACTGTGTGGTTTCCTTTGCAGGGAGAGATCAAAGGGTGGTTAAATTTCCTGCTTGACTTAGCAGAAATAATCAGCCTTCTGTTTCGTCCTGCCGAAACGGTGGAAGTCAACATTACCCATTAGTCACTAATACAACCAAGAGTTTCCAGGACCACAGTCCAGGAACTCAGAGAACACCTATATATCAGAGGGACTCAGAGGAACTCAGAGAACACCTATATATCAGAGGGACTCAGAGGAACTCAGAGAACACCTATATATCAGAGGAACTCAGAGAACACCTATATATCAGAGGGACTCAGAGGAACTCAGAGAACACCTATATATCAGAGGAACTCAGAGAACACCTATATATCAGAGGGACTCAGAGGAACTCAGAGAACACCTATATATCAGAGGGACTCAGAGGAACTCAGAGAACACCTACATATCAGAGGAACTCAGAGAACACCTATATATCAGAGGAACTCAGAGAACACCTATATATCAGAGGAACTCAGAGAACACCTATATATCAGAGGGCGTGCTTCCAAGAAGAACTTTTTGCTCGTGGGAGATCAAGCTTGGTGGAGAACCCAAACCAGAAAGAAAGTCCACCTTGCCTTTTTTGGGGTAGTGGGGTGGGGGGAGAGGTGGGGGATCTTGAGAGACAGACTCCCTTCACAGAGCCCTGTCTGTCCCAGAACTGTGTAGACCATTGCTTCCTTTTTATTTTTAATTATAGACCATAGGGCATGACTGTTCCTTTCAGCTGAAAATGTTTTCTAATTTTTGCTACTGCACAAAAAAGATACTATCCTTGGGAAACTAAGTTTAGTCTGTGTGGTGTTTGCATAGGTTTAGCCTCTACAGACTTGTGAGTTTGAATGTTTGGCCCATGGGAAGTAGCACTATTAGGATGTGTGGCCTTGTTGGAGGAGGTGTGGCACTGTGGAGGTGAGCTTTTGAGGTCTCACGTTCAAGTTCCACCCAGTGTGGAACACAGTATCTCCTGCTGCCAGTGGAAAATTCAAGAGGAAGAATTCTTGGCTCCTTCAGCACCAGGTCTGCCTGCACACTGCCATGCTTCCTGCCATGACGATAATGGACTGAACCTCTGAACCTGTAAGCCAGCCCCAATTACATGTTGACCTTTATAAGACTTGCCTTGGTAACGGTGTCTCTTCACAGCAATTGAAACCCTAACTAAGATAGTCTGTTTACATCAAGACCTCTAATTACCCTCGCTTTCTTAGTACTTTTGCACTTTGAACACACAAATCTCTACTGCTCACTGCCCCAACATAGCAGTAGTAGTAGTATGGCTTTAAGAAAGAGCATTCTGGAAAGTAGTGGGTTGTGGTGGTTTTGTCAATTTGACACAATCTAGAATCAGCTGGCAAGAAAGCCTCAATGAGGGATTATCCAGGGGAGATTGGCTTGTGGGCATACTGTTCTTACACCTCAGTTTCTTGCTCTGTGAAATGGTCACAAAACGGTACTTACTATATTCTCCTGTGATAACAGTACCTGGACCATGGTGGGTACTTAACATGTGATACTAGTTTCCTGTCCCCACTGGAGGGGCTGGAGGGACCGCTTTACATTTATCCCCCAACATAAAGAACCAAATCTATGTTCTGGAGAACCAGAGAAGCAGTCCTTCTTTTGGGAAGGGTCCGTAAGCTGTGAATGTAAAATGTCAGCTGACACTGACTTGTTCAAAGTTCTCTCCCCAGAACAGAGGCATCCCTTTACATCACAAGATGGAAATAGTTTCTCAGGTGGATATTTATTCTTCACAATAAACTGTGTAATTTCAAACTAACCTTACTATAATTGTGTATATAATTATGCACATTATATACACACTTTCAATTATAATTCAGCCATTACTGACATGAAGATGGCAGGCGAATACAAGCAGTGGATGAGAAATGACAAAGGTGAGAAGAAAATGAAAGGGGTCGGCGGTTCCAGGGAGCCAGCGCCTTCAATTTAAGGAACTATAGCATACCCTTGCTCAAGGCTCCTGGGTGACGCTGTATAGCCGAACAGCCAAGATCAGCATCTCTTAGCAACACAAGGACCAGTCCCCATCTTGGTTTTGTTTTCTTTTGTTTACTGTTTCGGTTATCCATGTGGGTGTTTTGGCTGATGTATGCCGTGGACCACATTTGTGCAGTGCCTGAGGAGGAGGGGATGAGATGCCCTGGAACTGGAGTAACAGATGGTTGAGATCTGCCATATGGGTGAGGGGAACCACACACCAGTCCTCTGCAAGAGCAGCCAGCAGTGCCTAACTGCTGAGTTGCCTGGTTACTGCCTTTAAGTATTGCATTCCATTGGTTTTGCCATTCTTGTTTCTGTCTCCTCCCATCTCTGCCTCCAGCTCCTCCTAGCCAGGCCCACATCAGCGGCTCACACTCCATTATTCCTAGTACCAATACTCATTCCATATAATTGCCACGTTTCTCTCCCAGGCTAAAATAGTCTCACAGAGACAGACATACATGTGTGTGCATATACAACCTTTCTCTTTTCACTGTCCTATGGAAACAGATCGCCTATGAGGCCATAGCAAGGATGGTCTCATCCATACATACTTATTAGTTCTTCTTCCTCACACCTTCTGCACACAGCATTAATAGCTTTATGATGACTAACATACCAGAAAAATACACACACAAGCTTTTGTGTGTCAACTTGACACAGCTGAAGTTATCACAGAGAAAGGAGCTTCAGTTAAGGAAATGCCTCCATGAGATCCAGCTGTAAGGCATTTTCTCAATTAGTGATCAAGGGGGAAAGGCCCCTTGTGGGTGGGACCATCCCTGGGCTGGTAGTCCTGGGTTCTATAAGAGAGTAGGCTGAGCAAGCCAGGGAGGCAAGCCAGTAAAGAACATCCCTCCATGGCCTCTGCATCAGCTCCTGCTTTCTGACCTGCTTGAGTTCCAGTCCTGACTTCCTTTGGTGATGAACAGCAATGTGTAAACGTAAACTTTCCTCCCCAACTTGCTTCTTGGTCATGATGTTTGTGCAGGAATAGAAACCCCAACTAAGACAAATATATATGTAAAGAATATTGTTGAAAGCCAAGTTGAAATAAAGAGATTTGGGGTGATTTCATATGGTACTTAGTGGTCAGGCCTCACCCCCCGTGGTTACCAACAGTCTTCTATTTTGCTTATTCACTTATTTGTTGCCCTCGGTTCCAAGAACTGAGTGCTCTGTCTACAAAGGCAAGTTGTCGCCGGGCGTGGTGGCGCACGCCTTTAATCCCAGCACTCGGGAGGCAGAGGCAGGCGGATTTCTGAGTTCGAGGCCAGCCTGGTCTACAAAGTGAGTTCCAGGACAGCCAGGGCTATACAGAGAAACCCTGTCTCGAAAAAACCAAAAAAAAAAAACAAAACAAACAAAAAAAAAGGCAAGTTGTCAGGGCTCCATTCACATGCTATATGCCTAGTCATGGGATAGCAAAGCAGCCCATAGGCGGCCAGGGAAGGAGTGAAGGGTCACTGTAAAGGGAAGCATAACATATAAAGACAAATGTACCAAGAGAATCTCTCTCAGAACAATACACTACAGCTGCCCCTTGTTTGCGCTCAGTGGTCTCTGCCTAAATAGGAGTCGTCTCTGCCTTGGAGTCCTCAGAGAACCCAAAAATCAAAACAGAAGAAGAAGAAGAAGAAAAAGAAGGAGGAGAAGATGGAGGAGGAGAAAAAGATGAGGAGGAAGAGACATTTTAAAATGAAGAAGACTACCTCCTCTCTCCTCCTGTACCCCATGTCCTGAAGGTTTCAGACCTCTTCCTCTTAAAAGCCTGATTCAAAGGGAAAGAGGAAAAGACCTCCCTTCACACTACAACCCAAGGAGCTAAAGCATTGTGCTCATTGCTTGCATTTTAATGTTCAAATTTTCTCTTAAGCTCAACAATACAGTTTGTGTCCAGGAAGAGAGAGGAGATCCTGGGGACCACTCGAGCACTCACCACAGAGACCTGGGTACCCACCTGAGGAGCAAGAGCAAGCCCGGGCTCAGTGGCCCATCCCAAATGTCTGGGTCCCATTTCCTCCTTTGTGAAAATGAGAGTCTTGAGCATCCAGCTTCCAGAGGCACGCCCAGCTCCACCTAACATTCTCTTCACCACAGTCTGACTGCATGGTTCCCCCACACAGACCCCAAGAAGTCTGAGCTTGCCACAGTCCATGAGGAGGGTCTTGGAAATGCAGATGGGAAAGCCCTACTCTTCTCTGGTTCCCTCCCTGCCCTAAAGTGTCCCCATTCGCCAAGAAATATGTGGCTTTATAATAGTAGAGAACCAGCAGTCCCTGAGGATGCTTAAGTTCTTATGACACCATTTGTTTCCAGCTTGACTCACAAAACCAAGCTCTACATAGCCAATAGGGTGTTTTCTTTTGACAGGACAAGCCCCTGTGGCTCAGCTCTCTATAAGAGTGTCTGTCTACCCCAGCAAACAGTTTACTCAGAAGCCCACAGTGCCTGATTCCTGCTTTCTGTCAGAGGCCTGCTTCTGTTCTAGCACTCTCTACCTGGACAAGAGTTCAGAAGAAACAGGCCCACACATCCTAGGCATCAACCCAAAGGCTGGGACATGATGGGTGTGCGCCCCTTCCAGGGAGTGGGATATAGCACGTACCTCCATCCCTGAGGCCTGAAGGTGAGTCTTGACTGGTGTCAGGTTTCTTAAAGGCTTTCCTTAGTAAGGGAAATGATCCTAACGAAGCAAACAGTCGAGTGTCTCATGTTTGCTTTATGACCCCAGCACAAACTATTGAGAAGAGAAACTACTGGAGACCAGGACCATTAAAACACTGGACAACACTAGGTCCTCAGTGACAGAGCTGAGCCGCTGAAATCTGTTACTGGCCCCCTTGGAGCACACTCGTGTGTTTAAGCCAGATGAGTCTTGGTTCCTGTCCTTGCAGCTGGATGCCTACTAACACATCCAGAGCCTAAACTAATAGACTCTATTGGCATATACAGCTTTCTCATTTCAGCTGTTTCCTGTCCATAATGATATGCTTAGCCCTACCTCCCTAGTATGCCCACTCCTCAACTGTCTACTCCGACTTCAAGAAACAGCACCATTCATCCACTATGCTCCATTGAAGTGCACGTGCTCTGACCTCCCCCGGTGAAGAATTTGTCAAATACACCTCTGTTTGATGCGACTGCAGCACACCTGTCAACTGCACTAGACTGTGAACTTCTTGTGGGCAGCAGTGTCAGGACCAACCTATGCCTCTGGCTCACTCTGTCAGAAGCAGTGAATGACACAATACTCTCCCCCTTACCGCCACCACCCCTCCTGCAGTGCAGATACTTTGTATCTTGATGTGAGTGGGCGCGTTGTCCAGTGGGAATGGTTTCTAAATGGCTTTCAGAGTCTAAAATGGAAGTACCGCTTTCAGAGTGCACCACTGAAAATGATTTAGGGCTTTGGGTGCACCCTTGTGTTCACGTCAACAAAAGAAATGAACAAAGATGAAGATGTGTCCTATTGTGTTTGGAGAGTAAAGGAATCTAGTCGGAAAGCTCAGCTCTAAGATGCACAGATGCTAAGGCCTGGAGGAACTGTATGCCCACTGCACCACACGGCATCAGTGTTGGACTGGTCTTCAGTGACCCGCACTCTTCAAAGGGAACTGTGAAACAAGGACTCGGACCATGGCTCCCATGTGCTGAATCAGCTCTACTGAAGCTCTCTGCTCTTAACACTGTGTGGCCGGGGCTCCATGCAGTTGTCTGTACTGCGCGTCTGTTGCTCCTCTGCCTCTTTCCTATCCCTTTCCATAGTCACACACACCCTGCTTCAATCTCATCCTGGAAATACATGCGGCTGTGGCAGCAGCTCAAATGAGTGGGCAGACACAAAAGATGTGGAATATACATAGATAAGGCTGATAACCTGGGCCCGACAACTTCAGCAATGCCTTATTCATTCAGGCTCAGACTCACCCTTTCTGAAAATTAGCTGATGTGTAGTGTGGTAGCGTCAACAAGTTCACTAGAGTTGTGATGACTTGTTGGACAATGCCAGTCACATACTCTATCTATCTTGCTATGGAGAGCAAAACTCCCAAGGGGAATAACGTGGCGAAGGGAGAAAATACAGTACCGGGACAGGCAGACCCCGGAGGCTGCGGGCTGCAGAGCTGAACACCACGGTAAACATTCAGCCCATCCCATGTTCTTAAACCTGAATCGAGCCTTAAAAACACAATCAGGAGAATTGTCTGCTGTAGACATCCTCCTCTGACTCTTCACTGCCTGAAAAACACATGAATGCTAGACTGGAGACACTCCACCATCAGAATGTACTGAATGCTTACTGTATGCTAGCTAGCATTAGGAGGCAAGAGAATGTTCTCCCTCGTTGGGGAGGCCTTGAAACATGAAGGAAGAGGGACAAAACTGGGTGACCAGGGTGGGAATGGACCAGCAGAAATGGCACTTCCGGGAAGACTGATATCACGTGGGAATGCCCACACAGGCTTCAGGGCCTGCACCTAAAATGTCTAATGAAAAGGAAAGGTCTCCTGGGCCTCCAACTTTAGTCTCAGAGACAAGGGAGTGCATCCAAAGGCAGGGGTCTGACTCTGTGGTGGGTGGACCGAAGCACTATGGGACACAGTGGGGACCCAGCCACATGCTACCCTTGGCTTCATTTCCTTGGTACATTTATGGGACCTCCCCTAGCACATCCCCAGTGTCCAGCCTTTCTTTTCTAAACATTTCTGTCTTCTGCATCCACAGTTTTCCTTTCTGGCCCTTCCTCTCTGCCTAGACCCCCTCGGGTCCCTATAAAGTCTTTGCACATTCCTGGGCATGGAGGGGGTCCCCTGTATATCCTCTTGTAGGGCTTACTTGGTCAAATGGGTCATGTCTTTACCTTTAGCAGACACTGACCCTGCCTGCAGGATCGTTCCTCTTATAGAGGACTTGTGGACCTGAAGCCCCAGGACACAAGGTGACATACACAGCAAGAACACCCAAACAGTGAGATCCTGTGCCCGGATAAACAGGGAGCTCCTAGCGGCCTCCCCACAGAGCATAGCACATCTTCAGAGAGGTGTAGTCTCTTCTATTTACAGTGCCCCACAATGAACCTCTCACCCTGGGAGCCTGATTTTGGTGAATCATCTTAACCTTCCCTTTGGAGGGTGATCTGATTCTTTTCTATTCTTGATGATCAGAAAACAACACAGCAGCATGAGAGAAAATAAAAGGCCTTGGCTTCTCTTTTGGAGAGCTTGGCTTGCATCTCAGCAGCAGCAGCAGCAACAGCAGCAGCAGCAATCCAAGGGCTCACTAGAAAGACGTGATTAGCCACGGACATTGTGCTATACCTGAAGCATCCCATGAGCGCTAGCTCTCAGGGCTGTGAGCACACCTTAGCAGTTCACAGGACTGTGCCCATCATCAAGCTTAAGATGTTCTGCCCTGCCTCCCATTGCACAACAAAACTGACAAGTCACATAAAACTCTGGAACTTCAGGAATATCTCGAAGCAGTGGCATTTGTGAAATGTCTGAAGGAAAAGAAAAAAAAAAAAAAAAAAAAAGAGGATCTGGGCCTTTGGGCCAAGCAAGAAGGCATGCTGCCAAGTGACAACGTGGAGCACATGTGACCTAGCATTTGGACTGCAAGGTTCATGTCCAAGAAATCTTAGAGTTCAAGGTGGAGAGATGGACATAAGTACGTGGTTCCTTGGAACATACAGGGCCGTGTGTGTGTGTGTGTGTGTGTGTGTGTGTGTGTGTGTGCATGCTTGCATCTGGGGAGGGGTGTAGGGTCACTGTATTCAGCAAGGGAATACACCAAAGCACAGACTATTCCTTGAAGACACGAAATACAAGCATTATACAAAAACGCTCTGAAGCCCTGAGCTCTACAATGTCCAGTCCATGAGGAATGTCTTGGTACTTCAGTCAGCCCATCTGTAAAATGAGATGCTCAGCCCTGTACTAAACAAACGCTTGGTGATCAGATACCACTGCCATCATCTGGGAGAGAAACCGATAGGAAACAGAAGGGAGAAGACAAAAATCTCAACTTTTTCCTCATAGTGCTAACACTCACCCCTCATGCCCATCAGAGATCAAAAATGGTACTGGGCTGGCAGATCTAAAGCTCAGACATTTCATGGGGGTTTCTTCTGTAGAAGCAGCCATTCAGCAAAGAATCTCTCTGGATCCTAGTCTGGGTGAACTGATAGCTATGTGGTGGTTTTCTCAAACACTCGCCTTCACAAATGTGTGGCTGAAGAAGGCATGCCGGTGTGCCTGTGCGTCCCCAGAGGGACTCTCCCAATGCTGCCCTCTAACTCAGCAGAGGCTGGGACTCCAAGAGAAAGTGTTGTCTCATAGAGGAATGCAGCCTGTCACCTCTTCTCCTGTGGATCCATGAGGACTCTAGAAAACAGGTGTCATATTATGAGCAGACATTAGTCAAAGGCAACAAAATCTTACAGGTCTCCAAATTCTATCTGTGACAGATCACTTTGTTCCCCTTTCCAGAATCTAGAGGCCCAAAGTTTAGGAGAGTTCCAACTCTAGATAAAGAAGTCCTAATGTTGAGTCTGAGAAGAAACTCAAAGAATGCCTAGTTCAAATCCACCCTCTCTCAGAACATGCCCTTCGCTGCCATGGATCAACACTTCATACTGTACACCTGATTTTAGCCTGTCTGCCTCCCTCAGGTCAGCGAGCATGCCTACTGTGTATTCAGCCCTGTGCCCCAGTGCACACTGCAAGCGATGTTGTTCTGCCTGCTGTTTTCAAAGCATTGCAGGAAGTCCCCTTGACACACTCAGAAATGCTGCCTTCCCAACACCAGTGCCAGCTTATCCTGTCCACCAGAACAGAAGCCTCTACAAGCCAGTCAGGGGGGACAGCTCATTACCCATCCCGGGGCAGCTCTGACCACTGGTCTTCCTTCAGTCCTCAGCCTTATTTTAAGCATGCTTTTTCAGCTCTACCCTGGGCTCTGGCATCTACCTGGTACCTCAGCTTCTGTTCAGTACCCAAGCTTTCTTGTCCCTCCCCACTCTGGCATCTCACAGAAGACACATCCCTCAGATAGAGAACAGGGGGCCCAAGTCCAACAGTATACCCCATTTTCTCCTCTGAGATTGGAGACTCAGAGATGGGGATGGCACAATGGCTCAGGAGGTAAGAATATTGCTGTGAAAACTCACATGAGGGTCTGAGTCTGAATCTGAGCATCCTTATGAAAAGCTGGGTGTGGCCACAAACGCCAGCAATGCTAGGGCTGGGAGGAACAGACACCGGGGGATACCTGGGCTTGTGTGTGATCAACAAAAATACCAAGTGCTGTTACCTGGCTTTTAATTATAACCATTTGCCTCTATGCCTACACATATACATCACACACACACATCACACACACACACATGACAGATATACATATATACATCACAGATACACACACAACACAGACACAGAGAGAGAGAGAGAGAGAGAGCACATGCCTTTAGGAAGAAACACTGGAGGTCAATGGCAAAATATAGAAACTTTCTCTTCTAGACTATCTGTAAAGTCTTAATTTGAGCATAAATGCCATTTAATTTTTAATGGGAAAGTGTGGGCACTGAATCCTGCTCCTAGAGATATTTGCTTATTGGGGAAGGTGGGGTCAACACCTTTGTTTTGTTTAAACAGAAGGCGTTGGGTCTGTGTGCAATGGGGTAAGAGGTACAGACAGGGTTGTCCCTATGTTGCTCCCATGGTAGAAGTTCCCTGTTCTTACAGAAGCTGAATGGGACCATGGTATCCACAGCAGGCCTATCTCCAGGGCAAGCATAGCAGACTCTCACTGATCTGACCAGATGTTCTCAGCAAGGAACTAACTGACCACATTTCAGTTCTGGGTCAAATGTGGCTGAGCCTGTCTCAGATCACAGCATTGTCACAGCATTGCTATGGATCCCATTTGCTATGTGTGCTATCTGTGACACGAGGGGCACACTAAGTCACAGTGACAGCAAGTGGACCCCTCATCACTGCTCTCTGTACCCAACGTCTGCTCTTCATATTGAACCACATTGCAGCACCATGGCCCACTGATGTGTCTGATGACACCAGCAGGCCATGACACCCACCCTCCCCCACAGACATCACTGTCTATAGCACTGGACCCTAGCTCCCTAAGAGCTCTCCCTTGCTGAACAACACAATGGTCTCTCTGTGCCATGAAGTGCCCAGGTAGGGAACCCTTTAGTCTGGAAGTCCTCCTGCCTATAACAAGTTCTGAACTTGGAAAATGAAAACCGATAGGAAAGGCTGCAACAGACTGGTCACAAAGATGACTCCATGAAGAAGCCATCAACCTCCCTCAAAGCAGCCTCTGGTGGCCTTCCACATGACATCCCTTTCTTTGGGGGTGGCTATGTCTCAAATAGGGCTGAGCTGCCTCATCTCTTCTTTCCTGCCTTTCCAAACCCTGGTAAAGGACAAGCCAATGTCTAAGCTTCTCCCTTACCAGGATTCCGAGTACCCCATTCTCTGAAACGAAACACTGATCCTTAACTTGACATATGGACACTTCAGGCAAGGGGACCTGCTTCCTCTTCCAGAGTGCTACCCCTGACCTGCACAGGCTATGTCCCTCCCACTCTGAACACTCACCTCCCTCCCCACACTTTGCCCAGTTCTCTCCCAAGGCTAGGAGATGCAGGCTTCCCAAGTGGCACACCCCGCAGAGCAGCGGGAAAGTTCCAGTGCAGTTATCAGTCTCCAAGGCCCCTACAGAGAGCAGAAGGGGGAACAAGATGAAGGCAGCATTCCTCTAGAAGACAGTCCCCACCCCACCCCCGCATCTGCATAAACCTGAGAGAAAAGCATGTGGGGCATCCTGGCTCTGAGGAACTAAAGCAAGTTCAGCCCCTCGGGGCCCTTGGCAGCTGCGTTCAGACTCCCTAAGAACTTTTGCCACAGGGTTGCTGCAGCAAAAGCATGAAGGCATCATCATGTGGCAAGCTACACAATAAAAACTGACTGTGGCACCATGGGAGCCTGACAGAGACAAGCTCCATTGAGCTCCATGCGGGAGAGTCTTTCTCCTGTCCTGTGTTACCTTCATCTGAGTCTGTGGATAAGCCACAGCCTCCGGACCTGGCTGGCTCCCACCTGGCACAGCCAAAGGAGCCTGTGAGAGTCTGTTGGCCACAGCTACCAAGTCGTGGTGATATACTGGCCTCTAGTTGGTCTGTGTGCATGAAGGCCAGGAGTGCAAGCTTGTCATACCGGGTGGCGTCCCAGCCGCAGGCCACTCATTTTCTATTACGACATCTTCCCTCAGAGTCTGTCCCAGCTTTCCAAAGGACACTTGTCATTCGGGGGCCTTGTCTGCAGTCAGTGTGGGCAGGTGGAGCTGGGGGTCGCGGCGACCTTCTCACTACATTCGCTCCTGCTTCTGCATCTGCCCAGACTGCCCACTGCCGTCTGGGTGGGAAAAGGTTTCCATCTACCATTTGTTCAACATGGGAATGACTCTGGTATGGAGGCCCGAGGTCTATAGAAGCACACCAGGCAGAAGAAAACTGCCCCCTACTCCTTTTTACTTACAAGAAACCAATAGAGGACAGACACCAAGAAACAGCGATTCAACTTTTTAAAACCACCTCTGGCTCTTGGGAAAATCCTGCCCAGTGCTCCAAACTCATCGGCACTGCAGGTACAAGTCGCCCACATATGCCGTGGTGAATTTCTATGAGGTGGCTGTGGTGTCTCCAATGACCAAGCTGAGCACCCCTTCTTAACTCTGCACCAGCAGACCTTATCTCTCTAGAAGACAGATGAAAAGGTCCGAGGGAGGGTGGCTGTATCGGGATGGGAATGGCTTTTATTAATGGAGCGTTTTCTCAGACCTTAACTAAACCTCATCCACTTTTGTCAGTCAGGGCCGACAGTTGAGAGCAGTATTAAAGGAGGTAATTGCACGTATCAGTCAACAGCCTTTGTCGCTCGGCCTCCCAGAATTACAGTCAAACGGGCCCAGGAAAGCAGCGGGCTGGATTAAAGCGAAAGGGGCCTTTCTCCGGTTTCCCACACTCACCAGCTGTTCTGGGCTGTAGGCACACAAGCAGCAATAATGTCTGGGGAAACCCAGCCTCCACGGTCTGGGCTCCTTCCCCCTTCTGCTTCCACTCCACCTTGAGAGTGATTTATCTTTGACTTTAAAGAGGAGCATTTTCAAAAAAGCCTTCTATCTCCCCGTAGCAACTAAGCGATTCACTCTGTATGAATTTTTCTCCCATTAAAGTGTGTGAATACACATAAACCTGAGCCTTCCGTCAGTTCTCAGACTCACGGTAAACCAACCAGCCCAGAACCTTTGAAGTCACTTGGTTACAGGGCCTGTTGGTTGCTTGAGTAAACACCACGAGGGACACCGGCACGTTTTATATGCCTGTGTCTGTAAATTGTCCTGGCTTCACTCAGATGAAGTCAGTCTAGGGCTCTGAAGTCCACCACAGCTACAGGTGCTGAGTTAAAATGGGTGGGGGTAGGGGAGAGGCAGAGAAGTCTGGGTACTTGACACGAATTTTCCTCCTAGGCACGTGATTATTACCCAATCCCTGATGATCCAAATTCCAATATCAAACTTATTCCCCTTCTCTGGACTGTAAGAGAAGGCTACAGTAGCAGGTGTGGCCTTCAAGGAAGAGCTGCTTCAGGACTAGGCTGGTGTGTATGTAAGGACAAAGGGGACTGTCCTAGAGATGGACTGATGCCTAGGAGAGAGATATCAGAAAACATCAGGCCAGAGCCCTTCCTGGGGGTCATAGTGAAACCCAGGCAAGGGTAAATTTAGCCAGCATTACATGGCTCTGAGACACCAATGCTGAAGACCACAGGAAAGTTGTTGGTTAATAAGCTAGGTCTCTAAAAACTAGATATGTCATTGTGCATGAGAGCAGCCAAGGGCAAGCCATGGTGGGACAACAATCTTCCATCTCAGAGGTGGGGAAGCTGAGGTTCTCACATGATAGGAAACTTGGCTGAGTTAGAGTAGCCTGTAAGCAACACACACAAGACTCAAACTCAGCCAGCTCCCTCAAAGCCATCTCAGTCTGGGCAGGATCTTGATTTTGGACACCAGGGGTACAAGGAGCGCATGAGGGGCAGGCGCAGGATCTTCCCGTGGCATGGGATGATCACAGATCCTGGTGGCTGTCAGAAGACAGAGTAGGGGGTCATGGGATGAAGTGATCCTAGATGAGTTCACACCGTACCTATCAAGTTGCAGCCAGTGGCTCTGTCAATCAGCGGGACAGAATTAATATGATTCAAAACTCACACACACACACACAAATCACAAAATTGTGTGAAGTGGCAGGAAGCGTCTCTTTCTGCTGCCCCGTTCTCCTCACTGGCAAATGCTGCATGGTCTCCTGGTACCTAAATATGTACAAGAGAGGAAACACTGTTAAAGCCTAGTGTGCCCTCTTTAAACACAAACAGAGCCAGCTAAGCATGTTTTCTACACTTTGATTTTTTTAAAATTATGAATCTTTGACTTTCATAGCGATATCTTTAAAAGTGTCTCTCATCCCGAAGTGTAGCTACTTAGAGCTTTGTCGTTCCGCTGCCTGTTCAGTGGGTAGATCCTCTGCGACATGCAAATACCTCACCACAGACAAAGCTTCAGTGGTGCCCTTGGTGTGGGTCAGCTCACACTTCTGAGAATTCACATGCCCCGGGCCTCGCTAAGCCCACGACAGGCACCTTTCCTTTAGAGAGGTATCAGCAGATTTGTCTCTACAGAAGTCATCCCAGGTGGGTGAGAGCAGCTACCAGGGCCAATGTGATGGGGAAATGGAATCGCACACTAACGACAATTGACATCTTTCCTGAACATGACAGCCTGTTCTCTTGCTCTCTACACAGCCTGTCCATACCTTTTGCTTGCTTGTTACAGGGCCTACAACTTGTTAAACTGGCTGGTAGAGTTCTTTGTGACACAGAAACACACTCTTGGCCAGAGACATGACTTGCAGTATTTCTCCTGTCTCCCCAGCATGGTGGCACCAGCCCAATGCTGAGCCCCAAGCCCGGGCACCTAAACCCCCTGGATCCTACTTAGCTGCAATCTGGCTTCATCTAGCCAGGTTCAAAAGTAAGTAGTCTGGGTGATATACGTCAATTTAACTAACCTGGATACTGCAAGCATCCTACCACCAGGAAGATCATATCACGCACTCGCACGCGCGAGCGCACACACACACACACACACACACACACAAATCAGTAATACAGGGAAATGTTATTGATGCTTCCTGATATTAAAGAGAACATACTCTATTACCACAATGGCATGGGGTGTGTCCCTGGACTGAGATGAACCAAATTTTGCTAACTCAGGATGTCAAGAGCTCCAGCCCTCTGACTCCTTACTTCCAAACAGCCACCAAAGAAAGCAATATTAAGCTGTCTTTAACTGTGAGCCAAAGACTGGCTTCCATGTGGCTAGACATACACAGGCAGAATCAGAGAGTTTGTTATAGGTGTGTAGCACATGTGTGTATATTTGTGAGAATATATGTCTGTATATGTATGTTTATGACTGTATATGTGCATGCATACAGATATGTGTGTGTGTGTGTGTGTGCTGCTTGGTTGATTTTTGTCAAGTTTCCTCAAATATAGACATATCCAGTAAGAGTGAATCGTAATTGAGAAAATGGCTCCATAAGATTGGCCTGTAGGCAAGTCTGTGGGGTATTTTCTTGATTAATGATTGACCCCTGGGCGGGTACTCTTAAGTTATAATAAAAAAGCAGGCTGAGCAAGCCATGGGAAAAAAGCCAGCACGCAGCATTGCTCTGTAGTCTCTGCCTCAGTGTCTGCCTCTAGGTTCCTACCAACTTCCCCTCATGAAAGACTGTGCGTTGTAAGGGAAAATTAACCCTTTCCTCCTCAGGCTGCTTTTGGTCAAGTTTTTTATCATAGCAATAGAAATGTAACTAATACAGTGTTCATGTGTTTGTGCATATGACTATACGTTTGTGAATATGTGTGTGTGTGTGTGTGTGTGTGTGTGTGTGTGTGTGTGTGTGTAAATGTCCATGTGTACTTTTGTGCTAAGGAGCTCTGAAGCCAGGATCCTTTCCTCTGAGAAATGACATGCCAGGACAGGTAAAACAAAGCCCTCACTCTAGTTTCTAAAGCAACCAAAGCCATCATACACTCAAACACAAATCAAATTGGGAATATTTAGCACTAGTGATGTAGATGGTGACTACTGTCTAGTTTTAGTCCTTTTGTGTTTGAGGGGGGCATGGAGATCTGTGTGTGTCTTTGGGCTGTGGGTGAGACACAGAGCCTTGCATATTCTGGGCATGAGCTCCATCGCCAAGCTATGTCCCCAGGCCTCAATCTTTATAACCACTATTCTTTATAACTAACATACAGTTTAAATCTAGTAAAAATTTAGAGATTACTATCAATCTAGTCATCCAAGGGTCCTGCAATTCTCTTTAGCAGCACCACTTTCTGTGCCGTGCCGTGGCAGGAGGCTGTGTATGCAGCCTGAGTGTTAGGTAGCATTTCCCCGCGATCTCTAAGCCCTGGCTTGCTAATATCCCTTTAGTTCTTCCACTGAAGTGTGCTTCCCACCCAGGACTTCCATCTGCCCTGCAGCCCCATGCAGTTAACCCTGAGCTCCCTTTGGCCTCTTTCTTCTGCTTCTTCCTCTGCACTGGGTAGCTGTGACCCAGACCTAAAAATAGTTCCATCTTCAACCTACTGTGCCTTTCATCCACGGTGCTGGGCCTCTCCCTCCTCAAATGAAGGTTAGGGGGAAATCTCGCTTTACCAAATTTAATAATGACAATATAAATGGTCTTTCTGAGCTGGCAAGATAGGTTCAAGATTCAAGAGAGAGAATAATAAATGGTAGCCTTATGCTGAGCAATGGACTAAATGCTTAGAATGCATGACCAGTTAATAACCTTTGAAACACGCTGGGTTTTGTGTCATGCTACCAAAATTGAAGTTTCAACATCTGTTCCCACAACCACATACTCTTTCCAAGAAACACGAGCTAATGGGATGCTGTCCACCACAACACAGAGCCCAATATTAAGAGTTAGGATGACAAACCACGGGAAGATGATGAGCCCCAAGCCTCTCTGTCACTGTGCAACGAACGGTCTCACCAAGGTCAGTAGGCTGGGAAGGGATGTTCTGAAATGTTATTATGTGAAAAACTCCAGCAGAGGTGTGAGCGATGTGTTTGTGAGATTATGCTTTCTGGGCCATGGTTGTTTGGAAGAGAGTGGCTCCTATAAGCTCCTATGTTTGAATACTTGATTCCCAGTTGATGGAACTATTTGGGAAGGATAAGAGAGTATGGTCTTGTTGGAGGAGGTGTGTACACTGGGTAGGCTTTGAAGTTTCAAAAGCCCATGCTGTTCTCTCTCCCCTCTCTCTCTCTCTCTCTCTCTTTCTCTCTCTCTCTCTCTCTCCACCCTCCTCTCCCCCCACCTCTGTCTGTGTGTGTGTATGTTTCTTTGTATTTCTGTCTCCTGCCTGTAGATCAGATGTAAGCTCTCAGCCACTTGCTCCAGCACCATGCCTGCCTACTGCCATTCTCCTCACCATAATGGTGCATAGACTTTATCTGGAACTATGAGCACCTAAATGAGATGCTTTCTTTTGTAAGTTGCATGGTCGTGGTAGTTTTTAAAACATTAGAAAAGTAACTAAGACATGGGAACCTTGTTACTAATTTTTAAAATAACCATTCTATTGAGATAACATAATATCTCAATAATTCTATTGAAGTAATAATACACATACAAAATCTCCCAAGGACAAGAAGTGTTCAGTATTTTTAGCAAATGAATAAACTAACGAGACAGTAAGAAAAGCTTGTGTTGTGTGAACTTCCCAGGAGAGATAACCAAGCTTTTACTTACCCTAGATAAGGAGGCAATGACTGAACAGAGAGATGGCTACCCAGGGCTAACTTGAGAACCGATGAGTCCAACAGAGGTTAGTAACCTTCAGGAGCATGGGCAACTGGCTAAGGTATCTTTTCCCAACAACTGTTAACTGCTTCTATGCGGCCAGGCAGGAGCTGAGGCTATTTTGGGTAATCACTGGAGCTGAGAGCTCAAGGAAGCAGTGGTCATGCCATGCCTGCAAGACAAGTGTTCTACAGGACCATGAAAGAGGAATAGAATACATCTCAGTGACAGAGAGGCAAGAATCCCATGTCCAACCACAGTACAAAGAAGAGGAGGAGGAGGAGGAGGAAAAGCAGGAAGCCTGTTACTATCTCAGAGAAGCATGTTCTCTGATTTTATTTTGACATCCTATGACTACCCAGCATGGGTGAGTAATAAGCCAGACACCCTTGTATTCTACACAGCACAGCTTTGCAAAGCATCCTCTTTAACCATTAGGAATTAACACTGTGAGAACCCCCTTAAGGGACCCAGGGAGAAGAGTCATCACGAAAAATATTACCAAAACTTGAAATGAGTAGGCTTCGGAGATAATGGAATGTCAAGTACAACCATCATCACTTGAAACACTGTTGAGATGATTCAGTTTATGTAACCACATAACAAGGGAACAAAGTAGCAAAGACAGCCTCCGTGAGAACACCTTTGCCCAAGGTGTCCACAGTGTGCAGAAAACATCAGCAGGGAAGTGGGTTGGAAGCCTGGCTTCCCAGTTTCTACCTGGTATGAATTCGCTATTAGGTTGTGATAATAGGAAGTACTAAGATGCCTGGTCTCGCAGATTGCAGGGAGGCAAGTGGATGCTGAGATTTGAACAGGCCAAGCATCCAACACATGGGATCAATACCATGGCACACCCAGGATGCTGGGGCCACACTGCCTTCTCGATGTCTATTCCATCCTTCTCAGCTGTGAGAAAGACCCAGACTGAATCATTGGAAAGCCTGTGATCCTCTTGCTCTCTTCTCCAAAGACTCCTGTAGCTTGTTGCCTGACGGGTTTCCCTAGCAAGTTATCTATGCGTCCTGAATTCCTAACCTCTCTTATGTGCACACAGGTCCCAAATACACAACCCTGGTCTCAGGAATGTGTAGCTCAAAAGCTGGGCCTTCAGCCTATAGCCCAGCAAGATGATTTGATTTTTAAAATATTGGCTGTCCTGGAACTCACTTTGTAGACCAGGCTGGCCTCAAACTCAGAAATCCACCTGCCCCTGCCTCCCGAGTGCTGGGATTAAAGGTGTGAGCCACTTCTGTACTCCAGTAAGAACTAATGAAACTAGCCCTGAGTTGGCCTCCTCGGCTTCCATTTCCCACCCTGGGAGTTTCTATGTTTTTGACAAAGAATTTGGAGGACTGTAAGTACATTATTTCCTCCTTCCCTTTCTTTTCTCAACACCCTCTCATATATTCATCCTTGCTCTCTTTCAAATCCAGGGCCTCGTTTTGTTGTTATGCTGTTACATGTATATGTGCATGTGAACGTGCATTCTAAACGTGTGTGTGTGTGTGTGTGTGTGTGTGTGTGTGTGTGTGTGTGTGTACGCATGTGTACATCCTTAAATACATAAATACAACCTCCTCAGTCTGGATAATGTTGTTGTATATATGTTTACAGGGCTTGTCTTTGGTCTTGGGTAACCAATCGGTGAGCTCTCTCCTGGTGAAGACTATGTCTCCCCCTCTCAGCACTCCTTAGTTTCTACAGTTTTTTGTTCAGACTCCCTGGGCTCCCCCACGCACCTTAGCGTGCCTACTGGTAACAGTGTCATCCTTGCTCAGCTCGTGTTTAGGCGTCTCTGGTGGAGACACTTTATATTCACCCACCCAGTTTCACCAGCCAGGGAAGCCTGCAGACGGACATACTCCATTCTCAGGCCCAGTTCATCCTGCGTCTTTCCCTGTGCAGAACTGAAATGTAGCTAATGGAGCTATGTGATTAATTCCTAGAACAAAGGCTATGCCAAGTGGAAGGCCAGGGTGATCGAGAAAACCTCTAGGGAGACTTGCATACAACACGAGGCTCCTCATTCCACCACACGGACGCATCCAGTACCTGAGAGCAGTACTTCTGTGTAAGGTTTCTGGGCCCATTATTTCCCTCGGGCTGAAGCCCTGCAAGCAGATACCTGCCATTGTGCCAGCTCCTTTGTACCTTCCCGTCACCCATCTCCAATTATATAAATGTGTGTGACGACAGCATTTGGCTATGTGGATGCATTACAGGAAAATAAAGGTTAACTCTGAGAGTCAGTTTTCTGACAAAACCAGACTAAAGTTCCCATGGATATACAAAATAGAGTAGTGCCTCTGGCTGTCTCCTTACATTGTTTCATTAAACAGAACATATCAATTTAGTAGAAGCAAACTTGGACGCTGTAGACGGCTGAGGAAAATTCCTCTGTAGCGTGGTGACAGGGTTTCCCACCGTCCTTCTCTTTCTGATGAAATTAACTCCCCACGGTTGGTCAGCAGGGTGATCTTATTTTAGCCAATCAGCTTGGAGCTGCAGTTGACCTCACAAAAGGCTAGAAAAGTATGTGCAGTCATAGCAACCGCAGCTCAGCACACGTCAGTCCTGGACCCTTCCCCTAATGACAGACAACGGCTGGCTTCTTCGATGATTAAACTTTTCCCCTGTGATCCTTCTTGAATACATTAGCCAAGCAAGTCTGATAAATTTGTTTATCCCAAGACAATCATTAGGAAATTACCTGCGAAAGTAATCCTCAACGGAGCAGTGCGTGAAGAGAGAGCCATATGGCGCTAAGAACCGGATGAGCAGTGAAACCTTTCTCTGCATTCCAACGGGTCAGGCAGGGTTTCCCCTTCAGCTTTATTATTTTGAACAGAAAGCACAAAAATCTCAGGAGCCCAGAGGCCACTCCATTCCACAAGAGTGAAAGCATTCTTCTGTAAGCACTCGTGGCCCTCAACCCACACTGCATGCACACCTACTGTGTGCTGGGCCTGGGGATCAGTGTCTTATCCTGCCCTGTGGTCTTCTGGGAGGAGGCAGATGTGTTAACAAATGATTGCAGCTGACCATCAGGTGTGAGATGCAGAAAACAGGAAAACAAATGCAGAATCCCAAAAGGCTTTGGCGTGGTAGCATTTAGATTTGAAAAGAAAAAAAAAAAAAAGGTCTGTCCAAGGAGAGAGTCTATGAAAATGTGTAGCATCAGAGAAATGGTGGGGTCAGGAGGGGTGGGCACATTATGGCCTCAAGAAGACCAAGATGGAGAGGAGAGGAGGAGGAGGAGGAGCCAGTCTAGAAGCTGCTTTGCATAGTGACTTAAAACAACAACATATCATGCTCCTTACTTGAAGAAGAGAGCAGCCCAGTGCCTGCTGCTGACTTGGGCCACATCGCCCAGTCACCAATCCACCATAAGCAGGGAAGGTTAGCGAGACTGAGCAGGGGCCCCACAACTGGAACTTTAAAATGAAAGAAGGCATTTATAGAAGTTGGTGGTGCAGATGTGATGGCCCAGATGTAGGCATGACCTTGCTGACCCTGCAGGCTTTACAGAAACTGACGCTAGAGATACTTCATGAAAAGCAGGGGTTGACCAGCAGCCAGGAACATGTGAGAGCAGATGGTGGCTCTAGGGGTGGTCACACCATTGGACCCAGGCCACATTAAGGCACGATTCACCTCAGACTGGAGGAGCATAGGGGCCCACGCCAAAGCCTGCCATTACATTCTGCAAAGAAGGGTGGACACTCCAGACTCTACTCATGCCAAGGAGCCCATATCGGCAGACCCTCTTAACACATTGGCACTGCTAACAAAAGACTGCCATCCTATCACCTTGCTGCAAGGATGCCTCCCAACCGAGCTGGTCACAAAGATAAGTGGTAAATATTTTCCAATTTTTCAACAGTACAGACTAGCTTTTAAATTAAAATTTTATCTCCTTTAATGATAGAAATTGTAACCAATTTTTTAGTAAAAGCAGTGTCTCTCTGCTGACAATTGCACAGAGAAATGAGTGTGAGCATCACAGGTACTGACTAAGCACCTGTCTATGCTCGACCTCAGGCTGAGCCCTGCACACAAGAAGGCCTCTTCATTAATTTATGCTTTGATAGCTTCATACCTGTGAATGACGGCATCTAATCCCAGCTGCACACCCAGTACCAATGAGAAAGCAGCCATGGAGGCACATATCTGAACAAGAAACGCTGCTGGGCTGGAGAGCT
The DNA here is from genome assembly GCF_978045245.1 of Mus caroli. NCBI lineage: Eukaryota > Metazoa > Chordata > Mammalia > Rodentia > Muridae > Mus > Mus caroli. The sequence goes on from NW_028227258.1 coordinate 127,287,624, forward strand.
GACTCAGCAGTTAAGAGCACGGGTTGCCCTTGCTGAGAACCTGGGTTCAATTCCCAGTATCCGCAGGGTGGCTCACTACCATAGCAACTCCAGTTCCAGCGGATCTGAATCCCTCGAAGTTTAAAAAAATAGAAGGTGCTGTTATCTCCTCATTTGACAGAGGGAAGCTGGGGCTGGAGAAGCCCTGGAGTCCTAGCGCTTAGGTGATAGAGGCAAAGCTGAGCCCATCCTTAGCCACAGTGGGAGTTTGAGGACAGTTTGGGTTACAAGAGAATCTGATCTCAAAAATTCCCAAAGCGTAAGTCAATAAATAAATAAAATTAGGAGTGAAATGAGAGGAAAGGAAGGAGATGAGGGGAAACTCAATCTTCTCAAAATTCTAGAAGCTTTGTCAGCACTAAAGCCAAAAGCATATTCTGTGTGGTGGCCACAATCCAAGCGCCTGCATGCCAGACACTGAAAACCAAGAGAAGTAACAGCAGGGATCTCAAGGAGACACACACTCATGGACAGTCACGGCTGAGACAGGTAACATGTGCCTTCAGAGAATGTGGCAAATGGACACTGGCAGAGGAGGCAGATGTGTATGTGGGGCACATCTCAGTGAGCTACAGCCCCGTCGGACCTAAGGCCTGGCCTTCAACCAGATCCCAGTGCATACGAATCAGCAGAGGTGTAGTCTCCCTAAGACAGTGTCCAGGTGAGGCCATGGAGCCTGGACTTCAGGGGCATATCTAAACTCAGGTAGCTGCTCTATGACCACAGGGATTGGAACCCAGGTCTGCGTAATTCTGGCTGCTTTGCATTGCAGGAACATTACAGCAATATACCATAGTCACATTAATATCAGTGTTTAACCTGGGTAATCAACCTTCATTCAGAAGCCAGTGTCACAGGGCAGGATATACGTCTCTAAATGTTTCTTCCTCGTTGTTTCTCAAGAAAATCCAGAGGCAACTATTTCCAGAAGATGGAAACAGAGACTCCTTCCTAATTCCAAAGAACTTGTGTTTTACTTCTCAAAAACATGGACACACTTTTGTTTAGATTTTTCTCTCTCCAGACCTGGAGATCTCTCTCTCTCTCTCTCTCTCTCTCTCTCTCTCTCACACACACACACACACACACAGAGAGAGAGAGAGATACCTCCCTTCTCCTCTCTCCCCACTCTTTCTCCAAAGGTATTCTCTACCTATCCTTTTTCCCCCTGAAATCCACTTTAGAGCAATCAGTCTCAATCTTGTCTCTTCAAAGATAAAATTCTGCAAAGACTCTGCATGCCGGCTTAGAGGATGTTTAAAACTCAAGCAGGGGAGACCCAAAGGCCCATTATCAGAAGAAGAAGGCTGGCCTCTTCACCCAGAGCAGCATGAACTGGGAGGAGCACAAAAGGCCCAGACACTAGCTCCTTTCCATTTCCTTCTCCATCCACATTAGCTAGCCAGCAGGGTGAATCCACCTGAGCAGGGAGTCTGCCTGAGTAACAGGGGTGCATGCTGTCATCTAGCTGGTCTGTCTAGAATGCTCCACACAAAACAGCACCAGACCTAGGACGGGAGAGCCCCCACATGGGTATAGATACTTGCTAAAGTAAGGAGACTTTGATTTCACTGCAGGATCCATTTATTTATTTATTTATTTATTTATTTATTTATTTATTTATTTTTATTTAGGAGTAAGCCAAAGACTTAAGCAAAGGCATTGACCATCTGCCCAAAGGATAAACAACCTAAGGTGGTCAGGTCTAAGAAGGTTACCAGTTCTAATGGTGAGCTAGAGAGCAAACCAACAGCTTGGGCAGAAAGACAACAGACCAGTGGCATCTCTTGAGCAACTTCCTGTCATTTCTAAGTACCTAGCCTCCAAGTTTTCATCTAAACTATACCAATGGTTCTGTTCCCCTCCTCAAGAACCTACCAGGGCTCCTTATTGTCTCCGGTTGTTACAGTGACCACGAGTCCTGGCTTGGTCAGGCTGTCCAGCTTGCAACTGTTATGGAATCTCTGCTTACTCTCTACAGTTCTCCACTTGGCTGGTCACCGCATCTCACCTTGACATTCTCTTATGCTTAGACAATCTTCAGAAGGGTCTTGTTAATTCCAGCGGTTCAAGGAGAAAGACCACTGACCCAAATCATCATGACCAAATTCATTAAAGCAAGCAATCAAAGCAAGCTTTTTTATTCCTGTAGCCCCTCCCCCTGCGGAGGGGTTTCAGAGCTCAGCGTTGGACATGAGGACCTTCAGAGACAAAGACATGATGCAAAGTGGTCATAGCAAGGTAGTTACAGCAATAGGTAGTCATGGCAACTTTCTAAACAAAGGCAGGGTTGCAAGATGGTTATGAACAAAAGCATAGTTGCCTTTGCTGGGACAGGCCGTGTGGAGCCATTGGTAGCTAAGATTAAGCACAGCCCAATCCTTGAGAAACGGGTTTATTTTTTGGGTTTCTTTCTTTCTTTCTTTTCTTTCCTTCCTTCCTTCCTTCCTTCCTCTCTCTCTCTCTCTCTCTCTCTCTCTCTCTCTCTCTCTCTCTCTCTCTTTTTGTTTTTTGTTTTTTGTTTTTTGAGACAGGGTTTCTCTGTGTAGCCCTGGCTGTCCTGGAACTCACTCTGTAGACCAGGCTGGCCTCGAACTCAGAAACCCTCCTGCCTCTGCCTCCCAAGTGCTGGGATTAAAGGCATGTACCACCACTGCCCGGAGAGAAATGGATTGAATCATAAACAGGAATGACCCTAATATGTCTTTGCTCTAAAAAGGTTTTCAAGCCTAAGATGGAGGCAGGATGGCTCATCTTACTGGCTATAACTCTGTTAGTGTAGTTATCTCTCCAACCTGAGCAGAATAATAATTATGTAGCAAACCGTCTAGCAAGCTGCCTCTTTGTTCAGTTCCATATTCTAATAATCACAACCTAGATGTTAGAGCTGTGAAGGCAAGCTCAGCTATCTATCCCAATGGTGTCACTTGCCATCTTTGTGTGGTTATTGGCAATAATATGTTTTCTCCCATCTTTCTTATACAAAAACACAGTAGTAATTCACCAGATTTGAGCAGGAAGATCTGGGCACTTGACTCACACCATGCTGAGTAATAGTGAAATCATCATTGCTACCACTGTTGGTCTCTAGGCACAGCATTCTGACAGCCAATCTACCCTATAGAGCATGTCCTCCTCTGTCGGACAGATACTCAGAGAGCCATAACCACATTCTAGGGACACTTCTGACGCTAGTAATGCCTTAGAGAGCAGAGCTTGAGATGGGGATTCATAAGCAAGTATGAATAAAGCAAAACAAGTTGTAGTGAGAAGAGAGATGCTGAGCAAGATGCGATCTCGGCTCAAATAAACTTCCACCTCATCCCATGGGGGAAGCTCTGGTACCCAGAGTGTATCACAGGAAGCAATAAGGCTCTACTAGTGTATGACAACTATAAGGACCCATGGGATGTCCAGGATGCCAGACAGCCCAGGAAGACTCTGGAGTCCTGAAAACTTTCTATGTGTAGTCACAGCCTCTCTAAACCACAGTTCCTTTATTGCCAAGATGGAAGCCACAATACTCACCTCGGTGGTTAGGAGAAGTTCAATTATATTTCTGAATCCTACAGTAAATGGCCCCTATGTCTCACCCATGATTCAGGTGACTCTAGATATGTTGTGGATAGCAACTATATTCTTATGTTTTGCCAGTGTGGCTCTCTCAGCCCAGACAGGTGTCTCACATGCACACGTGTCCTCATGTGCACACAGGCACACACATACATGTACATATGTACCCTTGCTTCAACCTCCTTTCATCCTAACTACATGTCCCTTTCTTTCCACTTTTTACTTCCAAGTCCTGGGTCATATTTCCCTCTTCCATTATCTTCCTCGGTCTCAATGCTGTTTGCTCATCTCTGAAAACTTTTTCATCACACAGCTCCACATACCTCACCATTTAATTGATGGGTTATGTTTTGTTTTTAAGATAGGATTGCATGCATTTCTAGCGGACCTTAAACTCACAGGAATCCACCTGTCTCAGCCTTCTCAAACTGAGATTTGTTACAAGCATGTGCTGCCACACCCAACTCATTTAATTGATTTCTAATTGTTGATGTTTGCTTGTTTAGTGGTCCTTGATCACCTGCTCCTCCACGGGATTCTGAGAGTCCAGGCTCCTGCATAGGACCATGTGCATCCTTCTGTTTTAATTAACGAGTGTTTTCTGATCAGGATAATGAAGGACTTTGGTTGACCATTTCAATTCTCGGGACTCTCAAAGCCAGCAAAATCCTTCCCTGGAGTCCAGAGGTGCTCAGCTGACAACCCAGGCCAACCGTGCATGTAAAATGAATGATAATGGCTTCCCCTGCCATTTAGGTCACAGATGAATCTTAGGTGAGACTCTTCTATTGGGCTCTCACAGTTTCTGAAAATTGGCACCCTAGGAGGTGCAAAGTGAACTCCCTGTGCAGCTCTGATTACCAACACAGTTTATGCATGCATTAGGAGACAGCTACAGGGCCGGCAGCCTCGTGCATGCAGAAATCGCTTGTTAAATTGAGCCTTAAGTATTTAGCAAGTGCATTGCAGCCTAATTTATGCAATAAGTATACATATATATGTATGTATGTGTGTGTATATATATATATATATATGTATGTATATATATGTGTGTGTGTGTATAGGAAAGTTGATGCAAGTTAAATTTGATGGGGGAAAGGTCACATTGTACTTGAAATTCCCTTGGAGCCATCTCTACCTGACAGTATCATACTAAAATTTTCCTCAGAAATATTACTCATGGTTTAACCAGGTTTAAGGCAGAGTTTTTAGTTGTGTTTTTCTTTTCCTTTAAATCAACCTGTATTTTCTCTCAGGTTTTTGGAAAAATAAAATTTCACACCTACTGTGAATCAATACTATACTGTTTTTGGCATTTTTGTCATTCAAATAAGCTACTTCATTGATAACTACCCAGTTCTACAGCATAGATTTTTCTCTCTCTTTTTTTTTTTTTTGTAAGAAAATAGAAATTTGGAGAGATCAAATCCCTTAGCTACCCTGTGTCTCAGACCTGAGGCTAAAGTAGCTTGAACAACAGAAGTAAATTTTCTCAGAGCTGTGGATAGGAGCCCAGGGTCATGGATTCTTCTGGAAGCTTCTTTTTGAGCTTGCAGATGTCCAACAACAACTACAGTCTACATGACTGTAGCCCTTTAAATCCATTTGCTGAAAACCTAACCCCCAGTGGGATGGTGTTTGGAAAGAGGACTCTTGGGAAGTGATTTGGTTTAGATGAGGTAGTGAAGTTGGGGTGGCTGTGATTGGATTAGTGACCTTTAAAAACAGGAAGACATGCAAATGTACTCGGATATGCCCTCTACACACACACAGACACACACATACACACATACACACTTACACACGCACACATATACACACATACACACACATACATATCCAACACACACACATATACACATGCATACATACACATATATACACATACATACACATGCACACACATATATACACATACACATACATGCACATATACATACATACACACACATATATATATATACACATACACACATATACATGCACAAATACATACACACACACACACACACATGCGCGCGCACTATTCCACATAAGGACAAAACCAAGAAGGCACATCCCAAGAATCAACACATGCTGGTTTCTCAGCTTCTCAACCTCTCAGAACTAGACTAAATACAATATTTGTTGTTGAAGCTGCCACTGTAGCATCCTTAAGCAGCCTGAGTCCAGATCTCTCTTCACCTGTGTCAACAAAACTGCCCACATCTATGTTCTGTCCTTACAGGGACAGCAGTCGCAGCAGATTGGGACTGTCCCAAGCCTAGGCTGCTGTTAGTATGGCAGCGAAAGCTTCCTGATACTGCTACCTTCTGAGATACTCCAGGTGGGCTTCCCATTCATCAAAGATAATTGATAAACTATCCAACATGCTTCAGTCTCTAACTGGTGGATGAGTGAACACTCAAGACCAGAGTCTATTCCTCTGCACCCATCTTTCTATATCTGTTCATGGGCATTTGTGAAGTTATTTTAAGAGTAAGATATTACATAAATTCAGGGTTTCATTTGCATTTCTAAGCCCCTACCTCCTGCAACACAATATGCCTCATACCTGCCATTCACATCTGTGTACATGGACACACAGATACACAGACACACACACAGCATCTTGCCTCTCACAAAATTGTCTACGGAAAATAGGATTTAGAAAGAAAATTTAAAGCAGACAGCTGGATGGACCATTCATATTCAAGATCTGTGAAATTTCATCATAGGGCAATAACAAAAACAATAGCCAGATAACATCTACTAGCAAAACTGGGCATGGCTGCTTGTCCCTGTGACCCCAACAGGAGGGGACAGGAGTAGGTGGATCCCATATCCTGTGAGCTCACTGACCAGCTAGTAAAGCCAAAAAGGGTTGCTGGTTCAGTGACAAACTGTCTCAACACAACAAGGCAGAGATAGAGAGAGGAAGACACCCAGCACATATATGTAACACACACGTGCCACGCCACTATATAAACACAACACCCTCATAACACACACACAACACAACACACATTCATAACACATACACACAACACAACACACTCTAATTTTTAAAATTCCCTAACAGCTAAGTCACTCAAGGCAACAAGGCAGAGATGGAGAGAGGAAGACACCCAACATACCATATGTAACACACACACACAATGCCACTACATAAACACGACACACTCACAACACAACACACTCTAATTCTTTAACTTCCCTAGCAGCTAAGTATCCATGAACATTTGCAGGTCACCTTAAGTCAGTCTCCGCCATTTATGTCCTTACTCCACAGCTTTTGAGTTATGCCATCAAGATGTACACACAAATATGTTCCTCTAATACAAGCCATGTTCGTCAAACTTTAAAACTCTGAGCTCAGGTTTCATCAAGACAGTTCCCTCAACGTGGTGGTGCATGCCTTCAATCCCAGCACTTGGGAGGCAAAGGGATGCAGATCTCTGGGTTCAAGGAGGGCCTAGTCTACAGAGTAGCAGGACAGTCGAGCAGCCAAGGCCACAGAGAAACCCTGTCTAAAAAAAAATACACACATACATATACATACACATGTACACACAAATATATACACACAAATGTACAAGTATGTGTGTATGTATATATGTATGCATAAGCAGTATATTGAAAATATAAACATATAATGAATTTATAGTCAAGGTAGTTGAGAGTGAAACAAACAAGTAGTAAAGAACAAGTGTCACAAACAATAGGAAATAATTGACATTTTACCTAAAAAGAATATATGTATTCCTCATTAATATTTAGATTCTAACCCAACTGTCTTCAAAAGTAAAAGACAAATAAGAACCAGAAACCATAGCTCATCATCACAGACAGAAACATGAAAAGAATCTTCAAGAACTACTGAAAATAAAAGAGAGAAATAAAAAAACAGAACACAGTAATTAAGGAGCAGATAAGCTGAAAATACAATTTTTAAATTAACTGCTGAAAATCTGTAAGTAATAAAAAGCACATGTCCCCATGAAGAAGAAAGCAATGGGGCTGGCGAGGCTGCTCAGTTGTTACGAGCAGGCACACCAAGCCAAACCTTCCTTCTACAAGTTGCTTTGCCCATGGGGCTTTATCACAGCAATAGAAAAGTAATGTAGGCAGCTGGGCTGGGAACAGGGTGGATCTGGGAAATAAGGGGCAGAGAACACAATCAAAACAAATGGCATAGAACTTTCAAAAAAACTAATGAAAATATAAATATGAATTCACTGTGAAAAATGAATCTTAAAAAAAAAAAGAGACGGAGAAAATAAATGTACATAACAGCCAGGCATGGTGTCTCATGCCTGTAATCCTAACCCTCTAGAGACTGAAACAGGAGGATTCCAGTGAGTTCGAGGGTAAGTCTGTGCTGCAAAGCAAGAGTCATCTAAAAACCCAACAACCATACAAAGCACACTGACTATGCCTGTGCTGGGTCTTGGTGGAAGAGCAGACACCTAGCAAATGTGAGATCCTGGATTAGCCATTAGGACCTTTCCACCAAAGAAGGCATATACACAGACCATGCAATACTTCCCAGACCAAGGACATAAATGGACACGCAAAGTGATAGAAATAAGTCTGTAGTCGCAGGCAATAGAATCTGTCTCACTAATTAGGTCATGGAGATTGCTAAATTGGAAAAAGAGTTAATGTGCATACAACAGAAACATCTAAAAACAAATTCATATTTTAAAGGACTTTTTCCTAAAGACAGGGTCTCCCTAGATAGCATTGGTGACTTTCCTTTTGCTCTGATTAAACACTGTGACTAAGGCAGCACATAAAAGACAGGGCTTGATTGGACTTATGGTTTCAGAGGGCTAGCACCCATGACCATGAGGCAAAGGCATGGCAGCAGGAACAGATGAGCTCTTGTATCTCAAACCAAAGCAGGAGGCAAAGAGGACTCTGGGAATGGCATAAACCTACTGAGACCTCAAAATCCCCACCCCACACATCTTTTCCAACAAAGCCTTACCCCAAAATCCTTCCTCCCAAAGTTTCACCAACTGGAGACCAAGTACTTAGTATATGGAAGCCATTCACAGCAAAACACCACACCCAGGATGGTCTGGAACTCAAGTAGATTAAACTGACCTTTAACTCAAAGATCCATAGGCATCCACTTCTGGAGAGTTGGGGTCAAAGGTATCCACCACCTACTTGGCAATTTTAAAGGACTTTAAAGATAGACTCTTAAGTGCAATGTTGAACTGAAGTTGATATTGACTGCCCATGTCTCCTGAGTAAACACTTTAAATATCATCCCTTTTGTTGGGTGGGTTTGAGGGCTTTTTTTATAATTTAAAAAATGAATGTAGTGTGTGTGTGTGTGTGTGTGTGTGTGTGTGTGTGTGTATACTTCTGAAACCAGAGGCCAAAAGAGAGTGTTGAAGCCCCCAGGACTGGAGTTACAGGCCATTGTGAGCCATCTTGTGAGTGCTGGAACCAAATGGGGTCATCAACAAGAACAGTAAGTACCATTAACTGCCAAGTAAACTCTCCAGACCATTTTTTATTTTTAAGACAAGTATCTTGAGAGCTTTAAAACTGGATCTGCCATTAGGACACTGCTGCTCCTCCAGAGAGTACTGTTAAGATCTCAGCACCCATATGGTAGCTAACAACTGAGGGATCTGATGCCCTCGGGACTGCAGGCACTGCACACATTGGGTGCACAAACACATGCAGGAAATACACTTATAAAGTTTTATTTAAAAGAGAAAGACAGTATCTCACTATGTGGCCCAGGCTGGCCTGGCCATCACAATCCTACTGCAGTAACCTCCCAAGTACTGGTATTCCAGGGATGTATCACTCAGCCTGACTAAAAACTTGGTCTTCTCAGAGCACTTCATGCTCTCTGGGCTGCTCATGTGTGCGCAGTGATATATGTGAGCCGACACATGTGTGACAGACCTTGGGTTCATGGCTGTGTCTCAGCATCAGAGGTTTAGGGTTTCTCTTTTGTTCATTTCTAGTAAAGAGTCTCTAGTTCTTATAGACCCACACAGAGCCTCTCCTTCATGTAAGTAACAAGATCATCGCCATTTTTTAAATCTAGAAAAACATGGGAAGGAGGGGATGGAGGAGGGAGGGACAGAAGGAGGAAGAAAGAGAATATAGCCAAGAGCCATAGACTGTCACACTGTGTGCCTTGAGAGTTCCTCAGGTAAACCAGCCTTCTAAGACCTCAGATCCTTTTGCATCTGTGAATGATCTTTGAGTCCAGGAAAAGAGGAAGACAGAGAACAAAAGCATGCTCTGTACATGGTGGAGCACAGTGGACACAAGCACACACACTGTACATAGTGGGGACAGTGGACACAAGCACACACACTGTACATAGCGGGAACAGTAGACACAAGCACACACACTGTACATAGCAGGGACAGTGGACACAAGCACACACACTGTACATAGCGGGAACAGTAAACACAAGCCTACACACTGTACATAGTGGGGACAGTGGACACAAGCACACACTTACTGTACATAGTGGGGACAGTGGACACAAGCACACACACTGTACATAGTGGGGACAGTGGACACAAGCACACACTGTACATTGCAGGGACAGTAGACACAAGCACACACACACTGTACATAATGAGGACAGTGGACACAAGCACACACACTGTACATAGACAGTGGACACAAGCACACACTGTACATGGGGTTTACAGAGTCTCCAGTGGCACTCCAGAGCCAGGCCCTAACAGTGTACTAACATCACTAGATGGATCACAGGGCTCAAATGTTCACTAACAAGACAACAAAAAGACGCCCTGGGAGGAAAGAACCCCTGTTTGGATGTGACAGAAGCTGGCTGAGAATGGGTTCCACCACCTCCACTCTTCATTCTGTGTGCTCTCTGTGTGACACATCTGTTCACACGGTCACTCCCAGCCATCAGTGAGAGACCATGCTTCTGTAATACATAGAGGAAGCAACTCAAGAAAAATGCAAGGACAGGTGCCTCCTGTTCCCCCATCCTCAGATGTGGCTAAATAAAAGCACAGGCTAAATGAACCGTTGATGATCATCTCCACGCATGCGAAGGTCATAGAGTGCCAATTCCAGTGACAGGGTTATCTGAGCACATTAAGCCTGAAGAACTTGAACATGATACCCATTATCATGGCTGTATAATCATTCCGCATATGGAGGAAAAGCTTGCGGCAATTAGGAAAGGCAGGTGGCTCCCCTTTCTAATAAGGAGCTTTCTGGGAGACAGAACGTTATCAAGTCTCAGGAAAATGCTCAGAGCTATGAGGGAAATGTGTGTCATGATTACAAGACATCATTAAAGACATGGAGACTTTTAACAAGTGATGGGAATTCCGTCCATAGGAATGGGACTCACACAGGGCTGCTCAGAGAGTTTTCCTCTACAAGTTAAAATTCGGTTTAAACAAGGACTTGTCAGGTGACATAGAAACAGAAAACCTCTTTTGATTTGAGAAACTCATTATATTTCTTTATGGTTCTGTTCAAAAGTTGAATTTTCTATTCTCTGCTTTCAGTACTTAGAGAACCACAGTTTCATAAAAGTGATTCAAAAAGGGTTTTTTTCTTTCTTTTTTTTTTTTTTTTTTTTTGAGAACTGAGGTATGGTGGTTCAAATGAGAAATGCCCCCATAGGCTCCTGTATTTGAGCACATGGTGCCCAGATGGTGGTGCTGTTGGTGAGGGGAAGGTGTCTGTAGGCGAGGTGCCTTGGCGGAGGAAGTGCATCCCTGGGGTTTGAAGCTCTGAGCAGCTTTTGAGGGCTTATGGCTTCAGACTTCCTTTTCTTGCAATGCTTCTGTGTGCAGCTAAAACTGTGGCCGGCCAGCTTCTTGCTCCTCCCTCCTGCTTTTGTACCTACCCTACTCCTGCGGGCTCTTCCTGGAACCATAAATCAAAATCAACACTTTCTTCTTCTATCGATTGCTTCTGGAGGTGGTGCTCTAGCACAGCAACAGAAAAGTTACGATGTGTGCAGTGAGCACATCAATTCTGTTTGTTTTCGAGCTCTGGAAACTCCACTCAAGCTGGGAGAACAAACAACACACTGTCTCCTCACAAAGTTAAAGGATGCTTTTCGGAGTCACAGACTCACCAGCTGTTCACCAACTCATACCTGCTTACCAAAGCCAAGTTCAGCTTTGGGAATTCTGACATAGACAAGTTTGAGAATTCTGAGTGACTGCCACCAGAGATAAATTCAGTCTCTGACATTGCTCCTGACAAGTGAACTTCAGAACTTCAAGCAGTAGATGAATGGATCTAAAACATGCCAGGCCAAACAAATATTCTGCATGATACTGCCTGTGTACAAATAGAAAGAGAGAGAGAATTTCCTCATGAGAGAGAGCACTTTGGGTGACAGACCTTCTCCTTGGGACCTGGCATGACAGACTATTGAAACACCCAAAAATCCATGAACTCTCTTTGGACACTCATACTGTTATTTGAAGAATTTGGGCAGCAGTCTGTAGAAGAATTTATTTACAGCTGTTTTGTTTTGTTTTGTTTTGTTTTGTTTTGTTTTGTTTTAAGATAAGAGGAAAGAGAGCTAAAAGAGAAGCCATTCAAAGCACTTCAAGATATACTGCACCTTCCCTGTTTCCAGGCTTCTGTGTCTCTCCCTCCAGATGAATATAATATCCCAGTCCTCTCATGGAGGCTCGCTCCTTTCCTTTGTTCCTGAGATTTGGGGCACAGGAAACTGTATCCTGAGTGCAGCTGACACCCAGGCCATAGATGTGCATCAGATAGCAAGAACCAACATCTTAGCTTTCCACACTTTTTTTAGTTTCTAAAATAAATAAATATTTAAAAGGGAGAATGAAAACTAAACAGGTGAAGTAACTCCATGTCCTAAGCTCAGTGTTGGGGAGGCTGAGGCAGGAGCATCTTGAGTCAGAGGCAGCTGGAACCACGCAGGGAGACATTGCCACAACACAAGACACACCACAAAGGAAAACAAAAACACAAACCCCTGAGAATCTGGGCCCCTCTGCCTTAAGCTTTCCTTTATCAGAGTCGGGGTCAAGACCAGAAGCATAGCTTCCCTACGCATCCTGCGTCCTGCTGGCACACCAGCCCTCCTCCTCTGCACCAATAAAGCAGCCAGGCCAACTTGTTATCCTGAGACTCGAACCATGAACCAAATTAAAAGCCAAGAGCAAGGGACCACATGCTACCATTTCTAAAACGCAGCCGTACGATCACGTGACAAATCTCCCACACCACAGCAATTTGGACATGCGTGTTCAAATATCAGCGTGCACTTGAGTTTGAGCCATGGCCAAACTGAAGCAGTGTTCTCGCTAGAGTGATCTGCTGACAAACTAAAACAGGAAGTAAGCTCTTTAAGAGCATCTTCAGCCATCAGAGTCTTGGAGAGTGAGGACCGAGGAGAGATAAAGTTATCAGGAACCAGCTTGCTTCTTTCTTTTTAATGCAGATAAATGTTGTTAAAGTGTAGCTCAAGAGCAAAGGATGGGGTCTCACCAAATATAAAGACATGAGTTCAGTCTCAGACACCCATGTGAAAAGCTAGGCAGAGTAGGAAGTACATGTTTATATTCCAGAGCTGTTGAGGCAGAGACAGGATCCCTGGGGCTCACAGGCGAGTCAGCCTAATGTAATGAGTAAACCTCAGGCCAGCGGGAGAGCCTAGCTTTTTAAAAAAGCTTCTACATGTGTGCAGGCTCACAGACAAACAGATACATGTATACACACATACACCTATATGAATCTGTACACAGACATTCACATACACAAAAGACCATATCGAAGAAGCTCAAAGCAGCATCAAGACCGGTTCACAAAGCCTCAGAAGAGTTGACTCCAGGAATCGTCTGCACCACCTCTGAGCCTCAGTAGCAGCAGTGACTGACTTAGGAAGGAGAGACTTCTGTGGTAAAGAGTGAAGTGTCCCCTGGCCATCGCTTCGCTGTGACTCGTTTTCCTTATTCCTTATGAAGTGACAATCATTGATCCTCGTCATTTAGGACGAGTTCCAGTGAACATGGATGTGCCATGAAGTAATGATGGGGGAAATGTAAAGTCACTGAGCATCCCAAACCTGAAATGGATTCATTTTAGGAAGAAAATATTTTCCACAAAGAATCAAATATTTTCCATAGCAATAAAATAGGAGTTTCCTGGGGGAGTCTGGAAAATTGCCTCCAAGGTCCCGATTGATAAGCTTTCACGGGAGAAAGAGTGCATTTTGTGGTAATAAATCGCCAACTGACATGTTCTGCACAAAGCAGCAGTGTTTGATACCAAGCTGCAGGGATAGGAGCACAAAGGCACCAATTATCCCAAAATAGACTGGGGCAGAGTCCAGTGAGCTATTAGTTCTTTAAGCTGCGTCCACAGGGGATGGAGAGAAAGAGGGATTTGGCAATCAGCTGGTTAATTTGATCACTGTAGACAACTGCACTGTATAATTTAGGTCGGAAACAAACCCTGACCTGGAGTTCCTAATTTGGAACATTCATCAAATTAATCGAATAATTGTGAATTCTCAATTTCACTGAGCCCTGAAACAGGGTTCCAGGAACACAGATCAAGTGCCTACTTACAGTCACCAGCAACATGTGGCGTTCCACTATCTGGGCATCTGTGTCTTTCTGATTCAGGCTCCGTGGCCACCTCCTCCTATCCCACTCTTCTCTGCCAAAATGAGTTTCTTTTCTGCCCTGTAAGGAAATGGATCCATAAGCCATAGAAGCCCCCGCTCGCCTCACGTACATACAAGCACTGGGTAGGCACCGTGCAGGCACCGTGGCACACCGTGGCTGCTGCCTCAACTGCAAAGCAAGGCTTCCTGTCTCAACACAACCAACCTTTGGCATCTTCTCCAGAGCCTACCACACTATCTCCCAGAAACCTTGTGTCTTTGAGATTTTTCAGCTTTTCCCTTTGTACTGGTTCAGGCGACTCAGCAAATAAACAAATGATCCTATGGTGGGGGTGGGGGAGAAACAATGTCAAGCACTGTCCTTATGTCTAAGTTAGCAGGGATTTTCAGGAAAGCAACAGCAACAGGTGTTGAAGTGGATTTTAGAAGTTAAGATCGTAGACCCAATAAACCTTGGGAGCCGGGGGTTGGGGGGTGTTTGCTTTGTTTTGTCTTTGTTTGTTTGTTTGTTTGTTTGAAATATGTAAGGTAGAAGGGAGTTTAATCTTAAAGATATATTTGATACTGTTATGACTGGGAATTAAAAGAAAATTTAAAAGCAGCCAAGAAAGGATACATTTCTGTAGGGGTTGCTAATGTCCAAGGCAGATATCACCAAGGAAGAAGTTAGATGAAAAAATACTGGAAGTAGGGGGTGAGGGGTGGGGGCGTTCAGTACCTGTGACTATGCAGGTGGGGGTGAAGACCCTCTGTAAATCAGGCCACTTCAGTGTGAAGGGTGCTGTGTTTGTCACAGGCCTGCCCTGCCCCTCAGCAGCGAGCACAGTCTACACCATAGACAAGTAATAAATCTCTGTTGAATGAATGAATGAGGAGTTTTATTTCTGTCTAATTAAATAACTCCATATGGAGAAGTACCCAGGGAGCAGTGAGGAGACAGGGTCTCGCCAATTACATCAGCCAAATCAACCGTGGCAATTAATTTGGGGCAGATGCTGGAGCCAAATCCTGCAATGCAAAGGCAAAACTGAGCTTGCTCATTTAGTCTTCACAGTTAAAATGCACGGAACAGTCTAGAAAGGCCGGTGATGACCAATAGCAGTTTCTGATTATCACGACAGGATTGTGGCTTTTACTTTCCTACAAGGTCCAATTTTCTACCTGTTACCTGGAAGGAAATTTGATGTCTCCTGTCTTGAGTTACCTGTCTCACACCTCTTGAAAGGCTCCTCTGCCATTTACTCCTGAGTCCCATTATAGATAGCACCAATATGCTGAACTCAGTGCTACCAGCATCACCATGAGCCACAAAACCGTGTAATCTATACTTTAGCCCTCTGTCCTCACCTTGGTGACCCCTACATCATTTGCCCAAATCCTTTTCTTCCTTTTAGACTCCAAAACAATGTATCTGTCTCCCAACCTACAGCTTTTAAACAACCAAGTGTTCAAACAATTCTGAATTATATCTCTGGAGAGCTGAAGCTTGCACATCACATATCTCACGGCCGACAACACGTCCCATTAAACCTTCAAATCATCATGTCTTCTGTCCATAGGCCTGATCTCTGCTCATGGCATCACCCCAAATACAAGGGATCACTTGAGATCCCATAGCCATCCCAACAGAGTGGGTTGTTCAACCAGTCTTGTCGGTTGTTCAGCAGGTAAATATGTCCTGTTCGTGTGTGTTCTATCCATATAAGTGAGAATTAATATATTAATATATTAATATATTAATTAATATATTAATAAATCCTAATAACGGAGGTCCATCTCCGTTATTAGGATTCACCACCTAATGAAAGAAGCAGGAAAACCAGGCATGGGCAGCCTGTTCAAGAGCTTGAGTGTCTGTACACGCTGTGAGAATGAAGAATGGCTACGTGAACCAAGATCCAGGAATTCCTAAGGCAGGCAGTGTACCAGGAATGTGCAGGAATAGAGAAGGCCCGTGACTATTCCAGACAATCCTTCAGAGTGTGGTGCTAACTCTCAACAGTTAACATAACTCCCCAGTGGGAATAAGCCTAGCAACAGAAGAGGAGATGCACCTTTAAGAAGCAAACTACTTCACTAAAACACAGGCCCTGCTAGAGGCCAAGAGACATGCCTGTGTCTAGGAAGGTCAGACACTCACTGAAAAAGATACAAAGCCAGGGGCTACACATGGCCTTCCGCTATTTGCATTAGGAAGGGAGAGACTCAGAACCCAGATCCTTATGAGAAGTATAAGTACAAACAAGTTTGTGGTTTTTGACATGTCCATAAATAACCCAAAAGGATAGATAATCAACAGAAGGGCCCCCTGCCTTTAATCCCAGCACTCAGGAGACAGCAGCACACAGATCTCTGTGAATTCCAGAGCAGCCTGGTCTACGTAGAGTTCCAGGCCAGCCAGGATTACATAGTGAGACCCTTCCTGCCTTGTAGAGTGTCGGGCAGGGGAGGCCAGGGTGGTTGATAAAACCGTGGTCACCGCCAGAAGGTCGAACAAGGAATTATTTGCTGTCTCTGTTTTCTGGGTTTCAACTATAAATGAATTCTTTTTTTTTTTTTTAATTGCCCAGAGGGGATACAGTAGTCACAAAGTCTCACAAACCAGAGGCTGGCAGCTAAAATGACAAAGGGGGTCATCAGTGACAGGGACAGCAGTGCTGGTGGGAGGCAGGGAGGCTGGGCCCTGGGAGAGGAGGGACTGGACCCTTCCAGTGTAGGAGTGGAAGTGAAGGAGAGAGAGTGGGTCCTGGGGCAGCTCCGAGGAGTTGCTGAGAGGTTAGGAGGGGCAGCGAGGGAACGTGAGGGAGCAGGTGATGGAGCAGCTCACAGGTGCTCCTCAGACTTCCTCACCCAGTAAGAGCGCACAGTGCTCCACATTACCACACTTCTCCTGTGGGTGATTCTCACCTTCAAAAGGCTAACCTGTTTCTTAGCTTGCTTACATTTCTGCTAGTTTACTTTCATTTGTTTAAAACCATCTCCTCTCTCCCCTCACCCACAACACCCACCTCTAAGCTGCCTGTGCATTTATCTAAGCCCTGGAAATTAACCACCATAGAACTTCCTTAAGAGTTAAAAGACACTAAGTCATCTTTTCTAGGCCACCTCTGAAAGTTGTGATTCTATAGACTAAGTGTGGAGAGTAAGCGTTAAAGAGTTGCTGCTTCCGGATCTCAGCCCTGTTTCCGTGCCACGGAGCACAAGTTACAGGTCAAAAGGTAAGAACCTTTACATTTTTAGTAGCTGCTGTCAAGGGCTCTCCAAAAACGTTCCAAGAACACTACAGACAAGCTCTTATTAGATCTATCTGTGCATGAGAGAGGCAAAAAGAACAAGACATGAAGTTAACAGCTGTCGGCAAAAAAAACACAGGAGTGTTTTACCCAAAAAAAGAAAAAAAAAACACACAGCCATCCACTTCCGGGGTCCCAGCTCCCACCGCAAGGGTCACTCCTGTGTCCAGCAACAATTAATTCCCAATGCCCAGAATTGTTTTCTGGATATACAAGAGAAGGGTACAGGGAATGCAGAGAGGGAGAATTATGGAAAACAGGCAGTTTTAAGCCAGACCTTATAGATAAACCCACCAAGGTAACAACACTGTGCTTTCTGTGCTACACGGGTGTAAAAATTCATGTACGCCTAACAAAGGGTCCCAAAAATAGACAAATAAAGAAGAGGAGAGACAGAAGAGTAAAGATACATTATATATGATACATATATGATATGCTTATACATTTTTGTAATTTTCAAACTTACAACTCTTTTGCTAGGATTAAAATGTGCTGCAAGCTGCCCTTCCATCTGTTAGTTCTCAAGGGACCTGCAACACCACAGCTGGACTCAGCTTCACCACGTAGATGTGACTTCACCCGCCTACCGGAGGGCAAAAATCATTAGCAGGTATCATTAGCATGAGGTGCAAGTGTTGAGTCTTCAGAATCCACGGCAGATGAGGAAGTATGTTTCACGGATTGTATTCATTTCAAATGGCAGGATAGCTTCCCTCTGGGGAAGAACAACATAACTACAGCAGGGATAATTTCTCTTCCAATTGTTCACTCAGAAATGCTTCCAGGATGCAGGCTCACACGAAGAGCCTCAGGACATCTGTGAGCCGTGCTCTCACCTGCCGCTCGCCTCCTTTCCCCACATTTTCTAGGATGACAGTTGCTCGTGAGCCCTCTAAGCAACCGTGGTCTACTAAGTCAGAAGGACAAGCCAATGCATGGTCAGAGAAGAAACTCAAAGTACTCCAAGTGTATTCTTCACACCATCCCCCGAAATCTCACCCCGCCAGAACTCAATTATTATAAAATCTGATCTAGGGCCTGAGAGATGACTCAGTGTTTAAGAGCACTTTCTTGCACTTCCAGAAGCCCTGGTTTTAGTTCCCAGAACCCACAGGGCAGCTCACCACCATACTGGGGAGCTCACATTCTCTTCCGGCCTCCTTGGGCACCAGGCATGCACATGCTACACAGATGTACATTCAGGCCAAATAGCTATTAGTTAATTAATTAATTAATTAATTAATTAAAGTCTGATATGGGCAGGCATGGTGGTTCATGTCTGTAATCTCAGCAATCTGTCCCAGAGACAGAGGCAGGGGGACTGCCTCAAGTTCAAGGCCAGTCTAATCTATATAGTTAACTCTAGGCAAGCCTGGGCTACCAAGTAAAACCTTTAAAAAAAAATTTAAAAAAATACACCAGTCTAGCTGGGTAAAGTGAGTGGCCACAATCCTAGCTAAACTACCTATAAGACTAAGCTGTCAAAAAAAAAGTAAAACAACAACAACAAAAAAAAAAGAACAAAAAAAAAAAGACTAAGCTGTCATCACTGAGCATAGATGTCCAGTGCCAACCTGGAGAACAGGTTAGCTTAAGAGAAGCAAAAGACAAAACAAACCAACAAGATCTGCTCATTGGCTGTGTACTTCTGCCTTTTTATAATGACAGGATATTCACTGTTTCTAAAAAATGAAAGGATAAAATCATGCAGCATCTAGCTCTAAGTTTCTGTTTTCTAAGCCAGGTGGCACAGGATAGCCTCAAACTTGGAACAATCCTCCTGCCTCACCTTCCTGAGTACCATCAGACTTCCCCCACCTTAAGTCCCTCATGTGCTAAGTGCAGGATGATATGCAGTGATCAGGGGGTAGCAATGAGAAAGTCACAGCCACGCATCTCCAATGATAGGAGCAATGTCACCTTGAGCTCAGTCATACACGAAGAGCCTCTCGTGACATCTGTGAGCTGTGCTCTCACTAATATGGAAACCAAAATGATGAACTATGGTTACCACTGAGCCTGGAAGGCACGGTGGGGAGGAACAGGCAGAGGACCGGTCTTGGGCTCAAGGGTACAAATGGATGGGGGAAATATATGCTAACACTCTAGAGAACAGGCCTTAATTGAATGTTCTCAAGTAGCTGGTGGAGATGATTACAAAATAAACGCCTATGATGAAGGACCTGCTAATCACTCGGATTAATCATTGCACAGTGTGTGTGCGTGTGTGTGTGTGTGTGTGTGTGTGTGTGTGTGTGTGTGTGATCCATAGAGTGTCAATTAAAAATAAATCCTACTTACAGACCAAAAGCTCATAAAACATCTTTACCTAATGATGTAAAAACTTGCCGCTCCACAAAGAAGTTCACCTAGCAGCAGACGGAGAACTATAGTTTGATCAGGGACTTGTAGGTAGCATCGCCTACTGACCACCACTGATCAAACTACAAAGAGCAACTGATTTGGGGGTGCCCAACCCCAGTGCCCAACTAACTCCTGTACCTAAGGTTCAGGGAACATTCAGAAGAGGGGCAGAAAGACTGTAGAGCTAGAGGACCTGAAAGTCTTCCATCCGACTGTATCTCCTAGAAGTGACAGGGAAGCTACACCCACACCCCTGCAGCAATATGGGGAAGGGCAGTGGAGGATGAGACTTGTGAGGGGGGCAGCTGGGAGGACAGGAGGGAGGGGGCTGCTACTGGGATGTAAAGTGAACAAGGAAATTAATGAAAAAGAGAGAGAGAGAGAGAGAAATCACACCAGTACAATCATGTGACATGTGTCTTAGAGCTGAGTAAGATGCAGTGTGTCGTTATGGAGAGAAATAACAGCCGTGCAGACACATTGCCCCGGTAGAGCTTTTGCCCACAGGAAATGCTTTCTCCGGGTTCATCGTGCAGGCTCCCCCGTACCAACCTAGTGGATTCTCTCCTCAAGACAACTTGATACTCATGTCCTAGAAAGCACTGTGGCTCCCTCAGAGGAAGCCTGCCTCACTCTTCTGACTGAGACCTTACAAAGTGGACCTTTGGAAAGCTCTGGAGGCGACAGTCACACGGCCACTGTTAATCGGTTCTGAGGGCCACACTCAGCTACCCTCAAAGGACATGCAGGGCGAGAGAGCCTAGCAGCTCTACAGCTCTAACCTATGGTTACTTCTGACTGTGGCCTAAGACGGCCCTGCAAAGGACACTAGCTCCCTCGGGTCCTCAAAATAATTGGAAAAAAACAATCTTGTTTTTGTAAAAGTTCCAGAATGAAAGATAGAACTTGTGTGACCTTGAACTGTGTGCATTCTCAGATGTGACACACAAATTACAATCCATAAGTGAAAACACTAGCAAATTAAAGATTTCTACTCTCCAAATATGGAAGTAGTTAAAAAGTCAAGCCACAGATATAAGGAAAATGCCTGCAACTCAATATCTCTGTATGCATAACTCATTAGAGGTAATGCACCATACGCAGGGAGATGCTCAGTATCTCTGTATGCATAACTCATTAGAGGTAATGCATCATATGCAGGGAGATGCATGGCTCGCTTGCAGAATATAAAGCACTCACACAGAGATAAAAAGCAGTAACACAGAAAAACATAGACAAAAGACATGAATGAACACGTAGTCATGGCGTACATGCGGATGCTAAGTAAGGAGCCTCATAGAAAGGGAGTCAGAACTGTAAGTTATTAGGAAGGTGAAGATGAGGTGACACCACATTTCCCAGCCATTAGTACATCTCTGTGTGTGTCATATATACACATATGTACATATACATGTACATACACGCACACAATGACAGAGAAAACCCAGTGTTAGAGGGAAGCTCACATACATTACTAGCTAGAATGCCAATGAGAGTAGTTTGCAGCACACTTGGTTTCTTTTATTCAGTTAAATATTCATTTATCCTAATACCAAGCAACTCAGGAAGGCTACATGCCCATACTAAAATGTATGCATAAATGTTCACTTAATCCTAATTCAAAACAAGGAAAAGTCAAAACAACCTTAAAGATAGAACTACACACATGACTGTACCATGAGACATGTGTGATCTGGAACACAGCTCCCCAGGGACAGATAAACTCACACAGAAGGATGGGCGAGCCTTAAAACTCTGTGTAGGGCCCCCAATGGAGGAGCTAGAGAAAGTACCCAAGGAGCTGAAGGGGTCTACAACCCTATAGGTGGAACAACAATATGAACTAACCAGTACCCCCAGAGCTCGTGTCTCTAGCTGCATATGTAGCAGAAGATGGCCTAGTTGGCCATCATTGGGAAGAGAGGCCCCTTGGTCTTGCAAACTTTATATGCCCCAGTACAGGGGAATGCCAGGGCCAAGAAGTGGGAGTGGGTGGGTAGGGGAACAGGGTTGAGGGGGAGAGTATAGGGGATTTTTGGGATAGCATTTAAAATGTAAATGAAGAAAATATCTAATATGAAATTGAGCCGAGCATAGTGGCATATGCCTTTAATCCCACCACTTGGGTGGCAAAGGCAGGCAGATTTCTGAGTTCGAGGTCTACAAAGTGAGTTCCAGGACAGCCAGGGCTATTCAGAGAAACCCTGTCTTGAAAAAAAAAAAAAAGGAAAAAAAATTGAAAAAACAAAACAAAACCTCTGGTAAAGGGCTATGTAGATAGATCAACACTTAAAAGTACTGGCTGCTCTTCCAGGAACCCAAATTTGTTATACAGAACCTAAATGGCAGCTCAAAACTATCTCTAAGTCCAGCCCCAGAGGACTTCATCTTCACTACTGCACACCCCTGGTATGCAGACGTGCACACCAGCACAACACCCACAACCATAAAAATAATTTAAAAAATTACTCTGCTAAAGAAAAGAAGCCACATATTTTTATTCCATTCATTCCAAACTTAAGGATAGTGCATGACTGTAAAGACAAAAGTTTAGGCTAGAGTATATGAGGATGATTACAAACAGGTACAGGAGAGCATTCTGAAGGGAGACAGACGTATTCAACCTCGGCTATGCTGATGGCCATATGGGTGAAGACATGTATTGGGAATCACCCAACTGCCACTTGCTTGCGTTTGTTGTAGTTCATTGCTTTGGTAGGGTGAGTGCTAAGCGCGCACTCAACCACCAGGGTGTACCACCAGGAACGCCACTCCTTCTGTCAAAATTGATACTAACACTTTAGAGAAACGTGGGGACCAAGAATGAGCCTGAACCAACCATAAACAGGACCCCGTGACGCTGAAAAACTTCTGTTTGGCAAAGGACATCACCACCAAAGTGGCAGGCTACACAAATTCTTCCCTGAGAAGACTCAAGCAAAGCACAGGGGTGGGGGGAGGGGAAGTGGCATGCTTACTTAAGGATGCACACAAAGCCCCGACTGCCATCCCTGGCACAGCACACCTGTAACCTCAGCACTTAGGAGGCAGAGGCAGAAGGATCTGAAGTTCAAAGTCATCCCTGGCTACACAATAAACTTAAAAGCAGCCAGAGGTACAGGAGAGCCTGTTGTCTCCCCCATCCTGCTTCTCTCTCTCTAGACATAGAAAGTGTATATATAGACATATAGATATATTCATGTATATGAAGCCAAATCCTAAAAATATTTCCTTTACGTCATCTCCGGAGCTGGCTGCAGAGAGGATGCTGGAGGCGCACATCACCATTATCTCAGCAAATAATTGGTATGTGCACTCTTGTCTGAGAACTGCTTGGATAAGTCTGATACTCCCTGCTCTGTGCTACATAGCTATGCTAGAGACACCTTGGGAACAGACTGTTTGCCCTGTTATAAGCATTACCACTTACTTCTGCCTCTGTCAATCAATCATCACTACACTTGGGCAATAGGCAGTGATAACATTGGGAGAAAAATATTTTCTTTTCATAGTGAACTTCCTTCTCCGGCCTGAGTAGAAAAATTAGTCTGCCTAGAATGTTAGCTTTTGAATGTACTGACCTCATTTTTCAAGAGAGCAAGTGTGAAGATGGGAACCGTCCTGAAGATTCTCTTAACTGCCTGCTGCTTTACATATTCATATATGCAAATGTGCGAAGCCACTATCTGTGTTGGAGATATGTCCTCATTCTGCAGCCCAAGCTGTCCTAGAACTCACTCATCCTGTTTCAGCTCCCTGGCGCTGTAATTACAAGCATGTGTCACCACGTCCAGATGTGCATATCCTATTTAACAGCACTTATGTAGACAGATTAAACATCTCTAATTCAAAATCTATAAACTAAATCTAAGTTTTTTTGAGTGCTAATATGAAGCTGAAACTTTGAGTAGCCTCATGCCAAAGTCAGAATGCATGCACACTAAAAGTCTGGTATATAATTATTTCCATGGAGAGTCTATGAAGCCAAATGTATTTCACATTTAATCTTACTTTATATATATATATATATATATATATGCAAATATTCCTGAAGAAATCTGAAATTCTCTCTTTGTTGGGTTTTTGTCAACTTGACACAAGCTAACATTATCTGGGAAGAGAAGCCGCAACGAGAAAGTGCCTCCATCAAGACTGCCTTGAGGCAAGTCTGTACAGAGTTTCCTTCCTTAATGATTGACAGGGAAGGAACCAGCCCACAGAAGGGTGGGAGCCACCCATGGGCAGGTGGTCTTGAGTTGTATAAAATAGGCTAAGCAAGCCAGGAGGGGCAAGCCAGTCAGCAGCACTCCTCCATGGCCTTTGCTTCAGTTCCTGCTTCCAGGTTCCTGGCCTGACTTCCCTCAGTGATAGAGTGTGACCTGAGAGCTGTAAGCTGAAACACACACACAAACACAAATGCACGCGCGCGCGCGCACACACACACACACACTACCTACCTTCTTTTTTAATCGCAGCCAAAGAAACCTAGCTGAAACAAATTCTAAACAAATTCTGATCGCAACTACATTAGATAAGGGTTGCTCTGGCTGTTCTAAAACAGAAACCAAAGTGAACCAAGCTGGGTGTCTTGCGTCTGAGGTAGTAAAATGTACCATATATGAGTTCTATAAACTCTATAAACATGTATTAAAATTAGTTTACTAGTGTCTTACTGCCTCAGAAAGCCTATATCTCCAAATAAACTTTTGATATGTGTATGTGTGTGTGTTAGGGGAACACAGTAAAGGAACAGGGGCCCCAGCAGGAAGAGGGGGGCCTCTGAGAATACTTCCCAGAGAGCTATTAGAGGTCCTAGGTGTCACAAAGGAAGCACAGTGGCTGTGACAGCCCCTGGGAGTCAGTGTGCATCTCAGTTCTAAGGAACTTCTGTCCCTCCACGTTTCCCCAGCCAAGAGGTTTGCTAAGTTCCCAGGCGGACTCTCCTTTCAGTCTCTGCCTTCCCAGGAAAGCTTCTCACTAAATTGCCATCGCTTTTTGCTGTTAGTGTTGTTGTACAATGTGACCGCTCTGTAGTGTTGGTAGGTACGTCTCATATTTTTTGATAGTACTTAATCTTTAAGATTTAAACTCTTGAGGCTGCGGTGAAGATGCACTCCTCTAATCCCAGCACTGAGGGAGAGGTAGGTAGATCTATGTGAGCTCCAAAGCCAACCAGGACTACGTAGTGAGATCCTGTCTACAAAATCTATCAAATTAAACCTCTCTCTCCCTCTCTTCCCCACCCTGTGACACACTTTCATGTCATTGAAGCTGGCCTTGAACGCCCGACCCTCTTACTTCTTCTTGAATGCTGAGATACCAGGTGCGCGCTATCATGATCAATTTCCAGCTTTCCTTCTAAAAATGCCACACCCCTCCAAGCAGAGCTCAGAAACAACACACACAGCTGGAGTTCAGCCTGGAAGGGGAGCACCCCTCTCCCTGAGATCCCATGGGCCTGCAGTCCACTCCCCTTCTGACTATTTCTGTACTATCACCTTCTCCTGGGCTCCAGTCTCAATGGCTTTTTTCCTCCAACAGTGACATACACACGTATTTCTAGGGCCCAACACTGAAGTGGCAGGAACCCAAATCAAATTTTGGTTTGTTTTCTGCTATAGCCCCTTCTCATTACAAAGCACGCTGTCTGCCCACCGTGGTTGGCTCCTTACTTTGGTTGCTTTTTTTTTTCCTCAGGAACTTGACTCATCATTAAAGTCCCAAGCTTAGCCCATCAGTTACAACTGACAGTCTCTGAATCCCAACTGCCAAGGTCCTTCCCATGGTGCTCTTGGGCACCAAGCCAATCAGAGAGATCTACATGAAGTTACTGTCCCTGACTGTTCTGTGGCAGTTAGGTGTAGAGGAGAGATTTTTCTGGCAGAATCTAAAGTTTCTGGCCAATAAATGACAAGAAGGGAAATTTAGGTATAGGCTTTTTAGTTGTGGACGAAAGTCACATTGTGTAGTCAAGTTGGTAGAACACATTTCTCACGAGATTTGGTTGCACACTGGAGAGCTCTGCTGAAAGGTTCAGGGGAACTCTCATTGGTGGCTGTGCTGCTGGCTTGGCTTGGCCTGGAGTGACAGCATCCATCCTTTGAATGGACACACACTCCTGGCCATCCCCACCTCTCGAGCTGCTGAAAGTTCGAACAATAACCAGACTCTCTTGTTATTGTTGGATAACCTTTCCTGGGTGTCTGTGATAAAATTAAATGTGAAATAAAGTCTGTATTGTTCTGTTGGCTCTTTTGAGATTCTTGGTATCTCATTTGAGGGAGCCTTTGTTCCCTCACGGTAAAAAAAAAAAAAAAAAAAAAAAAACAGAAACCCACATATTACCAGGCCTTTTTCCTAGCTGTCACAACACCAGCAGTGTGAGAGTCACTCTGCGTAGGAGATGATGTTTATAAAGATCACTTCCTTTTAAAGTGGGGTGCATAATTATTGTTTTAGGGGGCAGTTAATGAGTGGAACTTGTAGAAGATTAAACACATTAGGTTTGGGAGGACCAGTGGGGTGAAAGCAAGCCACCATCATTGCCGTGTGGATAGTGAGGCTGAGTGCTAAGTGTGTCTCAGGAGTCTCTTCCCAACCCCACCCACCATGGGCATAACAATGTCTCACATGCCCTGCAAGCCACCCAGCCCTGAAAGCCATTCCCAGAAAGCACCCAAGTCTCTATGCATCAGTGTAGATTCAACATACCACCACTGAGAACAAAGGGACAGTGCTGGCATAGTGATAAGAAAGCCCTAAAAGCATCAGAAATGACCAGTCCTCCTTGGATACCAGGAAAGAGACAGCCAGTCTCCCAGCCCTCAGGGAACTCCGCCTCAGGGCAAAGCTAGGAGCACATACCCTTAAACTGAAAAGGCCAGGGGATGTATCAAAAAGGAGGTGTGAGCAAAGGATTATGGGAACCAGAGCTAATGGATGGCTGCAAAGAAGAAGGGATAATTGAATGGGGCTCTGAAGGAGGAAGAGGAGTCCCACTGTTAGACGGATGCTTCAGAGGAGAAAACAAGCAGAGCATCATGGGAATGGTGAGACGAAGTCCATAAAGCAGTTTCGACTTGCCGTGTGCCGTGGCAGGTCCTGGTCATGCTTCCAGGCACAGCGTGAGTCATAGAGAGAATGCACATACAGCACACTCGTCCCTCCCTGTTTGAGCTTGAAAATCGAGTTTGCACTGCACAAAAAGCTGCCCAACACCCCCACGTCAGTGCCCACAGTTTTTACTCAAAGCAGGTAAAACTCGACTTTGGAAAAATTCGAGTGCTAAAGTTGATGGGTGTGGTGTAAAGCTGGGACATGCTTTCCCCTTCAAAGCTGATACCAACCAGGTTTCCTCAGCCCATTCAGTACTACACAGTGACGCTACTAGGATATATTAGACTCGGCTTCTCCACCAGGAAGCCCCCTAGTAAGGGATGAAAATGCACTGACTGGAGCTGAAGATGTGGTAGAACGCTTGCTACACAGCGTGGGGATCGGAGTTCCAATCCCCGGCATCCATATAAATGCTGGTAGAGTTGGCTTCCCTGTAATCCCAGTGCTGGGCAGGTAGAGGGAGGGAGAGTTAACTAGGCTAGACCAATGGGCAAGCTCTAGATGAAAGCGAGAAACCTTTCCTCCATGTATAAAGTAGAGAGAAATCAAAGGATACATCTGGTGTGAACCTCTGGCTTCACACACCTGTGGGCCCCTACATATGTGAGCATGCATGCACTCAGGAATGAGTGCATACCATACACATGTGCACTCGGGAAAAGGAATAATGTTGAAAGCCGCATCCTGATATGGGGATCCCAAAGACTGGAACTGGGTGGTGACAGTGATCTCTGAGGACAACACAAACATAGCCTCTGCTTTGTCCTGACTTCCTCCGTGCTATTCTGCACCCCCCTGCACAGCTCGAGGCTGGAGAGCACCGTCGCTGCACCAGAAAGTGGGCTTCACTTCTCATAAGATGCATTTGATTCTTTTCGCCGTAATGTTGGTCATTTTCTGATGTGTCCGATGGAAGTCTGGTTATGCTGATCATTTCAACTCTGTCCCCAAAAAGATGTCTTGCCATTTCCTCTTATCATAGAAAAAGAAAGAAAAAAAAAAAAGGAAAACTTGCATTTCTGTAATACATGAACAAAATGTTTCGTGAAGTGGTTTTGTTTGTTTGTTTGTTTGTTTTATCATGCAACCACTTTGGAAACACTCGAGTTTTGACATAAAAGCAGAGTTTCGTTGAAGCTGATTTAAAGGACTAAAAATTAGTTCTTCAAAATCTACAAAAGCTAACTTATATATGAGGAGAGAGAATATAAAATTATGGAGCACGGCATGGTAGTACAGGCCTTTAATCCCATCACCTGGGGAGCGGGGGCGGTGTGGAAGGCAGAGGCAAGCCCATATCTGTGAGCTTGAGGTCAGCTGCATTATGTAGGAAGTTGCAGACTGGCCAGACTGTAGTCAGACTGTTCAAGAAGACAACTTATAGGGGCTGGAGGAGAGAGGGCTTAGTGCTAAGAGCACTGGCTGCTCTCGCAGTGGACCCAGGTTCAATTTGCAGCACCCCCATGGTGGCTCACAAACATCTGTAACTCTAGTTCCAGGGAATCTGATGCCCTCTTCTGATCTCCATGGGCACCAGGGGCATATGTGGGGTACATAAATACATATGCCAAAACACTCGTGTACACAAAAATAAATCATTTTAAAAGTAAAATATATGCTACATCTACATAAGACATACACTTCCCAGGCATGAACGTCACTCTACCCACAATGCATTTTTAGCCCATTGTTAAGTCCCATGAGAAGGTATCATGGGTAGGGTGTTAATATATATAATTATAATATATATAACATACATAATATTTACACTTGAATGTGTACTGAAGTAGAATTAAGGGGCTGCTTTTCCTTTTGCTTTTCTGAGTTCAAAATATTTTGTTGCATGTGTTTGCACCTGTGGATGTTAGTGTGACATCTTCCAGTGAAGTCCCACAGACACACCACACCCCCCAGACGTTACAGGTATTGCCAGTATTCTTGGTTGTCCTCCAGAACTTGATGGACTTATTGCTGAAGACACCACATACTCATAGAACACTGGAGAACTCAAGTCTAGTACTGTCCAGGCTTCCTAGACCCCCATAGCTTCTCAGCTGGCTAGCTTTCAAGGTTATGACAGGTGCTACATGCTACCAGAAAAGTAAACACCAGCCATTCCCAGCAGTGAACCCCGAAAGCTACAGTGATGGCTGGCCTTGAAAGACCTGCCCACTGGTATAGTCGTAGCGGGGACATCACGGGTATAATCAATCACTTTCTGATGGGACTTTAGATCTGCTCCACAAGATAAAACCCATATGTGGTACTATTATCAGACTAAGAACCTACGGCTAGACAAGTCATAGGCCTGGAGCAGAACCTACTACCATTGTGCTACTAAATAGACATAGTACTAAACGCTCCAATTCTCATCTGAGAAGTTTTTGTTGGAAGCAGATGGTGATTAACACAAGAGCTACAACCGGCCAAGATACAGAGCACTCAGCCCTAAATAGGCCATGTTTGCAATACCTTGGAATACCCTCCCAAGACTCAGGGTCATTGAGGAAGAGGGCACAGGAGTGTAAGAGCCAGAGGGCAGCTGTATGTATGAACTCACAGATTGAGATAGCCTGCACAAACCCTGTACAAGCCCAAGCCAGACCAAATCCCAACATGGAGAGGGGAATTGAGCATACCACCCTACCACTCGCCACAGAGCCAAAGGCTAGCTTCTGGGGAAGGGGATAGCCCCAGCTAAGTCTCCAGTGGAAGACTACGCATCCAAGAACATAGGGCAGCACAAATTGATATTGAAGGGCTTTGGAAAATGGAGGCAGGCCATAGTGGTACATGTAGATTTTCAATGCCAGCACTCAAGATATAAAAGCAGACAGGTTTCTGGGAGTTCAAGGCCAGCTTGGTCTATATAACAAGTCTGGGCTAGCCAGAACTACATAGTAAGCTCTTGACTCAAAACAAACAAACAAACAAACAACAATGAAAATCTCAACTTGGGTGAAGCAGTGGTTTCGGGAAGAGTTGGAGGAGGGCACAGGTGCAGACAAGCAAACGCATTGCACAAAAAGAAGTAATAAAACATTAATTTGTAAAAATAAAATGTTTAATGGATCCATATTCTCTTTGTTGTTGTTGGGTTTGGTTTGGTTTGGTTGTTTGGGTTGGTTTGTCTTTCCAGACAGGATTTCTCTGTGTAGCCCCCTGGATGTCCTGAAATTCACTCTGGAGACCCAAACTTAAAAGATCAGCCTGTCCTTGCCTCCTGAGTGCCGGAAATAGAGGACAGTATTCATGCTTTAAAAAATAAAAAGGAGAATATGACATTGTCAGTGCCCTGAACTCAGAAGCTTATAGGCTCCTCTTGGGTGCAAGCACTAGTGATCCCAGCACTGAAGAAAACCAATCCTCAAAGAACTCGAGGTCTTCCATTCTTAGTCAAATTTTTCGTTCTATGTATTGTCAGAAAGACACATTTCACACAGTTTTGCTCCTGAGCAGAATCCAAATACTTTCTAAACAATTAATAAAAGTCCATTGGTCCCCACCCGACCCTGATCACATAACCCATGGGGAAGCTGGACTCCCAGTCATAATGGGAACACAGATTTCTCTGCAGTGAGACCAGAAGTTGTAATGTAAGTCCTTAGCTTGGGGAAGATCAGATTACAGGAAGTATGACAGAGTGAGATCAGAAGGGGAGGTGCCCATTCAATAGACAGGAGCTGGAGATACCCAGCCCCACTGTCCAGTTACGTGGAAAGTTCCCTTGGTAGGAGCTGGAGGTGTGGCTGCATTGGTAGAGTTTTTGACTAACATGCAAGAAGCCCAAGTTCCATGTGCAACACCTCCTAAAACAGGTGTGGTGCTGCAAATCTGTAACCCTAACACTTGAGAGATGCAAACAGGAGAATCAGGAGTTCCAGGTCAACCAGCAATGAGTTAGAGGTCAGTCTCGGTTACACTCCGTCTTAAGAAAGATTGGGGATCAGGCAGGTGGATGCGCCAGGAGCTGGGCTTTATTCACAAAGTAACCAGGACTCTCTCCCGCTAGTGTTTCAGGCTGCTACCTAGACCTCCAGCAATGTACTCAAAGCTAGAAAGGGAGCCAGGATCTGAACATACACCCACATCACGGCCATTTGCAAACAGGTGTCCAGACAATAGGCCATTTCCTGTCTCATCTTAGGGCAGCACAGCAGAAATGACTTGAGTGGGAAGGGACACTTTGTTGCTTTCTCATCACCCGTTCTTCCTGCACCATGTGGGTTACCATAGCACACATCTGTAACTGTAGAGTTCCACGGAATCTGCCCCTCCTCAGGGAGTAGGGTAAAGAACGAGTGACGCAGCCTGGCACACTAAGGTATATCTTTGATCTCAGTGCTCAGGAGGTGATGCCACCTTGCCTCAAAAAAACCTAACACTTGGTTTACTGGTCACTCCAGTGATCAAGTTCTCGTTCTCTCTCTCTCTCTCTCTCTCTCTCTCTCTCTCTCTCTCTCTCTCTCTCTCTCTCTCTCTCTCCTTCCCTCCCCCACCCTCTGTGTGTGTCTGGGTGTGTGTGTGTGTCTGTGTGTGTCTGTGTGTTCACAAGAGAGTATATGTGAAAGCCAGAAGACAATCTTGCCTGTCATTTATCAGATGGCAGACCCTTGTTTGTTTGTTTGTTTGTTTGTTTGTTGAATGTGTATGTATGGGTGCCAGAGTGTATGTATGTATACTGTATGTCTGAGAAAGCCTGCAGAGGTCGGAAGAGGGCTTTGGATCCCCTGGAACTACAATTATAGGCTCTTATGAACTCCCTTGTGGTTGCTAGGAACCAAGCACAGGTCCTCTTCAAGAGCAGTAAGTGCTCTTAACCACTGAGCCATCTCTCCAGGCCAGGTCACCTTGTTTTTTGGTTTTTGTGTTTTGGTGGGTTTTTGTTGTTGTTGTTGTTGTTGTTTGGTTGGTTTGGTTTGGTTTTTTTGTGGCAAAGTCTTACTTATCCAGAGTCCCCCAAGTAGGCTGGTCTGGATGGCCAGTGAATCCCAGGGTTCTGCCTGGATCTACCTTCTCAGTGCTGGGATTAGGGCCATGTGTCTCTACTTCCTGCTTTCACGTGGCTTCTGGCAATTAAACTTGCGTCCTCGTGCTTGCAAGGCTAAACTATCCCTCCAGTTTACCTCCCAAACTCTCCATCTCCTGTCCCCGTACTCTCTTCCCACTGTGCCCTTTGATGCTCTGCCATGCTCCCTCAGTTTACCTCCCAAACCCTCCATCTCCCGTCCCCGTCCCCGTCCCCGTCCTCTCTTCCGACTGTGCCCTCTGAGGCTCTGCTATGCTTTGGGCTACCCATCCTCACAGGATCCTGGTCCTGGGCAGGGGACAGTTAGCTGCTCTCTCTCTCTCTCTCTCTCTCTCTCTCTCTCTCTCTCTCTCTCTCTCTCTCTCTCTCTCTCGTTTCCTCGTCTGCAGAGTAGATAATCCTAGGATAAGCTCCCCAGAGTTTATTAAGGATTAAATGTGACTTTGCCTACAGATTGTGCTGCTATCTGCCAGTGACTTGGACTACCCTTACGGTCTTTGTCTTCTTTTCTGTATCTGCCTCGTCCCTTTCTGAGTTTCCCTGTTTATTCCCTTCCTTTCCTCTTATCACTTTCATAGCGTGGATCTTTCCAGGAAGCTGGATAGGCACCGGTGCTCCTCCTATAGTAGGGAAATTCCACGTAGGGATCACTGTAAGATGACCTAATGGCCTCGCCCTAGGCCACCTGCACTGGAGCCCCTGCTGGGGGATTGTTACTCCAAGAGCTGGTGCGCTGCCTCCTAGGACCGGCCAGTAAAGTCTAATCACCGCAGTGCCACCTGGGCCTGGCAGCTGTGGTGCAGGTGTGCCCAGGGCCTTCACGTGTGCTCTAACTAAGCCTTGGCGGGGAGAGACAGCCAGGGTCTGGGAAAACAATCACCAATCCTTTTAAGCCAAAGCCATCAGCCTTTATCACCAACTCAGCCTAACATCTCAAACTGCAGACTCCTTAAGTATGACTCTCTTTAGAGCAGAGGACTGAAGCCTTCCATTGCTGTGGCATGCCGTTGTGACCACAGACACCAAGATTGACTAAAATGTGTTTTGTCTGAAAAGGCCTGGCCTGGAAACGGAGGTCAGACATATTCCCTGCAAAGGAAGCTGTCGTACTCACCTCAACACGTGTTCATGACAGGCATACAATACAAAACAGTGTGATTTATCAGTGTATCAATTAAAAAGAAAAGTTTTAGTGCCAGACTTGGTAGCATAAGCCTTTAATCCAGCACTCAGGGGGGAGAGGGAGATGATCTCTGTGAGTTCAAGGACACCCTGGTCCACAGAGTGAGTTTCAGGACAGTCAGGGCTGTGCAGAGAAACCCTGTCTGAAAACAACAGAGGGGGAAACAATCCCAGCCATGATGTTACAGGCCTGTAATCACCTACTTGGGGTAGGGAAAGGAGATTAAGAGATTAAGCCATCCTCAGCAGCTGCTCAGGGTTCGAGACCACTCTGATTGATACATACACACACACACACACACGCATACATACATACATACATACATACATATATACGTATGTATCAAAGCTAACACCTTTGGTAGTCTGACCCAGTAATTCTGCCAGAAATGCTGACTCTAGTGGTCAGAGCTTGATACTCTCACTGCCAACATGTGGGAGGCCTGGGTTCGATCCCTGGTCAGGGAAGGCTTGACACATACCTTTAATCTCAGGACTCTGGGAAGTAGAGGCAAGTGGGTTTCTACAGTTCCAGGCAAGCCAGGGCTATGTAGTAAGACGTCATCTCAGAAAGAAAGAAGAAAGAAATGTCTTCTAATCGCATTCATACTTGGGTACAGGTGCTGGGGTGGGCAGAGGATAGAGAAAAAGGCGAAGACAACCGCAAAGTCTGTCAATAAAGGGATGGATGAATGAATTATGCTAATTCCACTCACAGACTGTTATTTAACTACTTTAAATGCATGGAAATGGGACCTGGGGTGTAGCTCACTGGCAGAGTGCCTGCCTAACACACTTAGGCATTGGACTCAATGTCTGGAAATACATTCACATTTATATTTGTAACTTCCAAAACTGTGTGTATGTGAGACAGAGAAGGGAACTCGGCTCGAGGAGGACCTGCCCTCACACCCAGGCTTCAGGGTTCTGTATCCAACACAACAGAGGGAAAGGACCAGGAAGCCCTAAGAAAAGCTATTCCAAAGGATACACACCAGGAAAAGTGGTGCACACCTTTAATCTCCATACTTGGGAGGCAGAGGCCAGAAGATCTCCGTGGATTTAAAGCAATCCAGTCTAGATAGAGAGTTGCAGACCAGCCAGAACTACACAGTGAGACCCTGTCTCAAAAACAGAAAGTGAGGTGGGGGACAGGCTGGAAAGACAGACAGCTCAGCAGTTAAGAGCACCTGCTTCAGCTCCCAGAATCCACAACTCGTAACTGCAGGTCTAGAACTCTGATGCTATCTATCATCTGACCTCTGAAAATATCAGGTACACAGTTGGTGCATAGATATGTATGTAGACAAAATACTTATACATGTAATGATAAATCTTTTAAAAAATTGTTAAGAAGGGGCTAGAGAGATGGTTCAGTGGTTAAGAGCATTGACTACTCTTCCAGAGGTCCTGAGTTCAAATCCCAGCAACCACATGGTGACTCACAACCATCTGTAATGGGATTTGATGCCCTCTTCTGGAGTGTCTGAAGACAGCTACGATGTACTTACATATAATAAATAAATCTTTATAAAAAAAATTGTTAAGAAAAAAATTACATGGCAAACTGGTGATGAAGGCTTCGTTTGACACTTACACAATAAAACACTTGTAAATCACCTATTATAATAATAGATTATTATTAAACATTATACTAAATTATATTAAATTATCTCATATAATAATAATCAAAGAGGATGCAAACAATTTAAATTGTGTTAGAAGCAAGTGTTTTAGAAATAAAGGAAAAAAAATATAAGAAACTAACTAAGAAAACTAATCAGGGGGCTGAAAAGATGGCTCAGCAGTTAAGAACACTGGCTGCTCCCAAAGGACCCCGGTTCAATTCCCAGCACCCATGTGACAGCTCACAGCTGTCTGTAAGATCAGTTCCAGACATACAGGCAAAACACGAATGCACACAAAATAAAAACAAATACATTTAATAAGAAGAAAGAAAGAAGACATCAGTTCCAATCCACCATTACCCTGTATGTAATGTTATGTATATATGAATATATGTTATGTATATATGAATATGTGTGTGTGCTTTGTACTTGTGTATGTCAATATATCTATTAAATGTGCATTTGTGTTATATGTGTGTATACATGTATACTTGTGCTTGTGTTACTATGCATGGCTGTGTCTGTGTTTGTAGATGTACATTTGTGTGTGCATCTGTATTTGTATGTGTATACACTTTGTGCTTGTGTATGTCTGTAAATCTATAATATGTGTGTTTGTGTTACATGTGTGTATATGCTTATGTATATATGTGTGTGGTTGTGTCACATTTATAGGTGTATATTTCTGTGTGTTTCTATGTATATGTGTGTGTACATTGTACTTATATATGTCTATAAATCTATTATATGTACATTTGTGTTATATGTGTGTATGCTTATGTACACATGTGTGGTGGTCTGGTTTGCAGGTGTGTTTTTCTGTGTGTGTGTGTGTGTATGTGTGTGTGTGTGTCTGTGTGTCTGTGTTTTAAATGCTGCCTTCCTTGGTTGTATTTACATTCCCATTTTATTCATTCTTATCTCAAAATAAATTCCTTTGTTAATATGTCTTTAAGAATTACAAAACTGCCTTACTGGAAAGTCAGTCACCTGGTGGATCTACTTTGTTAACCAGTGTGCTGAACAAACGCTTTTGAGAGGAATGAGGCCAGCAGACGAGAATTCAGCCTAGGTGAGAATGAGACGGTTAACCGCACTCTTGGTCCTTACTTAGCCTCCCTCCTTGTTTCAGGGCATTCAGGGGAAGACAGGCTGCAGATCGCGCCCCTCTTATTGTTCCTTGTGCTCCTGCCTGCCTGCCCTGCAGCCCACTTCTCCCTGCAGGGCTCAGGGCTGGCCCTGGGGCTGGTGTCTGTTGGCTGCATGTTGTGTCACGTTCAGGACCCTCAGGAAGCTTTGAGGTATCCTGACTTTCAGACAGACAAGCCACCAAAGTAAACACCTCGGGAGACACAGCAGGCCACACACCTACAAGACTCTGACATTTCAACCATTAGCACATGTCAGAGTGGTTTAAGATTGATTAAAATGATTAGGCCCTTGCGCTTAGAAGCCTTGCTCCTCATCCCTGAGTGAGGCTTTTCTGTTTCCATTTCCAGAAAAACACCAACAGTCAGCAAGCTTTGGTAATACTGCAAAATCTGGGCCACAAAACTGTCACAGCCTCCTCTGTGGAGCACCCAGCCACCTCAGAGATGATGTGACAAAGAGGGGGATTTTCCAGGTGGAAAACGGCAGTAAAACCCCTCAAGCACAGGTGCAGAAAACTCTCTTGGGGCCGAGGTATCGCTCGGTGTGCATGCTTCTTTAATGGATGCTCCACGGTGCTTGCATCTCTCCCATCAGTTCTGAGCGTCCTAATGGAAGGTTGAGCCCAAACTTCAGGAAGAGGTGATAACACACAAAGCTGGCAATTGTCTAGATAGACCAGGTTTTGAAATCTGAGTAACAGCAAATAGGTCCTCACCCAGACTTCTATAAACAGCCCCAATTAAGCTGCCTGGGTCTCACACACACACACACACACACACACGCAGAAGGCTGTTTTGGGCAGAGGACAGGGATGAGCAGGAGGGCAGGGGACACGGCAGGATGATGGACAGAGTATGATCAAAATACATGATGCCAAGTGTCATAAGGAACCCACTATTATGTATAGTCAATATATGCTAATAAAAATAGTTAAGACATCCAAACCACAGCGTTCTCTTCATGCTAGACCTGCTTTGGAACGTGGGTCCTGACCTAGGTTTTTTAGTGTGAGTTTATTGGTTAGCTGTATCATGTATGAAGTAAACAAGGACACAAATTAGGATGTAATCTTCTTTCTGCCTCTTGGGGAATCAGGGTCCTTCTTAGTATGGAGCTAAGAAGGTGTTTGGCCCTGCACCCCAAACAGAAGGCAGCATGGAGGGCTAGCTCTCAGTATGTAACAGTCAGAGAAGAAGACATCGTACTGTGCTACACATACAGTGACGTGACTAGACTTAACTGCAGTCTATTGTGCTTTTCGAAATGTTCTCATCATAAAAGAAATGAGAAGGTTTTGGGGTAGTAAACACACTGATTCTTTTGAAGGTGCTATGCACGGTGTATAAAACAGCACTGGGCTGAGGGTATAGCTCAGTGGCAGTGTGTGCTCAGTACACCCTGGGTTCAGTCTTCCGCACCAAAGACAAAATACAACAAATAACAAAGGAAAATTAACCTCATGTTGTACCCATGTGCACGTGCAATTACTTTATTGCAATAAAACTTGGAATATAGGGCCGATGAGGCAGCTCAGCAGCTAAGAGCACTTGCTACGTTTGCAGAGGATTGAGTTCGGTTCCCAGCACCCATGCTCTTCAACCTACAACAACCTGTAATTCCAGCTCCAGGAGATCCAACGCCCTCTTCTGGCCTCTGTGGGCACTGCACTCATGTGCACATACCCCACACAGAAATGTTAATAAAAATAAATCTTCAAACAAACAAAATGAAATTGAGAAAGTTTAGAAAATGTTCCTCGATAGCACTTGACTGAATTCAGGATACCTTGTACCAGGTTCTTTTTCTTTTCTTTTTTTTTTTTTTTTTTTTTTGACAAACATCATGACAAATGTCAGTTCCCCTACTGAACCTGATCTTCAGGGTGCAGGTGAGGATTAGCTGTTAACATGAACAGGCCACTTGGAATTCCAGTTTGCTCTCTGACTTAACCGGATTCGAGTCCACTCCAACTACGTACCCAGCTCCTCAGGTCTTCATTCTTCCCATCAAATTCCCTGTGCCACTGAGATGGTCCATGCTGGACCATTGGAAAAAGCATAGTGTTTCAGGATGTACCTCAGCCAGCTTGGTTCTCCAAGACGCTTTTAATTCTTAAGTGGTTTTTACGTTCAATATTGGGTAGTGACTCCCTTTTTCTTTCTTTGGTTAATAGGTTTTTCTTTTCTTTTCTTTTCTTCGGAGAAAACAGATTTAAAAGTTGATTTATTTTGAATTACGGGGGCAGGGTGCGGTCAGCAAGTATGGGTTTGAGAACAGGAGTGCAGGAGCTGGAGCAGACCAGAACAACATTCAGAGCTTCTGGGACTAGAATTGCAGGTGGTAGTGAGACACCAGACACCGGTGCTCAGAACTAACTTGGTTCCTCTACAAGAGCAGTATACACTCTTAATAGCCTAGCAACAGAAACCAGGGCTTGGACTCCCCTCTTTCTGTGCCCCTAAACAAATCCAGTGTGCATTCTTTGTCTCTCCCTCCCTCCCATGGGCTAGGCTCCCGTTCTCTCTCTGTTTCTGTCTGTGTTCACAACACCTGTCTCTCCAGGAAGCACATATCCCATTTCTTCTGCTCCAGGAGTAGATATTTATATTATTTCCTGAAGGGTAAGAGAAAGCTATCAGAACTTGGCAACATATAAAGTAAATACCCACTAATTGCAATGCATTCATTTAAGTCAGCCTTTATCCCCCATTCACATTGTAGTCCATGTCTCTCTTTGAAGTCCTGTTGAATTTGTCCAAAATTACCTCGCCCGAGGCAGGCAGCTGTTTGGAACATTTGTTCTGAATGATCCCCAAAGCAGTAAATCTCAGCACTGGTACTGGCTCACACACCACAAAAAGGAAATGTCCTGGGCAGGGCAAGGATCCAGGCTTAGATCCCCACAGTAGGAAGAGAAAAGAGAGAGATACACACACAGCTCTCAGGGTGTGATGCTTTGCATACCCGTGACGATGTTATAAACCACAGCCTGCACTTAACTCACACACATAACCTGCAGCCAGCTGTGAGTCTAGGATCCCTGCCTCCTCTCTCTCCACGCAGCACCTATCCACGCAGCAAGCATCTCTCATATAAAAGTAGTTTTACGAGATAATGTTATCATTTATTTGCTTTCAACAAAAGTTGCTTGGGGGGGCGGGGGGTGCAGGCTGGAGAGATGGCTCAGCAGTTAAGAGCACTGACTACTCTTCCCAGAGGTCCTGAGTTCAATTCCCAGCAACCACATGGTGGCTCACAACCATCTGTAAAGGGATCCCATGTCCTCTTCTGTGTAGTGCAACAGTGTACTCACATGCATAAAATAAATAAATAGATCTACTTTTTAAAAAAATAGCTTATGTCCTTCAGCATTTTCATCTCACCCCAGAACTTTATTTTATCTAGATGAAGAAGCATGCCTTACTGGCACCAGGCACTGTGCCTGTCTTGATGTGTATTGTTCTTGTAGGTGATGCAGGGATGCTCTGACACT
Organism: Mus caroli; assembly: GCF_978045245.1. Lineage (NCBI taxonomy): Eukaryota > Metazoa > Chordata > Mammalia > Rodentia > Muridae > Mus > Mus caroli. Next base: position 127,327,129 of record NW_028227258.1, read on the forward strand.
TCCAAAGCTTTGCACCCAGGGCAGGGGATCCTTCTTCCCCATTTAAAAGAAATGAGTGCCTTCTAAGTATTTTCTGCCTATGTCCAGGCTCTGCTTTTGTGAACTTAGAACAAACTCTGCAGCAGCAAAGGGAGAGAGCTGAACTGAAGTCAGTGACTCACTAACTCACTGCCCTTAACATGAGCAGCTTGAGCCCAACCATGAAGGAAGAATATTTTACTTTACAGAGCTTCCTGGGAGACACCACAGGCACATGGAATGGGTCAGGAGACTGGCCTGCAGTCACAATGATAGCTCATCTTCAGGCAGTTGCAGATGAAGCAGTCAGAGCAAGAATTGCATACTGTCAGGGTCATGCTGGAGGAGTTGAGCATGCCCCATCATAACGAGGGGCATGCCAAGCATGGCGGCCCATGCCTGGAATTCCAACTCTTCCCAGGACTCTGGAAACCAAGTCAGGAGGATCAGGAGTTTGAGGGCAGCTTAGCGGGGTTGGAGGAGGGACAGCTAGCAAGCAGATGATTTCATAGTCTCAGGACAGCTCAGTGATTACAGCAGTAACAGTGGTGTTGGTTTTCTCTCTCTGTGCTTATTACATGACTACATGTGAAAACTGAAAATTTCAGATAATTAGATAGATTGATATGAAAAATATGCAAGGTTAAGAAAAGTTGTATAATCCTGAATCTGAAATAGCAGAATTGGCAGGAACTCATGTTCTTTATTCATGCATTCACATAGAAAGGGGGGGGGCAGAGGTGCGTGGTCTTGTAAGCCTTTAATCCCAGCCCTTGGAAGGCAGAGGCAGGCAATTTAAGGCCAGCCTGGTCTGCAGGTCTGCATAGTTAGACTCTGTCTCAAGAGAGAATTTAAAAAAGAGAGAGAGAAAGGAAAAGAATAAACGAACCCTGGGAAGTCTACCAAAGGAGAGTCACCCCTGGTGGCCAGACACCAGCTCTATGCTGTGTGCCAGTGATCTCTGAGAAGCCTTTCTGGAGAAATGTCCAGCTTCAGGTCTGGAATAGGAAATGTACACGTTGGCTCCGTGGGAGGAAGGAAGAAGCTGCCCCTGGCAGAGGGATGGATTAGCATGGGTAGAAATACCCAGAGCTGTCCGACCACGGCTCTACCAGTGCATCAGGGCTAATGACATCAGAAGCTGACATCGGCGTCTCTGTATCTCTGTAATGCCCATTGACTGATATGCTCATTTGATAATGAGTAATATTCTACTTCAAGGTTTCCACTACCACCCTACTTTTGCATGCTTTTATTACTGCAATTATTTCTGTGTGTGTGTGTGTGTGTGTGTGTGTGTGTGTGTGCATGTGAGCATGACACATCGTGGCTGTGGAAGTCTGAGGTCATCTTTCAGAAGTCAGTTCTTTCTTTTCATCCTGTGGGTCCCAGGGATTGAACTCAGGTCTCTAGGCTTCACATAGTAATCTCCTTTACCCCCAGAGCTGCCACACTGGTCCCTTTTACGTGCTTTTAAAAGCTTATTTATATTTTAGGGTCACATTACACAGGGTTGAGGGTGTGGCTCAGTGAGAGGAGGTGTGACCATCATGCCTAAGACCCTAGGTTTAATCCTCAGCCCACCCCACACGTACTTACGCCCAAATATTTACATGTGATCAACATAAGTCAGAATATGCTAAAAAGTAAAAAGAAAATGCTTTGCACTTACACATCCATAAGCCAAAATGACTATCCCCAGCTCTCAAAAGTTATAACAATGTCACCACATTCTTATAAGCAGCTTTTGAAATTATGTGTACCCAAGTACATACATGTGTTTAGAGTCATCATTTCTTTAAACACACACACAGGAATCCTAAAGCAATTATTCTGCCACCGTTTTTCTTTAAAGGTGCTCCTTGAGGTTTTCTATTCTGCCACCCTCAGGAGCAGTGTGGTGCACTTAGAGGCACTAAGTCCCTGTTGCCTGCTGTCCAGGTCTACTTAGCTGGCTATACCACAGTGCGTGTCTGTCCCAGTTTTATACTATTTGTCTGTCTGATTCCAGGAGTACCTTTGCAAACATCTGTAACTTCTCTTCCTCTTGAACTTCACGTACATGTGTAACTGACCTGACTGTGAATTCTTCCTTTTGAGCCCAGAGCCCAGAACAAGATCCCTTAAACCATGTGCTGTAAGTTCTAGAAGATAAAGCATGCTTCCAAGACAGTGTGTGTTTAGCCCTCATCCTGAAAGATTCCTATTTTTGAAAAGCTCAGGTCTGATTTCAGTGCTAGGCAGTTCTACAGATTCACGTTTGAGAGCTGAGAACGGATGCCAATCATTTGTCATGGTTGCTACAGCAAGGGGGGGTCGGGGAAACACGGGTGTGGCACTTAGCACTCCATAAATCAGAAGAGATGTGTCTTCATAGGTGATGCCACCAACGTGGAGGAGAGCTGAAGCCAGAGGCAGCCCTGACTCATGAAAACGATTCTCTGAGGGTTCAGGTTGGTTTTGTCTTGTAACATCAGATTTTTGTCAGACTGAACAGCCCAACTGGTCTGCTACTGCCCTTTAAATATCAGTCGTTAGGAAAGCTAGAAAACTTGGGCACAGCTCTGAAAACCAACAGCATCACACTAATTCGTTTTTAATCTATGTTTGTTTGTGCCTCCCTTAAGACAGTTTCTGTGAATAGCACTTAGAAAGCAGCATTCTTTGGCTCTACTGAGAACGTCTAGCCCAACAATCCCAGACACTAAGGTAATTTCTTCTGAAGTCACTGTCTTACATGGTGACAGTTGGTCCTGGCTTCACCTGCCACCCGTTGTTGCATTTAAGATAGCAAAAACCAGATTGATCTATTAAAAGAAGAAGAAGAAAGAAAGAAAGAAAACATGCTTGTCTATGTTAAACAGTGAAATCTTATGCTGGGAAAAGTCCCTATTTTAATAAGCCTTAAACAACAACAAAAAATTCTACCTTAGGTGCTAATTAGAATCTAGATTCAGGTGTGAACCTCTTTGACTGAAAGTGCGTGTTGAGTAACTGCAGGAAATGGGCCAATTTGAGGTACAGCAGCAATTACTGAATTAGTAGAAAAGTTCAAGTCAGGCTTCAGGTATCAGATCATTACAGAGCCTTCTGGGTACAGCTAATCCCACAGCCACTGGGCTCCCAGCACCTGTGCGTGCCTGTGTGCTGGAGCCCCAGGAAGGGAGGGAGCTGCTTCCCCCTCAAGGAAACAACTCACTCACCAGGGAGTGCAGAAGTGATGGTAACTGACCTCCCTGCTCTCCCTCTTCAAAACTCAGAGAACCACTGTCTTAGACTAAGTCCATTGTATCTGATGGGGTGGCTTCATTCTCAGTCCCCGTGTTAGCTACATCCTCAGTGTCCTGAGAAGGGACCAATATTATGCCTAGAAAAGCCCAGCTCTGAAGTAGCCAAAAGCAAAGAAACTCTTCACCCTCCCACAGCAAGTCTCCAGAGACCTTGAAGGGGGCATCAGTGGGAACCAGGGTGGCCATTTGTTGGCGGGGGTTCTTCAGTTCCTCAGGTAGAAAGAGCTTAACTCAACCTTCAGGTTTTTTCTAGGTGCCTTCTGCCACATCACTGTGTTTGCTGAGTCGTTGTTGCACATTGCCAACAACAAAAATGTTCTGCCAGTCAAAATGGTGCCTCCCAGAATCCTTGGTGACAAGAACATGGTAAAGAATGAGTTATCAGCATCTGGAATTGGGGGCAATCTGCTCACCCTCCCTGCCTTCAGCTTGTGTGGTTCAAGATCATTTCAGAGGCTTTGCATGGAGTTCATGGGTTTTTTTCTTTGTTTTGTTGTTAGTTTGTTTATTTGTTTTGAAACAAGGTTGCTGTATGTAGCTCTGCTGGTTTGGAACTCACTAAGTAGACCAGGCTGCCCTCAAACTGACAGCAATCTCCTGTATCTGCCCCTGGGGTGCTGGGGTTGCAGGTGTGAGACACCAATCCCACCTCCCACAACTGATCCTTTTAAGTCCAACTTGAAGACTTATGTCATTTGGATTTTTACTCTGCTTCAGTTTAGGTTCCACCAGTTGGAGGGAGCGATCTGAGGTCACTGGTTTCTTTCAGCCCAAAGCATAATGAGCAGTCTACCTTTCTTCCCATTTGCAGCCAAGTTGTTAGAGACCTAGAGGCTCTCTGAGCTTCCAGCTTGACTCATCCATGTCTTCAACACAGACGTGAACTCTTGTAGCTTGTCATCTGTCCTGAGAATCTTGTCATATTCAGAATCAAAAAGAGGAAAGAAAATGAAACATCTGGGCGTGGCAGGTGTAAGCCTGTAATCCTAGCACTCAGGAAGCTGGGGCAGAAAGATTAGACGTTTGAGGCCAGTCTAGGCTATATAGCAAAACCCTTCCAAGAAATGAGAAGTGGGGATGGGAGGGAGGGAGGGAGGGAGGGGGAGAGGAGAAGAAAGGGAGGGAGGGAAGGAAGGAAGGAAGGACAGATGGATATTGTGGTACACATCTATAATCTCGTTTTTTTGGAGGTATAGGAAGGAAAATGAGAACTCAAGGTTATCATCATCTATATAACAAGTTTGAGGCCAGCCTGGGCTATGTGAGACCCTGTCCAGAGTGAGAGAGACATAAACAGCACCAAGTCTTCAAAAGCAAACGCAAGAAGATCAGAAAGAGAAAAGCGGTTAAAAACAAAAACAACAAAAAACAAACCTTGTCCCTGTCTTCCTGAGCTACTGAAACAAAGCACTGGAGGCTGGGTAGCCTAAAAAAGTAGAAAGTTATTCTCCAACTTCTCTGTATTGAGTCATCACTGGAAGCTCAAGATGGAGGTATCAGGAGCCTAGGCTTGCTAAGGCCTCTCTCTTGGTTTGCTGATGGCCATTTTCTATGTCGTCACATGGTCTTCCCATGGCATGGGTCTCTTCCTGTGAAGGTGTCAGACATGCATGTGAGGAGTCTCACTTTAGAGCTGGGTACAGTAGCACTCGTCTTTAACTGCAGTGCTGAAGGGGTAGCACTGGGAGTTCAGGGCCAGCCCTAGTCTATATAGTGAGTTCCAGGACAGGATACATAAAGAGATCCTGTCTCAAAACCCACCATCTTCTTCCTCCTTCTCCTCCCCCTCCCCCTCCTCTTCCTCCTCCCCCTCCTCATCTCCTCCTCCTTATCATCATCACCATCAGCATCACCACTATCATCATCATCACCATCACCATCACCGTCACCATCTCACTTTAACTTAATCCTCTCTGAAAGACCCAACCTCACATTCCAAGGCACTGAGGGCAAGGACTACAAAGTAACTAAAGCACGATGTCCCCCTCTCGGTATAGCCAAGCTACCCCATCTTCCAGCAGTACCAGACAACGGTGAGACAAGGTCACATGTGACCCAGTTGCATAGAGAGCTGAAGATGCAGGGAAGAGAGATGGGGGAGTGCAGGGGGGAAAGTCAGCATCTTTTTCTTTTTTAAGAAACAAGGTCTCGGGGCTGGCGAGATGGCTCAGTGGTTAAGAGCACCGACTGCTTTTCTGAAGGTCCTGAGTTCAAATCCCAGCAACCACATGGTGGCTCACAACCATCCGTAACGAAATCTGATGCCCTCTTCTGGAGTATCTGAGGACAGCTACAGTGTATTTACATATAAATAAATAAATAAATAAATAAATAAATAAATAAATAAATCTTTTAAAAAAAAAAAAAAAAAAAGAAACAAGGTCTCCACACGGCCCCTTCTGGCCTCACACTTATAGCAGCCTTTCTGCATCAATCTCCCCAGATTACAGGTATATAGCACTCCACCTGGCTTGTGCATGACGGGAGTAAGGTAAACCATGCTTAGAAGTTAGCAAGCACCCAAATACGTACTGAAGCTCCTTTAAAAGCCAGAAATAAAGCTACAATATGATCCAGAAACTCTACTTCTGAGCAGATTCTCAAGGAAAGGAAGTCAATGTGTGTGTAGCAGACATCTGAGCTCACAGTGACTGTGACAGTGTTCGGAGAGCTAAGACGCGGTGTCGCTGTCATTGTCTACCAGCGGACAAATGGATAAGAAAATGCGATGTATGAATTTATGCACAGTGAAACATTACTCTGCCTTTAAAAACCTGAAGTTTTGTCTTGCATGGCAATATGAGTGAGCTCGAAGGACACTGTATATAGTGAGGGAAATAAGTCAGGTACAAAAGGATATGCATTTCATGCCCTCATTTTCATCAGCCGACAGCCTTGACCTCCCAGGACGAGAACACGGAATAGGGGTACAGAGTCCGGAAAGGGCAGAAGAGAGAAGCCGACTAAAGGATGCAGGGGTGTGGCTGGGTGGCAGGAATAATGTTCGGTGTTCTGGGGCACAGAGAGAAACTATGGGCGCGGAGAAGCAATGCATTAGAATATTTGGAATGCCGAACAGAAGAGCAACCAGCTTCAACCACCTTCAGACAGTTTCCTCAGTGCATTGGTCACTGGCAAGGCATGAGTCCTCCTGGAAAACAGCCGTCCACACAAGCTCCTGTAAGCAGTGCTAACGACATTCTCTGGCTCAGCTCCCGTCCCCACGTACACACAGGCACAAGTGTACAGGGGGATGAGAGAGGGCAAGGGAGAGGAGAACGGATGGATGTCATCAAAATACATTCATTATATGTGTGAAAATAGTGTGCTGACCCCCCTCAGTGTGTGTAATTAATATATGCTCACAAAAAAAAACAACACGTTTAATGTATGGTTAATTCTGAGGTAATTGATCTGCCACTTATCCTGGACTGAACATTACAGAGCAGAGGTGGGCGAATGTGAGATAAAGTCACCTGTGATGCGGCAACACATAGCGCCTGACATGTCCGTAACAGGAGCTACAGCTAACTGGAAAACAGCATAAACCATGGTCCGTCATTTCCTTTTTATGAAGGAAGTAATACATGATAGCGGATAAGTATAGTTTTTCTATTAAAACTTTAAAAATAATTTTTTATATTTTATTTATTTGTATGTGCGGTTGCACAAGTGTGTGCACATATGCCAAGACACACACATGGATTTCACAGGACAATGTGTAGGACTTATTTCTCTCCTTCCATCATGTTGATCCCAGGAACTGAACTGGGGTCTTCCAGCTTGACCACAAGCCCTTTTACCCACTTTTCCACCTCACCAGCCCATCAACTGAAACTTTTTAAAGTATGTTTTTTAAAAACCCATCATAACAGAGTTCACAGGCTGGCAAGCAGTTCGGTTCACTGTAATAAATGGCAAGAAAAAATATGCAAAAAAAACCCACACTTTTTTTAAAAAAAATTAGTATTCACACCAAACCTACAGTGTGCCCTCATGATATCTAGCTATGAGAAAACCAAGTCAGTCACATCAGTTGATTATTAAACATCTCCATAACTCCTAGGCCATGTTCCCTTAACTTGAAATGAGACATGGCAGTGGGACCCAGACAGTCATTGCATGGCTCTTTTCTTACACTTATAAATGTGGCAAATCCAAGCAGCCCCTGAGGTAGGGCTAGACACTAATGGTGCAGCTGGGATATCAGGCAGTTCTCCAGGCAGAGCGTCAGTGAAACTTAACTTTGAGCCTTCTGTCTGTGAGCGGCTGGGCTACAGTGGCAGGTTAAGTTAGGATGACCATCACCAAGGGCAAAGACTTCCTCATAACTGTGCAATAGACTGAGCTGTCTAGAACTAAATTACTTGCCCCATTATCCACCTGCCATGAAAGGCCCTGCTCTATACACACTAAAGTGAAACAGGTTTTCGGCTCATGAGATAAAGAGGCTCTCAGAGGAATGTTCCAGTCAGCAAGGATCCAAGGTTCTGCTTACATGGATCTTAATGTCTGACATATGAAGACACTGTTGACTCAATGAGTCACTGCCCGTGGTTTGATGGGGTTTCTGGCAGGTACGATAGGAACACATCAATAGACCTAGAGGAGGAAGACGGGGGCTCCCGGTAAGGATCTACAGTGATATGGCCAGAAAGCAAGCAGTGCTGCACGCCTCAGAGAGGACTCTGCGCACTGGAGCTAAGGCAGTGAATGACCTGCTCCGATTTGCTCTCCAGAAAGATCAACCAAAGGCTGGGGATGTAGCGCACGTAGTAAGGTGCTTATCTGGCATGCGCCAGACGTTAGATTTGAACGCCCGCACCATACAAACCAGATGTGATAGTACAGGTCGGTGCATTATCCCGACATCAGGGCAGATCAAGGGTTCAAGGCCATTCTCAACTACATAGTTTATGGCTAACCTGGGCTACATGAAACCATGTCTGAAATAAATAAACAGTGTTTTTACATGTGATTCTCAACTATGTAGCTTATGGCTAACCTGGGCTACATGAAACCATGTCTGAAATAAATAAGCAGTGGTTTTACATCTGTAATCCCAGCGTTGAGGAGATAGAGGTAGGATTGTGAATTTGAAGTTCATCTCAGCAATAGTGAGACACTATCTCCAAAAAAAAAAAAGTGATTTTAATAAAATCAACAAATACGTGAGCCAAATTCAGATTCTAATCTGTTCTACCATAGCACTTGTTTCAAAAACACAGATTCTTCCAACACAGTTGATGTATTAAGAAACAACGAAGCTCACTCAAGCGTCGCATTTGCTTGCATGTGACTCTGTTTGCAAGAAATGTGAGGTGAACTTAAGAACTGTATGCACCTGAAATAAGACGAGTGGAGCACAGCAAAGCCGCACTGTGCCTCACACAATGCTGGCTCCCCACGCTCACTCCCTGTGTCACCCAGCAAAACCATATCTTGCTGTTCATTTAATCAGTGAACTTTCCCACTCAACGAACTTCCATTCAACATGCCAAGTTTGTCTACACCTCCTGGGTCAAAATGCAGAGACGGGCATTCTTTTTTGTTGTTGTTTTGTTTTTTGTTTTGTTTTGTTTTTCGAGACAGGGTTTCTCTGTATAACCTGGCGGTCCTGGAACTCACTTTGTAGTCCAGGCTGGCCTTGAACTCAGAAATCTGCCTGCCTCTGCCTCTCAAGTGCTGGGAATAAAGGCGTGCGCCACCACCACCCAATGAGATGGGCATTCTAAGCACTGCAGAGACCTCAACCAGACACACATAGTCAGGGCTGTGACAGGCATTCAGTTCCTGCAGCTCTCCCCAAACCAGCAAGGACATGGACCCAGCAGGAGAAGCTGGGACTGTATGTTCAGCTGTCGAACAGGGTGCGCTAAGAAGGCTGCTCACTGAACCCCATCTTGAATTCTGTTGGAGGTGATAGCTGCTCTGAACAAATGCCTGGATGGAAGCTGTGTCTCAGACACAGCTGGAGATGTAGGTCTGTTAGAGAGCATACACGAAACCTCAGGCACAAGCCTAGCACCACGTGAACCAGACGTGGCCACACACAGCTTCAGACTGCATGGGGGAGGTACAGAGAAGAGGAACAGAAGTTCAAGTTCATCTTCAAGTCAGTGAGTTTGGGTCAGCCTGGGGTGCATGAGACTCTGTCTCTAAAAGCAAATAAGCAAATAAATAAATAAGGAAGATACTCCTAAGACTGGGAGCTCCTTAGATCCAGGATTGCTCATTGTAACACTTAGTGCAAATACCAGTCTGCGGACAACAAACTATGCTACGCACACCTAGGTTATAGCCTCCTGTGCAGCTCCAAAAACGTTCCTCCCTTCCTCCTGGCAGGAATTCAAAGGGTGCAGTTCCCACTTGCATCATGAACTAGTGTGTCTTCAAGTGCAAGTGTTGTTTGTTGCAGCATCTCTCTCTCTGTGTATGTGTGTGTATCTGTAAGTGTATGCATGTGGGTGTGGGTGTCTACCTGTAAGTGTGTGTATGTGAGTGTGTGTGTATGTGTGTATATCTGTAAGTGTATGTATGTGGGTATGAGTGTCTACCTGTAAGTGTGTGTGTGTGAGTATGTGTGTGTGTATGTGTGTCTATCTGTATGTGTATATATGTGGGTGTGGGTGTCTACCTATAAATGTGTGTGTGTGTGAGTGTGTGTGTATGTGAGTGTGTGTATCTATAAGTATGTGTATGTGGGTGTGGGTGTCTACCTGTAAGTGTGTGTATATAGGTGTGGTTGTCTACCCTTAAATGGGGGGGGGGGGTATATGTAAGTGTGTGTGTATATCTGTAAGTGTATGTATGTGGGTGTGGGTGTCTACCTGCAAGTGGGTGTATGTGAGTGTGTGTGTGTGTGTGTACCTGTAAGTGTATGTATCTGTAAGTATATGTGGGGGGGTGTGAGTATCTACCTCTGTGTGTGTTTGTGTGTATCTGTTAGTGTATGTATCTGTAAGTGTATGTATGTGGGTGTGGATGTCTACCTGTAGGTGTGTATATGTGAGTGTGTGTATGTGTGTGTCTATCTGTGAGTGTATGTATGTGGGTGTGGGTATCTACCTGTAAATGTGTGTGTGAGTGTGTATGTGTGTGTGTGTAAACACAACAACCAAACCGTAAAACACTGCTTCCCAAGCTCTTCAAAGGTGCAGGTCACATAGTTTAACTGAAACAAGAATCTCTCTGGGGTCTGGGGCCTCTGACCAGCTCCCTTCCATGCAGAGGAATATTCTAGTGCACTGGCAAGGCTCCCAACTCTTCTCCATTTATAAATAACGAGGTCAAGTTTTCCTGGAGGGACCCATCAGAGAGGGGAACGCTGGACGGAGGGGGTAAATGAACACAGATGGACACCAAGGTGGTAGGCGTAAGGCGTTGGAGCCTCCCTGGCATTGCTGTCGTTCTTGCTTGTTGCTGTTTCTCCATTAGTTGAGTTAAACTAGCTAGTAGCTGGTGCAGAGCCCAGCCTGTCCCTGAAGGGCTTTACAATTGAACCACAGATCAATTTCCCAAGTCTATTACTCCAAAGAAGCAATAGGCTGAGGGCTGGCCCTGCCCCCACTGATACAAACAATTGTTTTTCGTGCTGAGATTCATGCTGCCTTTAATCCAGTTTTCCAAAGCACTGTGCATTTTATCCCACTCAAATAATTTATTGAATTTAAGTTTGGTAAGAAAACTAACTGTTGGAAGGCCAACAAGTCTAGTTCTGCTGACAGTTATTGAGAGAATAATATCCTGCCCCCGTCCAGGAGTTATTTATGTGCACATATTCGGGGATCAAGCTACTTGAGTTGAAATAAATTAAACTCTTAGTACTCGAAGCCAGCTGAAATGAACCCATGGCACGGCTGCAACTGGCTCAAAGGGCAGGATGCTCACCCTTGTGAGAGACCCAGGGGTGAGTAGTTGTGCTCTGATACCTCAATGGGAAAATTACCATCATCGGCCAAGCGTCTGCCTGGGCCACGCGCCTGGGTTGACTATTAACCCAACAGACAAAAGTTTAGGAAACTAACAGAAGCCATGGTGTCTGACCATATTCCGCTGTAGTCACAGTCACACATACAACTCAAGCTGGCCTGTCAATTTAACAGATGGGCAAGCCAGAGGATTTTCCAAAATAAACATCCGACTATAGCTCAGTGGTGTGACTAAGTGACAGAGCAAGTGCTTAGTGTGCACAAAACCATGTGCTCAATCTCCAGTACCAGAAATCAGGGTGGGGTGGGGTGGGGTGGGAAAGGGTAGGGTGGGGTAGAGTAGGGAAGGGTAGAGTGGAGTAGGGGAGGGTGGGGAAGGGAAGGATTGTGTAGTGTAGGGTAGGGTGGGGAAGGGGAGGATTGGGTAGTGTAGGGTAGGGTGGGGAAGGGGAGGATTGGGTAGGGTAGGGTAGGGAAGGGAAGGATTGGGTAGGGTAGGGTAGGGTAGGGAAGGGTAGGGTAGGGTAGGGTAGGGTGGAATCAGTCCTAACTACAAGGCAGCCTTAAAGCTCCAAGCAAGAGTGCACTGCGGCCTGCCTTCTCTGAAGCACCAACCCTCACTCTCAGCAGAGTACAACACAAGAAGCAGCCCCTGTTTTGACAAGCGTGAGAACCTGTGGACGATTTGAGAAGCCTATTACAATAAAGTCTCTCGTATAAAATAACTAGTGTGTTGTAAGTGGCAGCTAGTGAACACAGGACACTTCTAACTGAAGAATACAAATGTATTTTTTTTAAGCACTCACATTCAGTATGAATGAAATGGACACCTTAAGTAGAGATTTAAAGATAATTCTTACAAGGAGCTATCTAATTTACAAAACAATCCCCTGGGGTTTCATTAAACACTTAAGCGCTCTACTGACAACAGAATGGTTCCGTTTAGGACACATTTCCTGAGTCTAAGATTGGTTTAGAACTATCTTTTCTCTTCTTTTCTTTTCTTTTCTTTTTCTTTTTCTTTTTTTCCAAATTACTTTAAATTAAAATCTGGGGTCAGGGAGATAGCTCAGTGAGTAAACGCCAGACTAACTATAGGAGCCCTGGAACCCAAGTAAAAAGTTAGTTTAAAAATGCTACAATCCCCACATTCCTGTGGTAAGTTGGGAGATGAGGCCAGAAGAACTACCCAGAATTCCAGCGGGCCCGGAATGCAGAGTTCAGCAACAGAGACAACAGAAAACCTCCTTAGCAAGATGGGAGGCAGGAACTGATCGACCGCTATCCTCCGGCCTCCATGGCTACAGCATGTACAAGCAATTCATACCCTAAAATTAACTAATCCGTCAATTACGAAACAAATAAAAGGAACTTGACATTCACTGATTGCCCTCTGACCTCCCCATGCCTCCCCTGACCCACATGTGGCTAAGAAGGTAACAGCCGCAAGGACCACCAGCTCCAGAGTATTCTCATAAGACTTTCTTTATCTTCTAAACTTTGATATGACCTCAACAGTGATTTGCCATCCCTAAGGAGACACAACTCCCTCCCTGCTCAGCGTCCCCCACCCAGTATCACTCAATAGAAGCACTTGTGATTTTCAAATAGGATTTAAAGAAGGAAATTACGGGGGGGGGGCAGAGAAATGTCTCACCTGTGGAAGGAGTGCACTAATCTTGCAGAGAACTGGGGTGCAGTTGCCAGCAACCCTGTCAAAAGACTCACAGTCACCTCTAGCTATAGCTTGAGGGCATCCAGCACCCTCTTCTGAGCGCTAAGGTCACCCACACTCATGGGCACATAGTCCATACATGTACACTAGCACAAATTTATATTTATACAGAATAAAATATGTAAACAATAGTAAGTAACCCTCAATCCTCATTGTTTGCTGGCATAAGTGCTTCATTTCCAGCCCAGCTCCAGGTGAAAATTTGCAGAGAGCACTGTTTTGTTGAGATGGGGTCTTTCTACTTAGCCCTGGTTGACCTAGAACTCATTATGTAGATGAGGATGGGCTTTACCTAGCAATGATCCTCCTGCCTCAGCCTCTTGAATGTTAGAATTACAGCCCTGTATCCCATACTCCAACATGAAATAGTATTTTAACCCCAGACCGCTATATGATACTTTCTTAAAAACAGGGTTCTTTAAGAAAGGATAGGGAAAGCCAGGTGGTGGTGGTTCACACCTTTAATCCCAGCACTAGGGAGGCAGAGGCAGGTGGAACTCTGAATTTGATGTATGCCTGGTCTACAGAGTTAGTTCCAGGGCTATACAAAGAAACTCTGCTTCAAAACACACACACAGGAAGGAAGGAAGGAAGGAAGGAAGGAAGGAAGGAAGGAAGGAAGGAAGGAAGGAAGGCAGGCAGGAAGGCAGGCTAATGTGGAGAAAATATCATATGCATCTATACAGATACATAAGCATATGTGGCCTAGAAGCTGATAGGGACCAGTTATAGGGGACCTTGTTGCATAAAGCCAAGAAGTTGTAGGAGGAAGAACAAGGAGAAATGGATGGGGAGGAGAAGGGGGAGGAGAAGGAGAAAGAGGAGGAAGAGGAAGAGGAGGAGAAGGAAGTGGGTGGGGAGAAAGAGAAAAAAGAGCAGACTCCATTGATGGTGCATGGGCATACCATACCTTGCAATGATGGACAGAGCATCTCTTCCCTCCTCTCCACTGAAGACGCTGAGATTTCTAGGCTTAGCATTCACTGGGTTTTAATTCCAGTGGTGACTGCACAACACCACTAGCATTGTTATGCACTCTGCTCTTTTTTTCCCATCATGCATCTGGTACTTCAGCAGAAAAGGACAGTTGCAGGGTAACCACCCACACACACACACCAGACACCTATTCTGGGCTACCCTCCCCCCTTCTTTACAATTTTGTCATGGGCCAATATTGCCTGAACGCTTGACCTTTGACCCTCAAGCCCCTCCGTCCCACAGCACTGTGTTGGGTCCTCCGTGGGGATGGGTGAACTCTGGCTTTCCTTTCCGCATCAGCTGCTGAGCACCTGACCAATCGCTAAAAGGGTATTGCATACCTGCAAACTAAACACCAACCTCCAGGACACAGATCCTATCCTCTCCTCGAAAATCCAACCTTAATCCAGTTTACATTTCCTCCAAAGCAGCTTATTCACTAATGGAGCAGTCAGATTCCTGCAACTGCACATCTGTTTAAAAGAAAAAAAAGAAAGAAAGAAAAGAAAAAATCTGAAGGGGGGACCACCTGTGTCGGAAGGGCAGCTGGCTGGAGGCTTGTTTTCTCTGAAAACAGATTTTTCAGGAGCTGTGCATACCTGAGTCTCGCTTTCCTGGGTAACAAGGTGTGCCTTCCACAGGCAGTTCCCTCCATTCTGCAGAGTCCTAAAGTGACATAGGTGTTTGCAGAACTGTGAGGTCTCATTTCTGCTTCCTCCTCCCAGCACAAAACATCAAAACCAAGCTTTCAGTCCCCATGACCTGGGAGTCACTCATTCAGAAGGCTGCGCGTGATGATGACAAGTTACGAAGTGTTTGCACAGGCTTGCTTCCCAGAGAAGTTAGGAAGGAAAGGAGGAGGAGAGGAAGAGAGCAGAGTCTCTCTTCCTCTCCTCCTCCTTTCACAAATCGCTGTTGTGCAGGGTGGGATTTAGGAGCTGGAGAGAAGGAGCGGAGGTTAAGAGCACTGGCTGCTCTGGCTCCGGTTTCTAATACCAGGTGGTGGCTCACAGACACCTGTAACGCCAATTCTAGAGGATCCCATACTGTCCTCTGCCTCCTCAAACACCAGGCCCTCGAACATACACATAAAATAAAATGAATGGAGAGAGAGAGAGAGAGAGAGAGAGAACTACACTAAGCTGAAATGATGTCAATCAGATGTACAATTGATTGACAAACTAGGTGGTCTCTTTTACAAGGTCACTAATAGAATCCCCTCACAGAAAGATTACACCTGTAAACACCCCGTTGCTCTTCTGTTGATGTCACCTGGTAGGATTGTATATAAGAAGCTGTTTTATAAAGTAAACAACGTATGAAAGCAAACGGTTCCTAAAGAAAATAAAAGGTGCCTGGGGCGGGACGGGTGTTTGTGTGTTTGTTTTGTGTATGTGTTCCTGTAGGTACACGTGTGCGGGTCAGAGTTAGCCTCAGATAGCCAACTTGTTTTGGACTTGTTTGTTTTGTGTGTCACTGGCTTGTAACTCACAGGGTAGGATGGGCTAGGGGCCAGCGCCCTTGGAATGTACCTGTCTCTGCCTCCTCAGCACTGGGGTTAAAAGCATCTGTCAAATGCTGGGTGCTTTCCAGCGGCTTCTATAGTTCCTGGGACCAAGGGCCTGTGCTCGTGAGACAAACACTTCAGTGACCTGGCATTCTCCCTATCTCAATAAAGAACTGGTTTAAATAAGAAAATTCTTCTTGTCAACTTCTTTGCCTAGAAAGACCCAAACCTGAATTAAATACTGTTAACCAAGACATGAACATGGACTGCAAACCGTTTTTTGCTGAAATTGTTCTCAGCACTCAGAAATAAGTGCTGATCTCTTTATGTGAGAAGAAAGCCCATCCAGCAAAGGGCTTGGAAATGTCTGGCTTATAACAATGAGTTTTTCCCATACCTCTGTGGAAGTGTGCCGAGAGCCTTCTGTATAGGAGACACCTGAGATCTTCAGTATACAGTCCAGTATATTGGCTGCTCTACAGTCCGGCCCAGGGCAGGATGGGAGCCAACTGGATGAACAGGAGGGAAGTTAGAGGGATCTGTGATGTTGCAGATGCAGACATGGTGCATTAAAAGCATTCTTCCTGTTTTCATAGCTTTTCTGGACATTCAGTCTGCTCTGCGTTCCTTGGCCTCACCTGTGAGGACTGCCGGGTAAGCAACTGACTCTACTCACTGCCTCTTTGAGACAGCTTATTTAGCTGATCTGATTTTTCTCACAGGTGGCAAAAATAAAAAAGATTCTCCTTTGAGATAGGCAACATAAGTATGTGTAGCCTGATGCAGCGTGCGCCAACTGTGGCTGGAATTCAGTGCTGGGTACTTGCCTAGCATACCCAAGGCCCTGGGTTCGACCCTCGGCCTTACCAAATGAACGACTCTCTGGCTCATAGGAAGAACATGAAAAGTCCAGTTGATGAGGGGACTTTGCAGACATCTGGGAACCACAGAGGGGCTACTGTGTGTCCCATGTCCACTATGTGCTGTTGTATACAGGAAGGAGGACTAAGATGGCAACTCGTGGCAGACTCGGACCCACCAAAAGCTGCTGCCGCTGGAGTCAAGGCAGAAGCTATTTGGAGCTACAAAGTGTCTCCCCTGAGCTTTGGTCAGCAGGTTCCCCATCCTGTCTGAGGAACACTCCTCACCTGAACTTGGCAGAAGCCAAGGGTAACACAGCATACATCAGGCCCAGGCTTAGGGCTCATACAATCTGCCAGTTGCTACAGAGTGATCCTGAGAAACATGGAACTCCCAAAGACCTCAGCACTCGTGTTTCTAAAAGGACAGACTTGATGTTTGTCATCCTTGACGAACTTCAAGATGAGTTGCCGCAAAGGTTCCGGGCAACAATGCTCTTTGAAGTTCTGCTTTGTTCTGAGTGTATGGTGGAGCCTCTTACCGTGGACCACAGTTACTGTTCAAAAGCCCCGAAGATCATCCTCTGGCTTTTCACTATGAAGTTTCAAAAGGCCCTGTCTCTCTCTCTCTCTCTCTCTCTCTCTCTCTCTCACACACACACACACTCACACTCACACACACTTAACCTGTAATCTGCTCTTCTCCCCTATCTCTCGATTCTCTCTTTCTCCTTCTAACTTCCTTTTGTGTTATCAGTCTCCTCCTTTTCTGGTATCACATATCTTACTCCAAGGGTCTTGTTTTAAGACCAAACATCTGGCTTATAATCTTCTGGTCCTCAAGAGGTTGACTCAGGATCCTCAAAGGTTCAAGGTCAGGTCACATTGTGGTCCATGTGTTGGATACCAACATTCTGGAAGCAGAGGCAGGCAGAGCTGAGTGAGTTCAATACCATCCTGGTCTACACAGTAAGTTCATTTCTAAGCCAGACCTACAAGTGAGACCCGAGATGCATAAAGTAAAACACCTAGTATCCCAGAAAGCATTTCCAAATACAGTTTTATTTCCTTTTAGCCTGTTTAAAAGAGCAGTTCAATCCCTGTGGAATCCTGGTTTACAGTAATCCATGCTGGAGAAAACATCAACAAACAGTATAAAGCATGCACAACCCATTGGGCTCTCCTGCTCAGCATGGATGGAGGCAGCCCATGGGCCGAGCCGGCTGAGAGCTTTAAGGAGTTTCTAAGTCCTCTAGGAAGGATATTTTTCCTGAACATTGTCCAAGGGTTGGATTCTAAGCAAAATACAAAGAAAATGAATTTAGCCAAGCTTTGTCCCCCAGTTAGGCTAATTCCCCATAGCTCCATCATTGGAAATTAGGTCTTTGTCCTCCAATGTGGGCCTCTGGGGTGTAGGTTGCTGTACAGAACCACCAGCATTATTACAAACCACATCTCATGGTCTCTGAAGATGAGTTCTCAGTAATGGCAAGCTAATTATGCGGTTAGCAGACCTTCATGTGCCGCTAGTCAAAGGAACCTGAAATGGCCCTGTTCTCCAGGCAAATGGCTCAGTTTCAATTGTGCCTCAAAACGCAGAGTCTCATCTTTGGGTCAAAACTGGGAAATGCGAGCCAAGTTTTCAATTAAATCTTTGAACAGCAAACCCCAGGCAGGCCACAGTGCTGATGACGGTGGGCATCTTCTGTGACATCTCCTCGGCTCCAAATGCCTGAGGGCTGACGTCTAAAGGCACAGCCATCTCCATCCCCACCTCTCAGTCTGGACTGCTTCTTCCTCCGAAAAGCTAAGCACACAGCAAGCCTGACTCACCTTGGAGGTAACACTGGAATCTGCCTTTAGATCCAGACTAGAGGAGGGGCGCTCTGGAAGGATTTATTGGTCTAAGAACCAGAAACGGGAATGGAAAGGCTAGGAAGTGTCTGCACACAATCAAATAAAGAAACCCACCCAGGTTTCATGTAAAGAAGAGCTGGACAGGACTCTACTGTGTGGGAGTGGGAAGCAAGAAGGAAGGGGGAGGCGTGCAGTGGATTTTACTCTGCGGAGAACTCCTCAGCACTGAAACCACCCAAATCCCATTTGCTTTGGTAACCACAGTGCTCAGCACACAGAAGAAAGGCTGAAAATGTTCAGTAAATTCAATTGAAATGAGAAGAAATTGGTGGCCTGAGTAGCTGAGGGTGTCTAAATATAATTAATTTGTGTGACTCTCCAAAATCATCTGAGGGTTGCTTCCAGATTTGGTTATAATTTTCATCTAGCAACAGTTTCTAAGACCAAATACAAATTTCACTGAATTCCTACCATGTGCCAGCAGGCACAAAATCTTAAGATCTTAACCATGTTATCCTGCACCACCAAGGTCAGGGAGAGACCAGGACAGAGGCTCACGGTGCCCAGCAAGCCTTGCCCTGTGCACTCTGGGACAAGAATGGCTCTGTCCTAGATCTGAATGGGTGTGGCAATGCAATCCATCCAATGTCCAGCTAGGGCTAAGCTACATTTCAGGCTGCAAGATGCTCTCTGGGAATAGCACGCACCCTGATGCATAGAGAACTACATTTAGTTGACTCTCAAGAAACATCAGGTATGTTAAATAAACTGAACTGCGCAGGCTGAGCTTTGTATGCCTTTAAAAACAGCTCTGTGCAAGATTTCCCGGTGAGGCTGGCTGGTTGGTTTATCCTTCATGGTGGGGCTTAAACTTAGAATCCTGCATCTGCGGAGCAAATTCTCCCACTGAGCCCCAGTCCGTGCTTGCTGTTTAAGTTACGAACAGTGCTCAAGTTCCATCTTGCTCTATCGCCAAGCTTTTTGGTTCAGGTGTGGTCTCCGCCAGGCAGATTAACAGCAGCACACTTTCCTTGACCTGTTCCACCTCTCTGTAAACCGGTGCATGTGAAAACGACACAGAGACCAGAAACCTGATACTAAGTCCAATTCCGAGCACTTCAGCTGCTTCAGGGTCTCCAGGCTGCTTCCTATTGGTGGAGGCAAAGGAAAGGGCGTGGCGCCGGGGGATCCAGAGACAGGGCTGTATCTTCTTTTTCAGCGGAGAGTGAGCCCTATACCAACAAACATCTGGGCTGCCTGCTCTCCCACGCCAAAGGATCAGGAAGTTTTAGTAGCAGAGACAATGTGGAATGCTACAGACAAAAATAATTACTTGAATCAGTACAAGTCACAGTGTCTGTGTTGGTTTAAGATGCTCTGTCGGTCACTGCACAGTCAGGGCTGTACTGCACGGCTCCCTTTGTATTTACTTCCCAAGTGAACAAATAAGTATGAGATGAGCAAATAGAGTATACAAACCCGGCGGGCGGATTGAGGAGGTGAAGCCTTGTGAGAGCTGTAGGAAGCTAGGCTTGAGAAAGAAAGGGTGAGATGAAGGGGAAAGGAGGGGAAGGGAGGAGAGGCTGACATGGTTGGCTTGGTCTAGCATGAGCAAGGCTCTGGTCTTAACCCCCAGTGCAAAGAGAGAGCGGGAGGCAGGAGAGAGAGAGAGAGAGAGAGGAGAGTGCTTGTTGGAGTCTGAAGACAGCTAATTAACGTCTTCTCGATGTCTCACATTAGACAGTCTACATGGAGAGACGCAGTCTGACATTGTTTACATTTAATTTTCTATATTTCTAAATGCTGCTTGGTGAAGATATGCTTCTTTTACACTGAGGAAAAGGTTAATTTGTGTTCTACACTATATGAAAAGAGAGCATTGAGGAAAGTCCATGGTACACCCCACTACGGTGGTAATGCTATCTTAAAGAAACCCTTATTTTTAAGGAGGAAACATTCTAAACATGCAAACATGGTTTAAAATGTTTATTTTTAAGTATAGTGGGCCTGGGGCTGCAGTTGGAGATCAGGGAGCCAGGCTGGGGAGGCAGAGGTAGAACATTTGTCTATTATATGAGGCCTTTGTGTGCATCACCAAAAAAAAAACAAAAACAAAAACAAAAACAAAAAACGATCAAGCACCCAGGGCCTGTGTGTCAGCTCACAACTGTAACTCCAGCACCTGAGGCTGAGGCAGAAGGACAGATATATGAATGGCCCTAAAAA
The DNA here is from genome assembly GCF_978045245.1 of Mus caroli. Taxonomy (NCBI): domain Eukaryota; kingdom Metazoa; phylum Chordata; class Mammalia; order Rodentia; family Muridae; genus Mus; species Mus caroli. The sequence goes on from NW_028227258.1 coordinate 127,347,531, forward strand.
CTATACCTGTGAAAAGAGCCTGGAGCCAAAAATCAGACAGCGCGCCCACCTAGAACTGGTGATATCTTAGGTACATCTCCTGGTACCCCAGCCACCCACCAGTGGGGTGACAAAAGCTCTCTGGGTTTCCTTGGATGGTCATCAGCTGTATGAGGACACAGGAACGAGCTCTGAAAGCTTAGAGCTAACGTGTGCATAGATGAAGGGGTTTGTCATCACAGCCTGGACCTGTACATATTCATATCTAGTTAAGGTCTAGTCTTACTTT